>NC_048298.1:301328648-301628648 GCF_013100865.1 Trachemys scripta elegans
TGGGGCCGGGGGAGGGAGGGTTGGCCCTCAGCTGTTTTCTTTGGAGTAATATGGCTCTCGCCGCTTTACAAGTTGTGCAGGCCTGACCTAAGGCTTGAACATCTACACTCGTTTGTAATCACAGGTTAGGAATTGTTGAACCCTGGGTCTTAACCTGGGGTTCCAATGTTTACACTGCATTATGCAAGCCCGAGTCCAACCACTTATATCCCAGTCTTCCAAGCACCCTCTCAAAATGTGGCCACTTCAGCCCTTTGTTCATAGTGCATCATGGGAAAACTTGACTGTCCACCCAACTTGACAGTTCAGAGGATAAAAAAAGTCGGCCTGTGGGATTCTTTTGGCAGACTCCCAGAGCACAAGTCTAGTGGGGCTACATCTATGCTACAAAGCAACAGGGCTTGAACACGGGGTCATGGTTTGACTGAGGCTTGGACCCGCCATCCCGTGGGGTCTTGGGACCCAGGGTCCGAGCCCTGGGTTACCACAATGTGTGTGCATACAGGTGGGATTAGGTTTGAGCCTCAGTTCGAACCCTGAGCTTACACTGCAGTGTAAACATACCCTTGGTGAGAAACACGTCTTTGAACAAGAGACTTAAACCAGGTTTTAGTCTTAGAAGTGTGCTTTCACTTTTATTTCCTTGTAATCCTTTCTATCTTTATTCCTTATACTCGGTATCACTTAAACCTATGACTTTTTGTTTAATGACCTTGTTTTACTTTTACCATAAATCAATTCAGTGCTGTGATTGAAATAAGAGCATTTGTAGCCCCCTCCTCCCTTCCCATGAATTAATGAGTTGCAGTGAATTGTCTTTTTAAAGGAGCAACAAATGACTGCTCTGTGAATGTTCAGGAGGGCTGGACACTGCACAGTGACGTCTCTGGGAAGCTTGGGAGTTCACCGATTGTTTCCTGCAAAGCAAGGTTTGGATAAGAGTCCTAAAGAGTCTGATAGCAAGGCGGACAAGCTGGTGCGTCAGGGAGTTGTCACACAGCTTAGCAGTAGCAACACACTGTCCAGCTGAGGCTGAAAGGGGTAACTCACAATTCTGGGAACCTCAGCAAATTGTGGTAATGTTAGATGGTTCTGTGGAAATTCAGGATTGGGAAGGCACTGGGTCACTCTGCAAAAAAGGTAACTGGATGGTGGAAGCCAGGGTGTGACCTGCATGCTTGTAAAGCTGGCTGGTGGTATCAGGGCAGTGGGCCATAGCAGCATAGCATTTAAGGCACTCACAGTTGTAAGGCAGGTGGTGACACAACCCTTACCAGTCTGGAACGTCTGTTGAACGTCACAACATGGTACTTAATTCCCTGACTATACTGTTAGAAAATCCAAGGCTTGCATGTTTCTGAAGTGGTTCGATAAGCATTTTAAATGTCAACAGATGTATATTTTATATACACACGTGTATACAGATATAGTTCTGACTACCAACCATCTGAAACATTACCAAGTAGTGTAAAAATATTAGGCCATTTTCCACATTGTTAATTCTATTTCATATGTCATTAGTAACTGAAGTCAACTATTTTGGCCAATGTTAAAAGAGCACGTGCAACTACTTTCTTTAAAAAAAAAAAAAAAAAAAAAAAAAAAAGAAAAAACAGTTCATATATGAGCAGGGATGGAAATTAAGCTTTTTCTATCAGTTGTTTAAAGGTGCAGCCTTATACAGATCACTAATTACACAGCTGTTTGTATTTATTATTTGCTTCTAAGAATGAGGTTTCATAGGAAACAAGCTCTTGACACAATGCTCCTACTATAATTATACATAAAGTGACTATACCAGTGGTTCTTAACCAGCACACAGCTGCGGCCCATGTAGATGTACAGGTAGTATATACACCTCTACCCCGATATAATGCGACCCGATATAACACAAATTCGGATATAATGCGGAAAAGCAGCGCTCCAGCGGATCAAAGCAAGTTCTATATGACGCGGTTTCACCTATAACACGGTAAAAAATTTTGGCTCCCGAGGACAGCGTTATATTGGGGTAGAGGTGTATATTGTGTGGACGTAGCCCACATTGAGAGCTGCATATGCAGCCCACAATGGTAAATAGGTTGAGGACTACTGGACTAGACATATCTTTTGATATAAAGTATATGGCCAAGAAGCGCATGTTCTAAAACAGGTGCATAATACATATAAACTTTCTGCCTACATACTTAGAATTTCAGTTTGGTTATGGTACAGTATATTAGCAGGCAGACAAGGCATACCCTCTGCGTAGAATATCATGACCTCCAAATGCTCCACTAGCTGAAAATTCAGCAATTGGGATGCTATCCTTAAGCTGAGATCCAACTCCTCTGGAATTCTGAAACAAAAAGCAAGGATTACTTTTACAGAATTAGGACCCATTCAGTGCTTCTGTTAACTCTGGCAAATGAAAATTTAGATTAATTTCTTGGTAATTATACCAAAAAAGAGTTATCCATTGAGCTGTTTGATGTCTCTTTAAAACTACATATGCACAAGTCTTAGTCTTCAGGGTGACTGATCTTTAACCGAGACTATAAATGCCATTTAATTAGGACATTTTGAAGTGATTCAGCAATGCTTAGATCTCTTGGAATAGTGTAATATCATGTTGTTTGCTCCTCAAACTTGCTAAGGCAGAACAAAAAGAACTTAACACTCTTTTACTATGTGTATGACAGCACCTACCTAAACTGGGTCCCAATCCTGATTGGGGCTTCTGGGCACTACTATAACACAAATATGAAAATGACTGTGCCATCAACTAGGGTTTAGGAAGAAACTTCTATGAGCAGATTGTTCCATACTTGTCCACTACAAGGTTTCTTGCACTCTTCTCATAAGCATCTAGACTCTGTCAGGTGGAGGATATTGAACCAACGATCAGACATCGCAATTGCTATTTTTCTTTATGCAGAGGCAAAGGGTAATAGAGAAGGTAGAAGACAGTTCTACTTCATAGGGCTTGACTGGTGTAACTGTCCGGGGAATTTTGTATTCAATTAAGTTTAAACATCTTGTTACCCCAGAAACATAGTAACAAAGTAGAGGGAACTCAGCGAAGATCAACAAAATGTATGTATTTATTTATTAGGGGGTGGGATTGAAGGCACTGACTTTCAAGGAGACATAAAACAGTTAAATAAATGCAGGAGACTGGCACTCAGGAGATCGGGGCTCTATTCCCAGCTCTGCCATTCAGCTATTGAGACCTTGGACAAGCCACCTCACCTCACCTCTCTGTGCCTCCGTTTCCTCTCTCACACTGCCTGACTTGTCTATTTAAACAGTAAGCTCTTTTGGACAGAGACTGTTTCCTACTATGTGAACGTACAGTGTTTAGCACAATGGAGCCTCCTTGCACTATCATCACACATTTGGAATATGAAAATACAGGAGAAATTATTATTGTATAAGAGGGAATGACTAGAAAACAATGGATGAAGTAAAGTAAACAAAGGCCGACGAGCCAGAAACATTCCCAAGAGTGAAACACATCAAGTACTTGATTGGGGGGAGGGATAGCTCACTGGTTTGAGCATTGGCCTAATGAAACCCAGGGTTATGAGTTCAATCCTTGAGGAGGCCACTTAGGGATCTGGGACAAAATCAGTACTTGGTCCTGCTAGTGAAGGCAGGGGGCTGGACTTGATGACCTTTCAAGGTCCCTTCCAGTTCTAGGAGATATAAATAAATAAATTAATGGAGATATATCTAAGTACTGCTATTGCTTCATAGACTTCTACTTTAAGGCCAGGAGGGATCATCCTGACCATCTAGTCCAGTATTTTTCAACCTGGGGGTCACGACTCACAAGAGGGTCCTCAGACAGGTGTAGGGGGATAGCAAGCAGGGAAACTGCAGGTGCCCTGCAAAGTTACATGCTTCAGCCTCAGGTGGTGGGGCTCAGGCTTCAGCTTTCCCCACACTGCCCTGGGCTGAAGCACAAGCTTAATGTAGGGGGGGCCACAATTTTTTCAGGTGGAGGGGGCACACTTTTTTTTTTTAAAGCATATAAAGGTGGTCACTGGCACAAAAAGATTGATAAACACTGAGCTAGTCTGACCTCCTACATACTGCAGGCCACAGAACCTCATCCACTCACTTCTGTAGTAGGCCCATAATCTCTGTCTGAGTTACTAACATCTTCAAATCTTGATTTAAAGAATTCAAGTTACAGAGAATCCAACTTTATTCTAGTTCAAAACCAGCAAGTGACCTATGCCCCATGCTGCAGAGGAAGGTCCCCAGTGTGCCTGCCAATCTGACCTTGGAGAAAATTTCTTCCTGACCCCAAATATGGTGATCAGTTAACCCCTGAACATGTGAGCGAGACTCACCAGCCAGAAACCCAGGAAAGAATTCTCTATAGTAACTCAGAGCCCTCCCATTTTAATATCCCACCTCAGGCCATTGGAGCTATTTGGTAACATCCAGAGCACGGAGAAGCGCTCCTTGTAGGCAATCATACCATCCCCTCCATGAACAGTCTTAAATCAAGTTAGGTTATTTGCCCACACTACTTCCCTTGGAAGATGGTTCCAGAACTTCACTCCTCAGATAGTTGAAAACCTTTATCTAATTTCAAGCCTAAATGTATTGATAACCAGTCTACATCCATTTGTTCTTTTGCTAGCATTGGCCCGTAACTTAAATAACTTCTCTCTCCCCCTCCATGGTATTTATCCCTCCGATGTATTTATAGAGACCAATCATATCTCCCCTCATCCTTCATTATGTTAGGCTAAACAAACCAAGACCCTTAAGTCTTCTCTTGTAAGGCAGGATCTCCATTCCTCCAATCATCCTAGTAGCCATTCTCTGCACCTGTTCCAGTTTGAATTCATTTTTCTTAAAGATGGGAGACCAGAACTGCACACACTATTCCAGATGAGGCCTCACCAGTGCTTTGTACAATGGTAATAACACTTCCTTATCTCTACTACAAATATCTTGCCTGATGCATCCTAGAATTGCATGAGCCTTTTTCACAGCCACATCATGTTTGCAGCTCAGTCATCTTGTGATTGATCAATATAACCACCTTTCTCTTCTGTCACCTCTAACTAATATGATCCCAATTTATAGCAAAAATTCTTTTTGTTAGCCCCTAAGTGCATGACCTTGCACCAAAAGCAGGGGTGGATACCTAAACATTAATCGTTGCAAACTCATGGGAAAGGAATAGCAGGAGGCATTGACAACTCTTGCCACTCTATCACAAGTCTTGCAATATTTGGTGTTCTTCTTAAAGCCCCAACTCCTAGAGTCAAATGATTCTGCATAAACCTCAGCTTTCATTGCTTGGAAGTAATCGTCTAGTCCCCATGGCTGCCGAGCCGAGCTTTAAGACGCCCTCAAATGCACCCTAAAAGCTCAGAAACCAGAAGGCAAATAAAAATACCTTAACTCCCTCCCACCGAAAATACCCACTAGTGACATTAAATCAAACTCTCATATTGTGGAGCCGAGGTTAGCGATGCGGAGTAGGAAACTATCCCAGTGGGGGAAGGGGGGATAGTCTAACAGATATTCCCATCCCTGAGATACTGATCCCACAGGGTGTGTGTGTGTGTGGTTGGGGGGGGCGGAGGGTCTGGTGCCATGGCGCCCGTGACAGTGCGGGGAAGGGGGTGGGGGGAAGCGGGAGAGAGGCAGGGAAGGAACCGGGCGGGAACTAGCTACTGCTGGCGGGAGCGATTCGCGCTTCCGATTCATCCCCCACTCGCCACTGCTCCCAGGCACAGAACCGCAGAGCACGAGCCGCCTCCCCGCCGCTGTAAACGCGGGGCCCGGCCACCCCTATGACTCAGCACAGCCCCGCCGCCCCTCGCGGCCAGCCCCGGACTAGGACGACAGGGCCGCGGCGGTGTGCAGGGCCCGCGTGGGACCGGCGGCGCCGCCTCCCCCTCGGCAGCGGCCGAAGCGCCCCCGGGGCCCTGCACCCCGACCCTGAACTTACCATCTTGTCCCCCTCACACACAAACCGCCACTGCTTCCGCCTGCACTGATGACCTCACTTCCGCTCCCAGCGCAGCGTACTACGTCACACGCAAGAAACGCGGTGAGACAGGGGGAAGGCGGGCCTGTGGCAGGGGGCGGGGCTAGGCCGTGAGCGCGCGAGTTTGCAGCGCTGCCTCAGGTGTTCGGGCTGGGGGAGGTCGCGTGGGGCCGGGGCCTGCAGAGTTTCCGGCTGCGGGGAAGAGCCGCGCCGCGGGCAGGACACGGGGTGGGGACGCGGGCCCCGCTGCTGGCCCCAGGGCCACGCCGCTGACTCATGCGCAGCCGCAGCTTTGTGTGGGGAGGTTGCTGGGAACAGCTGGCCCCGGCCCCACGCGTAGGCCAGAGGGGATCTCCAGGGGGGGATGAGGCCAGAGGGGATCTCCAGGGGGGGATGAGTCAGCGGCGGCGCGAGGCAGTCGCAGAAGAGGCCGGCCGGGTTCTGGGTGGGGTCTGTAGGACGTCATGCGGCAGGTAACTGTCCTTCGTGCTGCTGAGCCCCGAGCTGGAGTCCCGCGTGCAGGGCTGAGATCCCGACGTTACAGGAAAGATGAGGACAAATTGGAGAGTCCAGAGGCAGTGGCGCGGGAAGAGGCCATGGCCCTCCCTTTTTTACCAGCTGTAAGGGCGAGCGACAGGGGGCAGGGCCTCGGGAACAAGGAGCGATGCGTGGGGTGGGACCTTGGGGACAAGGGAGGGCAGGGCCACGGTTTGGGTACTGGTGCGCCCCCCCCCCCCCCCGACACACACACTTTTAGGGACCTTCTGCTTCTGTCGAGAGGAGAGTAACAAAAATGAAAAAAGGGTTAGATAACCTGACCTATGTGAACATGTTAAAAAAAAAAACTCACCAGTCTTCTAATATGTTATGGGCTGTTATGAAGAGTTTGGGGATCAATTGTTGTTCATGTCCACTGAATGTAGGACAAGAAGTAATGGGATCAATCTGTAGCAAGGGAGGTTTATGTTGCATATTAGGAAAAGCTTTCTAACTATAAGGGTAGTTAAGCTCTGGAATGGGCTTCCAAGGGAGGTTGTAAAATCCCTGTCATTAAAGGTTTTTGAGAATAGGTTGGAGAAACCTAGACCGTCCCAGCCAGGTGTTTTAGTGGTGTCTCATTAGCACTTGGGGCTGGATTTGATGACTTCTCAAGGTCCCTTTCAGCTCCATATTTCTATTATTCTATTCTTGAGTGGAAGGGGGAGCTTGTGAGAAATGCCAGCCAGGCAAGAGGCTCTCAGCAGCAGTCTCCTTGGTATTTATAATCAATTTATAATTTATGGTGCTCTGTAGAGACCTGTGTCAAATTTGTTTGATTTTTTACCTGCTATAGAAGACATAAATAACTTATGAAGACTTTCTGAAATCCATCAGCTCTTTGGAAGGTTAATGAAGTGTGCATTCATTTGTTCCTCCACAACTCCATACATAAATATCCAACACAAATATTACTGATTTTTTTTCTAAGAACTGAAGTTCAGAAATTTGTCCACTTTACCTCACGTTTTGCCAAAAATTTCTCTTTTGCTACAAACTTCATGTGTGAAATTTGATGTGCACGGAGTGTAGCTTGAAGGAGTGTGCAAAATCAATTTTATGCTGGAAACATTTCTATATTTTTTTGTTGTACACACAAATAAAGACTTTGCTACAGCCTTAATTACTGAGAGACTCACGCCAGTCGGTGTCTCTTGGCATAGGCGCTGATTACATGGGTGCTCCGGTACTGGAGCACCCATGGGAAAAAATGGTGGGTGCTGAGCACCCACCAGCAGCCCTCCCTATTAGCTCCCCCCAGTGCCTCCCATCTGTTGGTGGGCCCCGCAGATCCGCGCCTCCTGCCCGCCACAATCAGCTGTTTTGTGACGTTCTGGGGGAGAGGAGCGAGGATGCAGCATGCTTGGGGGTGGGGGGGCGGGACTGCACAGGAAGAGGCAGGGTGGGGCCTTGGGGGAAGGCAGGACCTGGGGCAGAACTGGGGGTTAAGCATCCCCCTGGCACTTTGGGAAAGTCGGCGCCTGTGTATCTCGGTTTTCCTCTAGCAGTAGAAGATCACCACTCAGAAAGTTCTACCAAATCAAAGTTTTGGCCCTTTCTACATTTGTATCAATAAGACTTGCACTTAAATCACAGACTTCAAAAGGATGAGAGTGGAAGACAGCTTTTATTTTCTTTTATGGAAAGCAAGTTCTTCCTTGTAAGTTTAAGTGGTGCTCAAATGCCCTGGTGTTAGGGCATTATCATAAACTAGATGTGAATACAAAACTAAATCAAGTTCCTGTTTAACTGCAGCTTACAGAGAGACCATTTTTTTTCACTGAATGTATTTATTTATTGACTCTTTGAGTTTGTTGATCAGGATATGACTGTCAAGATGAAACATCTAACTTTCAAAGTCATCCTTGCAGGACACAGACAGGATACAATCACTCCATGTACATTATTGACATCATTGCAATGCATAGTTTAGGCTGCATAACATAAAAGAATGTACATTGCAAGAAAGATCTGGTTTTCCTTTAAAGACAGATTTTCACACTAGGGGAAACTTCCAGACATAAACATAAATCACAGATATTTTTCTCATCATGTTACCAAGTGTGTTTGAATTTGAACAAGGATTGCTTTTCTCACAGCCTATCTTCTCTTCCCAGTTGATCCTGTAGAAAAAGTTATAATGCGAGGTGATTGTGACATCTCTTCCAGTTCTATGGCAAGGGTCTGATTATCCCTGTAGGTGCATAAATGCAGCTCCATTTGAAGTCAGTGGGAGTTGCACATGTGCAACTGACAGGATGATCAGGGCTCTGGATCAGGCATGAGAAACCAAGTTGGATGGTGAAAGCTCCTATTACTTAGACACAGTGAGATAAATACAAAGCTAGTGTGACTCCAGTAGCTCTAGTGAAGTTACAGTAGAGTTGAATTTGGCACATTGCCTTTAACAGTGACATCTAAATATTTTTTTAAGAATAAAAGTTTGCCCATTTTTCCTTCTTTGTATATGAAGAAGGCCTGAAATGTTGTTCAAATGGCTTTGTTTCCATCCCCCCGCCCCCTTTTTTTTTAAAGAAATACCAGGAATGCCAAGTCTTGTCTCCCTGATTTTGCTGAAAAACTTCTTTGGGATTTCAGAGATGTACAGTAGAACCTCAGAGTTATGGACACCTCAGGAATGGAGGTTGTCCGTAACTCTGAAATGTTTGTAACCCTGAACAAAGCACAGTTCAGGCTCCAGATCTAGCAGCTGACACTCCAAGCCAGGTTTCAGCAGCAGCTGAGCTCCCTACTCAGCGCTGGTATGAGTTTGCAAGCTTGTTTCCCTGTGGGCGTGGAGGGGAGAAGAGGGGATGAGTGAGAGAGAGAGAAAAATAGCATGCCCCCCTCCAGGCGGGAGGGGGGGGGTGTATGTGAAAGCGGCATAGACCCCAGTGCTGCTCCTGCTCTGCTGGCTCCAGCTGCGTTGAGCTGGCAGCCCCAGCGTCTTGCTGTAAGTGGCTGCCCTGTGCGAGGGGGTGGGAGTGGGGACAGCCCAGATGTGCCTACCTTTAAGATGCAATACAGGCACAGTATTTTATTTTATTTTTGTCTCTGCTGCTGCCTGATTGGTTACTTATGGTTTCACATGGTGTACGGTTGACCAGTCAGTCTGTAAGTCTGGTGTTCATATCTTTGGGGTTCTACTGTACATCATGAGCTTTCACACCTTATTTTAATGGTGAGGGTGTTGAATCTTTTGTCTCAAATACCCATTAGGCATTGGGGTTAAATAGGTGTTAACAAAAATAAAACCACAATAAACAAAAAGTTTTGAATTACCTGACTTAAAAATTAATTCTGAATTGTGCAGCTTTCACTCTCTTGGCTCTTATGTCATCATTTCACTAGTGGCCTGTGCATTTCCCATTGAAGTCAACAGGAGTCTTTATGCAGACTTCCTGGGAGATGGATTAGACCCTAGTCACAATAGACTTTTCTAAAGTAGACAAGACCTGAATTTCTGGTGTAAAAAATAAACAGAAAAACACATTGCTCCAGATCCTCAACTTGGGTCAGTAAGTCAGAGTAGCTCCATTAACTTAAATGGCACTATACTGTTGTAATTTTTACCTCTCCCTTCTTCAGGCCTTTTTTATGCATTATAGGGCAGGGGAGGGAGGGTAAGGCACACCATTTTAATACTCATAAAGGTCCCATTTAATAATAGCAATAGGAACACAGAAAAATACTAGCCAAGAAAACTTTCTTTTGTATCAACAATCTCTGATTTTGATAATGAACATCCCTCTTTAAAAATGTAATACCTTTGTAATGCCAGTGAGCAGTCTGTTCTGAGTACGTGAACCTCTATAGGAAAAAACGTTTATTCTGTTGGGGAAAAAACTCTCTTCCACCAGTCTCTGTCAACAGCCATTTAGAACCTGCTAAAGTGAAAGTACTTTTTATTTGTCTTAATCAAGTAAAATAAACACTTTTTCTTTGATCTTTAAGAAGTCCTTTCTTGTTAACTTGCTTTAGACTTTTATGTTTCAGTATTCATTGTAAATTTAATTATTTAAAAAGTTATTTTGTTTTAAATTATTAAACCTTTTCTGAATTTAAGATAAACATGGGCATGTTTTGATAAAGATTAAAAATAAATTTCACACAAAACTGCAAAATGTAACAAAGATAATGTGTAGGCGTCAGTATGTTCCAAAACAAGACTCTCTCTAGGGGCTCTTCTAAACACACTGCTACGTTAAAACCGTGTTCTGAAAAGGCTCAGGAAACCCCTGATTCTAACCCACCCTTTCCTGAAACTGGTGAAAGTATTTTAAAAAAAGTTACTGCTTCAGTGAAAAAAATAATAATTGAATCTCAACATATTGCCAAAGCAGATGATTTTTTTTTCCTGTTTATTAGCAAATGTTACAGCTTTTGGTATTTTCTCCATGCTAAATTCATTTATCCTAATAGTTCAAATGCAGTGAGGAATTTGATGAATGACAAAAATAACCCATCTCAGTGAGATGTGAAATGTTATTAATGAGCACAACTAATGGGGGGAACAAACACCAAACATTTCCTAGTTTTATAGTGTATAGCCACTATCTGGTTTCAAGTGAAAAGATAACATCCCTTCTGTTAAAACATTCTTATTTTCTGTTTTGGTGGTGATAGTCAAATAAGGACTCTCCATTGTCTAATATGCCAGGTAAGGTGCATAAGAAGGGTTCCCTCACCCCTGAGGTAGTGACTCATTCTGTAGCCTGTCGGTGTCTGTAATTCTAGGATGTTTTGCAGCTGTCCCCTGTACAGTTGTCCTTAACCTATATAATCCCTCATTCCTTCTCTTCTTTCCAGCGAGGTAGGCTTCTGTTTCCTGTTCTGCTGTGAAGGCAAAAAGCTGGTGGCAGTAACTTTTGCAGCCAGTCACTAGGGGTTGCTCAGTAGCCAAACATGCTGAAGCTTTATCATCCTCCATCATTCCTGACAGCATTAGCTGTTTGTTCCGTATAGGTACAGGTTAGATGAACATGAGGTGTTTTAAGTAACTTGGTCAATTAGTACCAACATTATGTGAATGTATAAAAAGTTGTAGGTCAGAGATAGATAAAACCAGTAGAATGTGTGCAAAGGACAAAAGTACAGAAAGTAATAAGGGAAATGTAGGTGCAGTATGTTCCTTTAAAGGGGTCGTCCTAAGTTGGTTGTATTGCACTATTGAAACAACATAAATCTTGTTACTTATTGGAACAAAGTCCCATGCTTTCCACATCCAGTTTTCACCTATAAGGGACAAAAATACTTCAGTAGCTCAGTACTTACAAGCAGTTGCACTAACTCATAATGGCAACGAAATCAAAGCCCCTCTGTGAGCTCATAAAAAGATGTTTATATCCTCTCTCTAATTCAGGGCTGGTCTATGGGCCTCCCAGAGATGGAACCATGCCCAACTATAGGTGAGCCTGAAAAGGGAGTTTCCTGTGAGTGCATCTTCCTAAAGGAAGCCTGAAAGTAATTTATAGTAATTCCAGCTCCAGGGTTTGAATGTAATAGTTACTTCCCATTCCTCCTACTGTTCAGGAAAAAATCCCCAAAGAGTCTGCCAAAATACCTAGCAATGATAGGGGAGTCTGAGGTTGCTCTGAGTCACAGTCATATCCACGTAAACAGGTTGGTAATTAGAGGCTCTCTCTAATTTCTACTTACAGCTGGTGGGAAAATGTTTTTTTTTCTCCCATGGAAAACTTTGATTTTTAATGAAAAATGAAAATTTGGAAATGGAAAATGAAAAGTTTTCATGGCGAGAAACAAAAAAAGGATTGGTTTGGGGATTTTCAGTTTTCCAATGAAAAGTCTACATTATCCAGGGGAAAGCAGATACTTTCCGACAAATATTTTGTTTAGTGAGAAACTCATTTTTCTACCCAAAAATAGAGTCAAGAGAAAAATTTCTACCCACTCACTTTCTATGGTATCTTTTAAAGAAGAACTAGAGGCTTAGCTGGTTATCCAGCCGTAATCCATGTTTTAATGTTTTAGCATTATAATTTGTCTCTAGATGGCATAGCGACCAGCACTGTATAAGTAACTAAGCGCCTACTTATAGTCACTGAAAGCAGAGGTGGGCTTGAAGTTCCAAACCCATAGGTCTAGATACCCCTGACCTTTGGGCAAATTTGGATCTGGATCTGAACTGTACAATGAAGGCCCATATCTAATTGGAAACTACAGTTCATATTTGCTGGATGAAACCAAACAGACTCTCAGAATGTAATTAAATTAGCTCTACAGTCTACGCTGCGTGTAGGCAGGGCCCAGTACCTGCATGGAGCCTTGTTGAAGTTAATGGTACTCTGCACATGAGCAGGAGTCCATCAGCACAGATCCCTTTGCTGAATCAAAATTGTAGTATAATAGCTACAGTATTTTTGTAGAGCAAAATTATTCCAATATTTTTTTAATGAAGGATTTGTGCCGAATTTGACTATAAAGAGTGCTGGTAGATGATAAAATGTTTCTGTTTATAAACTGATTCATTAGTATTCTAGTTTTGTTATATTTCCTGGGAACTATGACTATACATTTTCCAAGGCTGGTTTTATTCGTACTTCCTTATTATTAGTCATCCGCACTTTTATTGTAACTTTATTTCGCTTTATACTGTGCCTCCTAATTTTTAGTATCTAGATTTACCTGTATTATGAAATGAAGTTATTATTTTTGTTATATCAACATCTTAAATCAGGCTTCCATCTTCAAGTCATTGGTTGAAAGAGAGTCACTGAATATGTACAGTTATAACTTCATTTTTACAATGCACATTTCCTATTCAGTTTACATTGTATTATTGGGAAGATCTTGAGACAAAGATTGTCAGATAATAACAGCATTTCTAGGACAGGGCTGTAAACAGTTTCAGCCCCATGTTTGTAAAAAATATTACTGAATAATGCAGTAAATCATCAATATAAGTTGACTTGCACAAAGCTAACTGAGCACATACTAATATAACATTGCAAGGCTGCTGTTGTATGACAGGATCAAAATTATTTAAAAAGAATTGGAGCAAAATCAACAGTTTATCATTAGACAGATCCTCTAAGTGATATCTAGTGTTTTAAAAAATCCCTTTAACCTGTCTGGTCATTCAGTGACAGACCTGCAGGTGGCTATATTACAACAGAAAAACTTCAAAAACAGACTCCAAAGAGAGACTGGTGAGCTAGAATTGATATGCAAACTAGACACAATCAACTCCGGTTTGAATAAGGACTGGGAATGGCTGAGCCATTACAAACATTGACTCTATCTCCCCTTGTAAGTACTTTCACACTTATTATCAAACTGTCTGTACTCGGCTAGCTTGATTATCACTTCAAAAGTTTTTTTTTTTTCTCTTAATTAATTGGCCTCTCAGAGTTGGTAAGACAACTCCCACCTGTTTATGCTCTCTGTATGTGTGTATATATATCTCCTCAATATATGTTCCATTCTATATGCATCCGAAGAAGTGGGCTGTAGTCCACGAAAGCTTATGCTCTAATAAATTTGTTAGTCTCTAAGGTGCCACAAGTACTCCTGTTCTTCTTTTTTTAAAAAATCCCGGTATTCAAATACTGAGAAGCAGGACGAATAGTTCAGGGGGATTTATTGCCTTCTAATAGATTACCTTTAACTTGTCAATAACTCATATTTGATATAGAATAGAAAAAAAAACTTTTCATTTTAAAGGAAAACAGAGAATAGGATTCAGACCGACAGATCCAGCCATAAAAATTAACACCTGTAAGCACTATGGTTAGGTTAGAACAAAGATGATGCAGATGTGAGCCGGGAGATCTATTGTGTGGATCCTCCTTCAAACAACTTTTTTAATTGTAAAAGGGCACAGGAAAAACATAAACTCAAAACTTTATCTGAAGCAGCAAATATAGCACTGAAAGGGTTGGGAAATATACAGGGGACATTTCATGACCCCACTTGCCTCTCCAACTGCCACCCCATGTCCCTTTCATCTCATTCAAACTCATTGAATACAATATTTACAGTCACTGTCTGGAGTTCCATTCTTCCAATTCCATCCTAGACCCTCTCCAGTCTGGCTTCCACACCTTGCACTCCACTGTAACTGCTCTCACCGAGTCTCCAAGGTCCTATTCCTAGCCAAAGTTCAGAACCAGTACACCCATTCTCATCATCCTTAATCTGTCAGATACCTTTGATGCAGTCAGCCATGCTTGTCTTCTTGAAATCTTTTCCTCCCTCGGCTTCTGTGACTCTCTCCTTTTATGGTTTTTCTCCTACCTCCCTAATCACTCCTTTAGCATGTTCTTTGAAGGATCCTCTTCATCCCTGTCAACTTCCACAAGGCTCTGTCCTTGGTCCCCTTCTCTTTTCCCTCTACTCCTTATCTCTGCATAATCTCATCCACATAGACAACTTCAACTACCATCTCTATGTGGATGATTCACACAACTATCTCGCTACTCCAGACCTGGCCAACCTAAAATCTAAGCCTGTCTCCCTGACATCTTTTTGTGGATGTCTAGCTGACAGCTCAAGCTCAACATCGATCCAGGATAAGTAAATAGTGAGTGAAAATTATTACTGCATCATTGTGGTTTGGTAAAAATAATTTGGTAGTCGCAGCCCAGCCACCTTTGAAGTGGGGTTCACATGACAAAAAACACTACAACAATTGGCTCCCTTGTTGACACTCTCAGCAAAAAAACAAAAGATTGGCTGGCCATGGAGTTTGAACTACTCTCTAACTCAGGGGCATGACATGTGTGAGGAAGACACTTGCCCTCTTGCTACTTGTTCTATGCCTACGTTTATGGAAAAAGGACATAAGGCTTCGAACTGTCAAGCCAACACTATGCATGAATACTAAGGGCTGCGTGCCCAAAGAAGTTAGGTGCCTACGTCCACATTTTAGATGCTTAAGCCCCAGTTTCAAGATCACTGTGATGCACAAAACTCCCGTTGAACCCTGTAGGCACCTAAACTCGTTCGGCACCTCAAATTTTCAGGGTAAAAGCTCCTTTGATGTCCATGTTCTTGCCTCTGGGCATGTGCACTGCTGCCTACCTCTAGGCATCCAGATGCCTATCTCTCACGTAAGCCCCACAGTGATTCACAAATTGGGGGAAGATAAATGTTTGTCCTCCTAATTCGTGTGCAGCAGTTTACTAGGCCTAGGTGATCCTCAGCATCACAACGCCCAACTTCTTTTGTGCATCCAGCCCTAAGTTCATAAACTATACTATCTGAATCAGTGATACTCAAACCTCAGTGGTTCAGGAGCCAAATTAGTGATCAACATTATCCAAAAGAGCCACAGTAGTGTGAATTCATTGTTTCATTATATATATCTGTATATATATATATATATAATTTTCACAGAAAAATGACTGACCAAGTATTCTACAATTGGTTAATAACATATTAAAAGCATCCTGAATGATTAATAACTTAGATTGGTTAATAATTTAATCACACAGTGTTTAATATCATGCAAAGAGCCGGAGGAGACATATTAAAGAACCACGTGCGGCTCCTGAACCTGTCTGCGTATCACTGATCTGGATGTATTATCAATAAATTACATGCTATTCTAAAGTTTTACAGATCTGCAATTTCCTAACCTTAAAAACAATATA
The DNA here is from genome assembly GCF_013100865.1 of Trachemys scripta elegans. Lineage (NCBI taxonomy): Eukaryota > Metazoa > Chordata > Testudines > Emydidae > Trachemys > Trachemys scripta. The sequence continues at coordinate 301,344,801 of NC_048298.1, forward strand.
AACTTGAATATATCTCCATATGTGAAATGGAGATATAATACTGATCTCATTTGAAAAGCATTCAAGATCTACTGATGAAAAGCACTATGTAAGTGTTCGGTATTAATTATTATTATTATTATATCATATGCACTTTAGCAGCAAGCTGTTTATTTGCATCATGTTTATTTCTGCAAATACTCTCAATTCTAACCTGCAGTATATGCTCCTGAAATTTTAGTCCTGGATTTCCTTCAAAGAAAAACTACCAATTTTGTAATGCCTTTGAGATAGACATTAACTATGTATTACATGGAGAGCAAAGGCTCATTTTGTTAGTAATCTGAGACAGATTCATACTATCTAAAAGTGAAAGGCTAATGCATTAATCTACTGCTCTGTTTAGACTCAAAATTTCCACATATTTTGTCTGGCAATTTTCCTTAAAACACTGTAAAATTATCCATATTTAATTCAGTACCTAATATGCTGTGAGCTTATGCTTTCTTTATTCTAATGACACATTTTGATGTGAAAACCTTTTGTTTTTTGATTACTTCATCTGTTCTGCTTCCAACCCATGCTGTGGAGACTGATAATTTATTGACTTTTCCACAATTTGTTTTTCATTTGTGATTTCAAAAATGTTATTTCAGATTCCAGAAGAAGAGATTCCCTGTGAACAAAAATTACAGATATCAGGACTATAAAATTGTGTTTTGTCTTTCTTGTTAGATACATTTGTCTACCATTAACCATTGTCTAACATATATGAAAATAAAAAGAGGGGAATGCTACATTCTAGGAATGAAGTTAATAGATTTGGATGATTATCTCTCTGTTCAAATTATTTATTTCTACAATTCCCCCTTCCTCTTCACTCCTATAGAAATTCAGCACTTGCATAGTAGTTTGTAAAGTGTTGTCAGAACACCACTTACTTAATCTTCACAAAATGTCTGAAGTGTCATCATCATTTGTAAGATGGGGAAAGTGACACAGGTAATTAAATAAGAATGCAAAAATGAGCCATTGGCAGAACTATGAATCAGACTCAGGAGCTTCTGTCTCCCAGTTCGGTGTCCATTTCACTAGATAAAGCTACCTGGTCTATAGGATGCAGTGTGCTTCTCTAATGGAATCTGAAACAAGAAACAAACATCACAGCATTCCCTCTCATTTTTGTTTGAAATCTTTTCTGGAACTGTTTGTGTGGGAAGATGTGTCTTGCTGCCATCACAAAATGTTTTATTATTTTATTATTATTTGATATTTTATACAGCTCTAACCCCTGGCAATGCTTTCCCAGCACTGGGAAGATGCAAGGGTTCACTATTCCAACACAGAGCTTCTCCATCTGTGGCATCATTTTGGGACAAGACCCCACCTCTGCCCCATACTCTGATGCCTTTGGATATCTTGGAGGTCAATGTACTCTTCTTCCTCCCCTGAGGGCAGAAACTCTCTCTTCTCCTGGGATGATCATTCAGCACTTGCTTCTCTCCTTACAAATGTCAAATCCAAATTACAGTTGCGTTTAAACAAGAGACTGTTTCTTTAAGCAACAGAGAAGAAACATGAAAACAGTAAAGAAAAGAATTTACTTGTTCTCATACAGATGAGGACTGTGCAAAGACTTATTTATATCAGCCTTAATTACATATTTAGTCCTCAGATATCAGTGCCAGCCTCTCCCTTCCTCACTCCATCACTGTTCATTGGAGTTCACAATGTCTTTGCATTTTCCTAAAAATTCAGTGTATCTTCCTTCCCCTCCAGGAAGTGACTGGTTCTTTTATAGTGACGCCAATCTTTGTCCCATCCAAATGCCCTATATCCTTTTGTGTCTAGGGACAACACCCACAGCTGTCCAGGCCTGTTAAAGCTTAACCATTCTCCCCTCTTCCTATATGGAAAAACTGAGATTTTCCCCAAATTGACATTATTGAAAACTTTATGTGGCTAAGAATGGCTCTGTAGAATTGTGATGGCTCTGCAGAATTGTGGTTTTGAATGGTTTATTTTTTCTTACACTATTATATGGTTTCCTCACAAATATGTCTGTGCATTAACCTTATTTTTTTCATACGTCAGCCTGCATGGGTCATTTTCTCTCATTCTTTCCCATGCTACAAAACAAAACAAAATGCATCACACTATTTTTTGATTAAGCAAGACCCTAACATTTCAGAAATAAAGGATTGGCTATTAGTTCCCTGTGGATTCTTTGTGGTCTACCGGTAGGGAACGCGGGGTGTCTTATAAATGTTATTTGACAAAAGCTGAGGCTGGGCACCCTGCTGCTTTTAAAGAGCATGCTGAGGCAAACTGCTGTTAGGATATGCAAGACAGCAGATTTGTTTATCCTTATTTCTTCGCTCACATCCCGAACACATATGGTTGCTGTTTTTGTTTTGACTAATTTTGCCTTTTTTTAGAATGCCATAATGTGAGAAAAGTGGTTAAAATGACCTAATCTTTGTCGGAAGTTAGTACGCATGTGAAAGAGTGGAAATGCTGATAGACCTCTGACAAGAACAGGGTGAATAAGACTGTTATAGGCCTGAGCACTGTACTGACCATGCAACCCCATTCACTTAATTGTTCACAGAGACATTTAGGAGGAAACCATGTCATGACATAAGGAAGCACAGACCATTCAGAGATGGAACTTTAGACTAGGACTGTGTTTGGCTTCAGTGGGATTACACAGAATGATAGCTCAGCCCAGAAGCTGGCCCAGTGTATGTGCGCTGCATCTATTTAGTCTACTTTAGGGTTTTCTGCGGTGCCTACCACTGGACAGGCAATTAAGATTATTATTACTCTTGTTTATTGTGGTGGTGTCCAAGGACCAACCCAGAATGGGGTCTCACTGTTGTATGCACTGCACAGACACAGAGCAGAACACAGCCCCTGCCCCAGAGAGCTTACAACTGAAAGTCACCAGACAGTCAAAGGGCAAGGGAAGGGATGGAAACACAAGCAGAGTGAACAATGTGCTGGAAGCAAACATCAGGTTATTATTTTTATTATTAATAATATTCGTATTGTTCTAGGGTTCAATGATTTGTTTGGCAGAGGATTAGATAAGAGGGGATAAGATGAACAGAAAGTAAAGTAATGAATTAGGGAACATTGAAGGGAAAAGGGTGAGAGGGTGGTAAGATGAGCAGGTGTGGAGTGAAGCTGAGGTGAAGAGATGATGAGGACGGAGAGGGATAGGGTTGCAGCAAACAGCCAATCAGCACAGAGCAGAGAAAGTCCAGTCAAAACTGTGCAAAGTTCTCTGAATGGCCAAAGCTTTCTGCGGCTCCTCTCTGCAGTTTTCCCCCAAGCCCTTGTGGTGTGTGTGTTGGAAGCAAGGGGGCCTCTCCTGTACAGTTCTGGGTCTGGGATGGTGCTGTGGGGCGTGGGCCCAGGTGGGCCCCATTTTACCCAGTCTCCCTCCTTGTGCCAGAGCACCAGCCCCTTCTTTGGCTGCTTCTGTGAGCAATGACCAAGATAGTGTATCTAATGGATTCATCTCCTCTCCTAGATTCTAGCCATCAGCCCTCCAGTATGTGGATTGTGTTGTGTTATAACTCATTCTCTTCCCATGTTAGTGTTTTTCTGCCTTCTGTTCCAGTGAGAAGACTTTGATAAATAAGTGGGAAATGGATGGTGTTCTGAAGATGGCCAGGCTATGCTTAGTCTTATCTCCTCTGGTAACTCATTCCAGAGTCGAGCTCCCTTTACCGAGTTCACTCTATTTCCAGCTCAAACACTTACCGGCTTTTTTTTTATTATTTTTTGTCTTGTCTTTTGTCAGAGGAGTGACTCTGCCTCAGAAGTTCATGGTTGGGGAGATAATCTCTGAAACAGCCAGGTCCCAAACCATTGATAGTCTTGCAGAGTAAAACCAAAGCCTTGATTTAGCAGTGAAGCCCACTGGGAGCCAAAGTAGGGTTCTGCACAGGTGTGATGTGCTCCAGGCAGCTCATCCTACTGAAGAGTTTAGCTGCTGTGTTCTGGAAAAGCTTGGTGCTTTCTTGTTGCTTCCATCTTCAGTATAGAGAATTATAGTAATTGAATCCGGAAGTAAAGAATGCATGGGCCACTCTGGCCATATCCTCGGTAGAGAGCAAGGAACACTGTTCCTACTAAACTGCAGGTGGAAGAAGGCTGAATTGCCCGTAACTGTACCTTTGGCCAAGGTTTACCCCAAGTGTGAGGATTTTAAGAGAAATGTTGTAGGCATTAGGAATCTGCTTCCTGCTAATATTTTAATAGGCAATGAGGTTTTAGCCATGTCTAGCAGGTTAATATAATTCGCAGTCACAAAGAGTATGGCTCTACTTCACCTGTTTTGTCTGTAGACAGTAGGGAGAGCTGCGAGAGGGCGGGAAATGCCCTCAAGTCCTTTGTCGGCTGAAAGTAACAGTTTGTCTCCAGGAGAGGGGTTTGGAGATTCCTTTGCACCTTTGCCAGAGTCTGCTCTTAAGTGATACTGAAAAGGAATTTATTGAGGCTGATCCTTCCCTAGACAAGGAGAGGGATGTGGCTCAGAATAATTCTCCGGCTGGGGAAAGGAAGGGTAAATTCTTTCTAGAGGGAGGTTTGTTGTACAGGGAGGCTCCCACAGGGAAAAAGAGGTGCCCTGGTGAGGTTTGCAACCAGGTGCTTGTGCCTGATAAGTGCAAGACAGAGTTGCTGCAGGTAGCTCATGATTGCCCGTTTGCTAGATACACCTCTACCCCAATATAACGCTGTCCTCGGGAGCCAAAAAATTTCACCACGTTATAGGTGAAACCATGTTATATTGAACTTGCTTTGATCCGCCGGAGTGCGGAGCCCTGCCGCCCGGAGCGCTGCTTTACCGCGTTATATCCAAATTCGTGTTATATCGGGTCGCGTTATATCAGGGTAGAGGTGTACTTGGGTGTGGAGAGAACTTGTGACAGGCTTAAGTAGAATATCTACTGAGACTGTAAAAAAATTACTGTAAGAATTGTGTCTTATGTCAAAAGCATGAGAAGTTAAAGGGACCTTGCAAGGCACCTTTTCACCCATTGCCCATCATTAAAAAGATGTTTGCCAGAGTGTCTGTAGATATTGTGGGGCCCTTACCCAAACGGAAGAAATATATACTGGTTGTGGTGGATTCTGCCACCAGATGGCCTGAAGCCTATAGCTCTGTCTAATATAGAAGCTGAAACTGTGGCTACTGCCCTCATTACCAGTTTCAGCAAATAAGTTTTTCCCAGGGAAATCATGTCAGACCAGGTGCAAATTTCATGTCTGTGGTTTTAAAAAAGTTATGGGAGGTGTGGAGTGAGGCATATAAAGGCTGCCCCCTATCAACCAGAAACTAACAATCTGCTAGAAAGATTCAGTGGGGCATTGAAGTCCATGCTAAGGATATATGTTACCTGGTGAGAGAATGACTGGGTTGAGTTGCTCCCTCATTTGTTATTCACATAAAGAGCGTACTCCAAGAGCCCTCTCTGATCTGCTTGACAGAAGACAAGTGAGAGGACCCCTAGATTTAATTTGAGGCTCTTGGGATGGTAGTAAAGAGGAGTCAGGACAGCTTGTAGGGTAGTATGTCACTTGTTTTAAAGAGAATTTAAAGGCTACAGTGGACTTAGTCCATCAGAACCTTGAAAGGATTCAGATGTTTCAGAAAGCTTGGTAGGACAGGCATGATGGAGAAAGACCTTTTGATATAGGTGACTTGGTGCTACTGTTGATTCCAGTGAGGAAGAGCAAGGTATAAGATTGTTGGGAGGGACCTTCAGAGGTGATAGAGAGAGTGAATGATGTTACTTATGATGTAAGGACACCTCATGGCAGGGGAGCAGTGCAAACAGTACATGCCAGTAGATTGAAAGCTTACCATGAAAGGGAGATGACAGTGAATATGATTTGTTGTGCTGTTGTTTGTGCTTTAATTGATTTGGTCAGGGAGAGTAAGGAAGAGACTCCTCTGGAGAGCACTGAGATTTGGGAGGGTTTGAACCCAAGGCAAAAGCAGGAGATGTTGGCCCTTTTGAAACCCCACAGGCAGGTATTTTCCAACTGGCCAGGTTTAACTAACAAAATAGTGCATTCCATTGAAGCTACAAGGCCCCACCCTGCTCTTAGCAGAGCATACTGTGCTAAAGGAGAAAAGTAAAAACGGAAGTGGAAAGCATGCTGGATATGGGGGTGCTTTACTGCTTTGTAAATCGAAAAGCCCCTGTGTGTCTCCTGTTGTGATATTACCTAAAAGAGAGAAAACCATGAGATTTTTTGTGGATTTTAGAAGGGTAAATGCCATCACGCAACCTGACCTTTACCCCACACCCTGAATAGAGGACCTATTGGATCTTTTGGAGGGTGCAAAATTAATAAGCATTCTGGAGTTGACTTGTGGGTACTGGCAAATTCCCTTAGACACTGATATCCAGGAAAAAACAAACCTTTATAATGGAATCTGGCCTGTATGAGTTAAGGTTATGCCTTTTGGATTAAAAAATGAAGGGGTACCTTTCAGAGGCTTGTCAATGAAATGCTGTGGGATTTACAGACCTTTGACAGAGCCTATGTAGACAACTTGTCTATTTTTAGTGACTCCTGGCAAGACCACATGAACCATGTGGGAATTGTATTGCAGAGGCCTAAAGACACCAGTCTCACTGTCAATGTGTCCAAATGCAAGATGGGGACTGCAGAGGTACCTTATTTAGGACACTGAATGAGCAGTGGGTTAGTTCACCCCGACCCTTTAAAAGTAGAAGCAATTCGGAGTTGACCTGCTCCACAAACCAAGAAGCAGGTCCAGTCCTTTATTGGTCTGGCCATCTATTACCAGAGATTTGTAAAGGGATTTAGCCACATTGTGGCCCCCATAACAGACCTTACAAAAATGGGGAAGCCATACCAGATGATAGAATCATAGAATATCAGGGTTGGAAGGGACCTTAGGAGGTCATCTAGTCCAACCCTCTGCTCAAAGCAGGACAAATCCCCAGTTTTTTTTGTTTATTACCCCAGTTCCCTAAATGGCCCCCTCAAGGATTGAGCTCACAACACCGGGTTTAGCAGGCCAATGCTCAAACCACTGAGCTATGATAGGGACTGAGGCCTGTGAGAAAGGCTTCAAGGACATAAAAGAGGCATCGTCTACAGAGACAGTTTTAGTCAGCCCTGACCATATGTGCCGACTTCCTCTCTACCCAGGGAGTGCTCAACCTGCCTCTGCCCCAGGCCCCGCCCCGACTCCACCCCTTCCCCCTAAGTCCCACCCCTGCTCTGCCCCACCTCTTCCCCACCCCCTCTCCTGAGCGCACCCGTCCCTGCTCTTGCCCTCCCTCCCAGAGCCTCCTGCATGTCACAGAACACCTGATCATGGTGGGCGGGAGGTGCTAGGAGGGAGGGGGAGGAGTTGATCGGTGGGGCCGCCAGCAGATGGGAGGCACTGTGGGGAAGTGGGGGGAGCTGATTGCCAGTGGGTGCTAAGCACCTGCTAATTTATTCCATGGGTGCTCCAGCCCTGGAGCACCCATGGAGTCGGCACCTGTGGCCCTGACTTCAGCAAACCATTTGTGCTGTTCACTGATGCAATAAAGGGTGGGGGACAGGAGGTACCCCATTGCTTTCTTGAATAAAAAACAGATCACCACTCCCTGCTAATATGGTTGCAAAGAGCTAAAGGGACCAATTCCAGACTATTACGCTGGCGCCTAGCTCTGCAGGAGTATGACATGGAGATAATCCATATCCAGGGGAAAGAAAATGTTGTGAAAGATGCTTTATCAAGAATAGGGAGACCCTGAGGCATATTCAGGAGCACTGGGAACACCCCTTTCGACACCAGTTTTGCATTGGGATTCTAGTAGACCAGGTACCAGCTCTTGCCAAGGCCCCTAGGTCTCAGCTGAACACTGACAATAGCTGGAACCAGTCTGGTTCACCTGTGTGATAGGATTGTTAAAACAGGTATTAGAGTTATAAAAATGTGTTTCACGTTTAGACTTTATGAAATGCTTGTAAATTGATGCATGCATTAATCTCACTTATAACATTGGTATCTCATGTGATAAGCTAATATTTAAGTGTTTGCTCTATAACTGTAAATCACAAGACAGGAGCAAAGCATTAACAACTGTGAAATACTAATAGCCATCAGGAGGTGTTATCACCTGTCCAACAAAAGAAGGCCCATCAACACCAGACGAACTATGGGGGAACATCAGAAGACAAAAGACTTTGTTAATTGCTCCTCTCTGCCTCCCCCTCCACATGGAGAGGAGACGTGCAACTGAGTTCTCCCAACAGCTGAATTTGCAACTCAAAGCACAAGGGGGGAAGGAATAAAAAGCCCTAGCAAGAGGGAACTGTATCTTTTATGCCACTTGGACTCCAAGGGGCAAGGATTACTAAGCATAAGCAAAAGATCCCCAGTGCTTGCCCTGGGTTAGCCTTCAAGGGTATATAGAGCTTGCTTATTATAGAAGCTTCTATTAGCTTTTGAAATGTAAGACTAACTTGTTTGTGTGGATATATGTTTACCTGTTTAACCCTATAAATAACTCCCTTATTTCCTTTTCCTAGTTAATTAATCTATAGGATTGGCTACAAGCATTATCTTTGGTGCAAGATCTAAGGTGCAATTGACCTGGGGTAAGTGACTGGTCCTTTGTGTTAGAGCTCGCAGAGCTGGTACTGGGGGCTCTGGGCTGCTGATGCCTCTGCACTGCCACAGAAGACTCTGGGCTCCTATGTGAGGCTGGGCTCGGCAGGAATTACTGCCCTGCAGGACCTGTGTGGCAAGCCTGCAACCCTCCTGCTTTGCAGATACCAGTACTTAAACTAGGAAGCCATGAAGGGGAGCTGTGTGAGCAATGACACAGACTGCCTGCCTGCCTGCCTCTGTTCCAGACCCTGCTTATGATAGACCTTAGAATCCAGCTTCTGATCCTGGTTTGTCCTTGACTTTGCTATTCGATTGCTGTCTGTAACCTGGTGCACAACCCCAAACTCCTGGTAACCTGATCCTACCTGCCTCCTGATGCCTGACTCTCAGTTTATCCTCTCACCTGTCTCAGACTCTGACCTATCAGTAACCTGACCCTGCTCTCCTCCTGGCACCAACTCTCAGTTTTCCCTCTGACTCTGACCTCCCAGTACCTTACTCAGCTTGACTCCTGCTCTGACCCCCCTCATCCCAGTCACAATACTTTAGGACTGGGAATAACCTTAACATTGTTGTGATTTTTGATGTAAGGCACCATCTATTACAAAGGCAAACTTGCCTGGGTGGCAAAATGGAGCAGTGTACTCAGCAGGACTGGCTGTTACAGTGCCTGAGGAGTTTACACTTGCTATTTGGTTGGTGAAATCTAAGTATAGAACTTACAGCCATTTTGGAGCTTATGTCCTGGTTCTTCACAGTCTGCCCTGAGGTTGGTACTCATGCTTTTGAGCCACTGCAGAGCAGCTTGAGTGTCTTTTGAAAATGAAATGTAGAGTTGATTGTTGACAATGGCGCCTATAGCACCTCACATCTTCACCAAGGGTTGTTATGTAGACATTGAAGAGAAGCGGGTGGGATGGATCTTTGGGGGGCTCTGTATGTGAGAGCAGCTGAGGCAGAAGAGCAATTACCCATCACCACTTTCTGAGTCCTCTCCTATCTATCAGACAATTTACCTGTCTCCTGGGACTTTCATCATGATAGTATCCGAGTGCCTCAAATATCAGTGGATTTATTGCCATTTTACAGGTGAAGGACTGAGACACAGAGTTTGTGACTTGCCCCAAATCACATAGAGCATCTGTGAAAAATCTTGCAAGTGAAAATAGATCTCCTGAGTTCCAGTCCAGCACCTTAACCATTTGACCACCCGAAGAGCAATCTTTGAAGCTATTTATAGCTGTCTAATCCTAATTGGTTCAGTAGCACCTTGGCCCTGATTTGGGAAACAGTTGAACATGTGTTTAAATCCCATTGATGCCAATTGGACTTCAGGACATGCTTCAGTATTTCCCTACATTGGAGTCCTTGTGATTGTCAGTGTGAAAGCTGTGGAGTGGTCAAATATTAACACTGCTGATATTTGACTTTTATTGATAGCCATAAAGAGGTCCTCCATTAATTCTACTAGGGACATCTCCCTGCCACAACCTAATCTAAACCCTGACTATAATGAGTCCAAGAATTCAGCAGATACTAGGTCTCATGGGATTTTGGTTTTAACCACATTTTTGTTCTTGCTTTTTACACTGTGTAGTACAATCCACCTCTTTACCTCAAGACTTTCCAAGTATTCCAGTTGAGAATACTGTTTTCAGTGCAACACTAGCTTGATCCTGCAAGGTGCTGGGTACTCCTGTGAGATGCTGGGCATCTTCAGGAAAGGGTTGCACTCAATGAAGATTTGGCAAAATGAAACGCAATGGGCTAAAACGTGTGCTTGCTGTGACCTGAGAGTTATATCAGGAATGAACTTAGCCTGCTGACCCTGTGTCCATTAGGGAAGATGACCTGAGGTTTGAGATCCTTAGATTAAAGGTGCTTTACAGAAGACCAAACTATAAAGCACATAATCAAATACATTCCCAGTATGATATAAAAGCTGTATGCAGTGACCATTTCATCCACCCCTAAAATTCAGAAGGAAGAAAAGAAATCAGAAGGAGAAGAGTATGGCATAATAAAAATGATCAGAGAAGGGTAGTGTTTCTAACTAAAACATTGTTTCCACTCAGGGACATATGTGGTCCTGAATTCATGACATAGTTCCCATTGATATCAGCAAGAGTCCTACATGTGGATATGTCACTATGAGCTGCAGAATTTTCCAAATTATCACTGAATGTATGTTCAATACCTACATGAATATCCTAAGAGATGTATAAATTGGGAGTGCCATTTGCATTACTGTAGTTAACTCTGAGTTTCTATTGCTATTGTTTTCATCACTTACTTTACATTTCCTTCCCTCTTGGATGGGTTGGCAAACCCTTAAAATTGCTTTAATTTGTTTTAGTTGACTCTTATTTAAGGACAAATACTAATTTTGAAGTGAATGTCTGAGCTATTGTTTGCAGTCTCTTCTGTGTCCTTGGCTAACACTTCCTATTATTTAAACAGCTAATCAGCCTTATTTTATGAGATGTAAATGTGTTTCCATGCTTCCACTGGCAAACATTAATCTCTAAACTTCAGTATTTGGCCTGCTACTTGTGCATAGAGCTCAGTGGCTTTTTTTCAAGGTGAAATCACAAGCAATATGTCTAGTTATGTTTCTATTATTACTAGGGATGTCAAGCAATTAGAAAAATTAATAATTGCACGACTAAAAAAATTAATCGCACTATTAAGCACGCTGTTAAACAACAATAGAATACCATTTAATTTAAATATTTTTGGATTTTTACTACATTTTCAAATATATTAATTTCAATTACAACACAGAATACAAAGTGTACAGTGTTCACTTTATATTTATTTTTGATTACACTGTAAAAAACAAAACAAATTTTTTTTCAATTCACCTCATACAAGTATTGTAGTGCAATATCTTTATCATGAAAGTTGAACTTACAAATGTAGAATTATGTACAAAAAACTGCATTCAAAAATAAAACAAAGTAAAATTTTAGAGCCTACGAGTCCACTCAGTCCTACTTCTTGGTCAGCCAATCACTCAGACAAACAAGGTTGGTTACAATTTTCAGGAGATAATGCTGCCTGCTTCTTGTTTACAAGTCACCTGAAAGTGAGAACAGGGTGTTCACATTGCACTGTTGTAGTTGGTGTTGCAAGATATTTACGTGCCAGATGTGCAGATTCATATGTCCCTTCATGCTTCAACCACCATTCCAGAGGACATGCTTCCATGCTGATTATGGGTTCTGCTTGATAATGATCCAAAGCAGTGTGGACTGATGCATGTTCATTTTCATCTGAGTCAGATGCCACCAGCAGAAGGTTCATTTTCTTTTTTGGTGGTTTGGGTTCTGTAGTTTCCACATCAGAGTGTTGCTCTTTTAAGACTTCTAAAAGCGTGCTCCACACCTCGTCCCTCTCAGATTTTGGAAGGCACTTCAGATTCTTAAATCTTGGGTCAAGTGCTGTAGCTATTTTTAGAAATCTCACATCGGTACCTTCTTTGCATTTTGTCAAGTCTGCTGTGAAAGTGTTCTTAAAACGAACATATGCTGGGTCATCATCCGACACTGCTATAACATGAAATATATGCAGAATGCAGGTAAAACAGAGCAGGAGACATACAATTCTCCACCCAAGAAGTACAGTCACAAATTTAATTGATGCATTATTTTTTTAACAAGCATCATCAGCATGGAAGCATGTCTTCTGCAACGGTGATCGAAGCATGGAAGGGGCATACGAAAGTTTAGCATATCTGGCATGTAAATACCTTGCAACGCCAGCTACAAAAGTGCCATGCGAACGCCTGTTCTCACTTTCAGGTGACATTGACAAAAAAACCCCCACCACCTCACAAAAATGGCAGGTTGCCATACCTCTCCCTGGAAGCTACTAAATTTAAGTGGTTTAATTTTCTGGCTCTCCCAGTTCTGATGATAGTTTATGTGTCAGATTGCATCCAATGGGAGTTATGCACATGTACCTGAGGGCAGAATTTGGCCCTTTTGTTTAGTATTTAAAAAAAAACAACTTTGATCTGGGGGAGGGGGCAGGAGGTGGAAGCTTGCGTGGTTTTTTAGTGTACTCCATTGACATTGTCCTTGTACCATGTCCATGGAAGTGCCTCATATAATATGATTCAGCAACAATGCTGGCTGAAATTTCACTAGCTTTCAAGCATCCACAGAGCTGGAGAAGAGCTCTGTGTACAGTCAGAAGCTTGTCTCTCTCACCAGCAGAAGCTGGTGCAATAAGAGATTACCTCACCCACCTTGTGTCTCTAATGTCCTGGGACCAGCATTGTCACAACAACACTGCAAACAACAATGAAATTTCACTTCACTTTTTAAAGAGCTTGGTGTATGGCTCATCAACGCCTAACTGAGCTTTTTTAAAGTTATTCATCCACCCCCATCTTCCTGGACTAATCTCATTGTTGCTGAAAGGAAAATGTGAAAGATTGCTATTCATGGTTTCTAAGTCTGCTGCTTAGGTCATATAGAGATGCATTAAATAACTTAGTCTCTCTTTCACTTCTGCTTTGAATAATCTAACATATACCCTGGCAACAAATCTTTCAACTAAAGAAACTATGAGGGATTGATAAGAATCATAGAATCATAGAATATCAGGGTTGGAAGGACCTCAGGAGGTCATCTAGTCCAACCCCCTGCTCAAAGCAGGACCAATCCCCAACTAAATCATCCCAGCCAGGCCTTTGTCAAGCCTAACCTTAAAAACCTCTAAGGAAGTAGATTCCACCACCTCCCTAGATAACCCATTCCAGTGCTTTACCACCCTCCTAGTGAAAAAGTTTTTCTTAATATCCAACCTAAACCGCCCCCACTGCAACTTGAGACCATTACTCCTTGTTCTGTCATCAGGTACCACTGAGAACAGTCTAGATCCATCCTCTTTGGAACCCCCTTTCAGGTAGTTGAAAGCAGCTTCAAACCCCCCCCTCATTCTTCTCTTCTGCAGACTAAACAATCCCAGTTCCCTCAGCCTCTCCTCATAAGTCATGTGCTCCAGTCCCCTAATCATTTTTGTTGCTCTCTGTTGGACTCTTTCCAATTTTTCCACATCCTTCTTGTAGTGTGGGGCCCAAAACTGGACACAGTACTCCAGATGAGGCCTCACCAATGCAGAATAGAGGGGAATGATCACGTCCCTCGATCTGCTGGCAATACAGCCCAAAATGCCATAGCCTTCTTGGCAACAAGGGCACACTGTTGACTCTCATCCAACTTCTCGTCCACTGTAACCCCCAGGTCCTTTTCTGCAGAACTGCTGCCTAGCCATTCGGTCCCTAGTCTGTAGCAGTGCATGGGATTCTTTCGTCCTAAGTGCAGGACTCTGCACTTGTCCTTGTTGAACCTCATCAGATTTCTTTTGGCCCAATCCTCTAATTTGTCTAGGTCCCTCTGTATTCTATCCCTACCCTCCAGCGTATCTACCACTCCTCCCAGTTTAGTGTCATCTGCAAACTTGCTGAGGGTGCAGTCCACACCATCCTCCAGATCATTAATGAAGATATTGAACAAAACCGGCTCCAGGACCGATCCTTGGGGCACTCCGCTTGATACCGGTTGCCAGATAGACATTGATCACTACCCATTGAGCCCAACGATTTACCCAGCTTTCTATCCACCTTATAGTCCATTCATCCAGCCCATACTTCTTTAACTTGCTGGCAAGAATACTGTGGGATAAGATAATACTTGAAACTTGAGTACTTTGGTCTGGGACTTTGTATGTAACTCTATATAGAACCAAATTAACAGATTGCTTACACATTTTGGAATCCAAACATGATTCTTTTAGAACTCCTAAGGAAAAATGACTGTATGTCTGTCTGGAAGTGGTTAAATATAAGAGATAGTGTGAGGGGAACCCATGTCCATGATTAAATGGTTTTGTTCTGTTCGGGCCCCATTGTTAGGGATCTAAAAATAAGCTATGTTGACCTTTTTATTCTAAGGCTTCATCCTACTTTTCCTTCTGCCACCATTTCCCTGTGTCTCATCTTCTTTCTTGAGATTGATCCTGCAAGTAGTTCTAGTCAAAATGTTCAGACTTTTACATGCCTAAAGCTAGGCACCTAAATCCATATTGAGATCCCAAAATATGTATCCTTTTTTTTCTAAATGTGCTGAGCACCTATAGTTCCCACTAATTTCAATGAAAGATGTAAGCAATCAGGACACTTATTTCGTTGCCAAACTTTAGGGATCAAAATATGAACACTTTGGCCTAAGTGCTCCTGAGAGGTACTGGACATTCACAAATCATATACATACCAATCACAAAATAAGTCCCAAAGGATGTACTAAGGCATGCAAGGAACAAAAATATATAAAAATATAATAAATAAAGCTGTCAGAAAAGTCTCAGTATCAGGCCAGCAGCTATGTTGTGTCTTTGCTCTCTACACAACTTTAAGAATATGGGGAAGCCACACAGGCACAGCTGAGCTCCAAGTAACTGTGTTTGTTAAATTACTCCTGGGAGAATTCTGTGTCCCTGTGCGTGTGCAGAATTCATGTCTCCCGCAGATTTCTTTGCTTCCCTGCAGAAAAATGACTTCTGACAGGGAAGCTGCAAGAGCAGTCACGGGCCCTTCCCTGCCAGCAGAACAGACAGGTCCGGAGAAGCCAATAGAGATGTAAATCACTGCCGGGAGGGGCGGGGTGCTGGGCAGTCATGCGTGAGAGAGAAAGACACTGTCTCTCTCGCTATTGCAGCATGCTCAGCGTGGAAGGGTAGGGCTTTGGGGCATTTCTGAAGAAGTAGGCATGGGGCAGGCTGTGTCCCCTCAGGCAAAACAGAATGTAGCAGTCTGCCTGCTTAGTGAATGGTTCCCATTGTCTTTGTGAATTCCCCCAAGAATATAAAACAGGTGTAAAAGTTTTAAGGCTCCTTTACATTGCCAGAGTGGTGTAAAGGACAGTATGGCCTTATAAATGCTTATGGTGCTTTAGTGATTAGAACTGGTCTAAATTTTTGGACTGAAAAAATTTCCTATCAAAATGTGCTCCATGAACTGTTTGCTACTGACCTTTCTGGAGATGGTCAGTAGCCAATATACATTGTGAGTTTGAGTCCCCAGCCCTCACTTGCTCTTCAGTTGCATGTCATGTAACACTAAGCATATGGCTGTATATATTTGTTGACTAATAACTAGAAATAAAGGGTCCAACCTAGCTACATTACTATTAGGCAAGGGGGTTTGGGGATTTCCTCCAGCTCCTCACTCCCATTCTCCATCCATGGTATTGTAGTTTAAATAAATTATGTAAATAATTGAAACCAGCATAATTATATTGTGTTAATTTGACAAATAAAATATGCAGAGGTAGCTGCACATTGTGTCTGGAAGAGAGGGACAGTACTGATGAATACAAGAGGGAATTCCTGAATCTCACAGGTGTCCAGCAGTAGTCGGTCACAATATTCACAGCAAATCAGTCACAGGCACAAAATGACTCAGCTGAGCAGTGACGGACAAAGCACTTTTGGCAAGCTGAGGTTTCAATACTGGCTTCTGTGTTCAGGATACAGTGGGAGAGTGAACAGGGATGCTGACTGAATTTGGGACAACCCATGAAGACTAATATATCCTGTTTGTTATAACAAAACATTGATCTTAGTCCACAGGTAGTAAAATGACTGAGCTAATATGATTGAGGCTTAGTCAAGATTAACCCTATGGGAAGCCCTAGGACACCTGTGGAAATTTTTGTGTTTAAATGTAGAGTGTGTTAGAGTCATGGTAGAGGGAACAATCAATGTTAAACACAAGACAGTACAGTCGAGGTATAGAGAATAGGTACCTGAAGATCTCAGAAGCTGGGATGGGAAGGACACCTCCATAATCACAATCAGCGTTTGGGTGGCTAGGAATGTAGGTGGCAAGGACATTAATTTCTTGCACTTGTCCTCATCAGATCAACAATTTCCTCTTCACTTGGCACTGCCATCTATTTGCCTTCCCCTATGTGTCAGTGTCTCAAGCAGCTCTCTCCCACCAGTCAGGTCCTACTTCCTGACATCATCATCAGCTGCTACTGCTGGGTTTCAGATCCCTTGCTCTTGCTCCTGATGATGTAAGAGGGCACTTGTTAATTACAGTGTCACAGTAGGGAAGTTAGGCCCAGATTTTTTAAAAAATTCTTTTGGGTGTCTCATTTTTTTGGATGCTCAAACTTGACACACCTTAAAAAAGGCCTGATTTGCAGAGGTTGGGTGCTCATCACTTTCTGAAAATCAGACCCATTTAAGGTGTCCCAGATGGGGCACTCAAAAATTGAGGCATCCAATATTACTAGTCACTCTTGAAAATCTTGGTCCTAATAAAATATATGCTAGGCACTGAAGTTCACTGGCCATATTTACATTTTACAGCAATGTATCAGCTGTTTGTATTCTTGGAGCACCATCCTGAAGTATGTCAGCTGATACATGATTTCCTGGCTTGTCACCATAAATGGATTGAGTCCAGAAAGTCCAGGGCCTGGCCGCTTGTCTGTTATTGGCTTGATAAATGTTTGAGGTTTTGTTAAATCTTTAACTGCAACTGGGAAGTTTGAAGGATGGGATAGAGACCTCACTTATTTCTCTCATGTGTCTGGACATGGTGCTAAAACAGGGCTCTGTGGATTCAAGGTTCTTTGTTCAGCGTCCTCCTGCAAGAGGCAGTGGATGATGCTAATGTGAATTCAGCCTTCTTCCTGTCCTTCCATGTGTGAGAAACTCAAGGGCTTTGTTGCTCGCAAGTGCTATCACAGTAATTACTCCTCGGGGAATTCTGTGCCAAAAAATTCTGGGCACAATATTTTAAAATTCTGCATATTTTATTTGTCAAAATAACACTATATAATCATGCTAGTTTCAGTTATTTTGGTAATTTATTTCAAAATACCTGTCAGCAAGTATGCATGTAACAATACACACACACACACACACACTTACTTTTCCCCAGGAGCAGAGAGTTAAAGAAACCCCTACAACAACCTAGTTCCTGTTTCATTGCCCCCTTCACCCTCCCAGAGCCTAGCTGTGGTGCACCGCCCCAGCCCAGACACCTGCACCCCTCCCTCCCAGAGCCCAGCTGTGGACCGCCTCCCCACAGCCCAGACACCCACACCCCGTACCCTCTATGGCAGGCCTGCACAACATACGGCCCGCATGGGCTCATTGTGCGGCCGTGGGGGTTGAGTAGATGGGCTCACTGTGCAGCCCGCGGGGGGGTGAGTAGGCAAGCGGCGGGTGAGGGAGGGGGGCTGAGTAGGCGAGCGGGCGGGCAGTGGCGGGGAATGAGTAGGTGAGGCGGGCAGGTGGAGGGCTGAGGAGGCGATTGGACAGGCAGTGGCGGGGGGGCAGGAGAGCCGGTGGCGGGGGAAGGGGGGCTGAGGAGGCGAGTGGGCGGGCAGTGGCGTGGGGTAAGTAGGCGAGCCAGGGGGGTGGGAGACTGAGGAGGTGAGCGGGTGGGCGGTGGGGTGGGGGGCTGAGAAGGCGAGCGAGCAGGCAGTGGCGGGGGGTGAGTAGGCGAGCCAGGGGAGGGGTGCAGAGGAGGCGAGCGGCAAATCAGTGGCTGACCTATTCTACTGATCTGGTCTGGCTCCCATCCCCTCTCCCAGGGCTGGCTCCAGGCACCAGCAAAACAAGCAGGTGCTTGGGGCGGTTCATTTCTAGGGGCGGCATTTTGGCCCTGGCCATCATAGGTGCTGACTCCGGGGCATGGGGAAAAAGTGCCCTCACCACCCCAGCTTGCCTCCGCTCCGCCTCTGCCTGCTCCCCTGAGCATGCCGCCGCTGCTTGCTTCTCCCTCCCCCCTCCCTCCCAGGCTTGCCGCACTTGAAACAGCTGTTTTGCGCAGCAAGGCTGGGGAGGGAGGAGAAGCCAAGCGGCAGGGCGCTTGGGGGAGGTGGCGGAGGTGAGCTGGAGCGGGGAGTGGTTCCTCTACCCCCCCGTTACTTCCTGCGCCCCCCCCACCCTAGCTCACCTCCGCTCCACCTACTCCCCTGAATGCACCGCTGCTCCGCTTCTCCCCCTTCCCTCCCAGGCTTGCCATGTGAGAAAACGGTATTTTGCGCAGCAAGGCTGGGAGGGAGGAGAAGCTGAGTGGTGGGCACTCGGGGGAGGCGGTGGTGGTGGAGCAGAGTGACCTGGAGCGGGGAGCGTTTCCTTTACCCCCCCCCATTACTTCCTGCACCCCCCCACCCTAGCTCACCTCCGCTCCGCCTGTTCCCCCGGGTGTGCTACCACTCCGCTTCTCCCCCACCCCCCAGGTGAGGGAGGGCAGAGAAGCGGAGTGGTAGCACACCCGGGGGAACAGGCGGAGCGGAGGTGAGCTAGGGTGGGAGGTCACGGGGGGCATGCAGGAAGCAATGGGGGGGGAGAAATGCGGCACGCCGGGGGAGGAGGCAGGGCTGGGGATTGGGGGAAGGGGTTGGGAGGGGGGGGGGTGGGGGGGGGGCGGGGGGCAGAGGGGCATGAAAAAGAAAGGGGAGGTGGCCAAAAACTTTTTTGCTTGGGGCGGCAAAAATCCTAGAGCCGGCCCTGCCCTCTCCAAGGGCAGGGCCAGCTGTCTGGACGTGCCTGTCTTCCACGCCTTCCTCATTCATTCAACAGGGCAATTGATTACAAACGGGGGGAAAAGATCTTATTCTACTTCTAGCAAAAAGACATTTTTCTTTTACCTTAATTATACTATCTTAGGGGCCCGCTATAACATATTTCCAAGGTTCAATACTGCTGTTTCGGTGGGGCGGCGCTGGGGAAGGAGGGTTTGTTTCCATGGGGCAGGTGGCGCGGAGTGTGTGTGTGTGTTTCGGCGGCGCTGGGGAGGCTTGTTTCCATGGGGCGGGCGGTGCTGTGTGTGTGTGTGTGTTGTGTTTCGGGGGGGGCTGGGTGGCGCTGGGGGGGGGGTTGGCGGCACTCGGGGGGTTTCAGCCCTCAGCTGTTTTCTTTGGAGTAATATGGCCCTCGCCGCTTTACGAGCTGTGCAGGCCTGCTCTATGGTGACCAGATGTCCAGATAAAATCGGGACTGTCCCGATATTTAGTTGTTTGTCCCACGTCCCAACCGATGTTTGGTCTGGATGCCATTTGTCCCAATATTTTGCACTCAATTTTTTTTTTTTTTTTTTTTTGCTTCGGCGGCAGCACTACGCCTTTTTTTTTGCTCTCCACCCTCCCACCCCACAATGTGTTCCGATATTTTGTTCTTGTCATCTGGTCACCCTATGAAACAGCCTGATACTGGCTCCTGAGCTTGTATGGAATTTCTTGCACACCGCCTCCTTCCTTCAGGGTGTGTTAAGAACATAAGACCATCCATAGTGGGTCAGACCAAAGGTCCATCTAGCCCAGCATCCTGTCTTCCAAGAGTGGCCAATGCCAGGTGCCCCAGAGGGAATGAACAGAACAATCATCAAGTGATCCATCCCCTGTCGCCCATTCCCAGCTTCTGGAAAACAGAGGCTAGAGACACCATCCCTGCCCATTCTTGTTAATAGCCATTGATGGATCTATCCTCCATGAATTTATCTAGTTCCTTTCTGAACCCTGTTATAGTCTTGGCCTTCACAACATCCTCTGGCAAAGAGTTCCACAGGTTGATTGTGCATTGCATGAAGAAATACTTCCTTTTGTTTGTTTTAAACCTGCTGCCTATTAATTTCATTTGGTGACCCCTAGTTCTTGTGTTATAAGAAGGAGTAAATAGAACTTATTTACCTTCACCACAGCAGACATGATTTTATAGACCTCTATCATATCCCCCTTAGTCATGGGGGAGGGATAGCTTAGTGGTTTGAGCATTGGCCTGCTAAACCCAGGGTTGTGAGTTCAATCCTTGAGGGGGCCATTTGGGGATTTAGTTGGGGATTGGTCCTGCTTTGAGCAGGGGGTTGGACTAGATGACCTCCAGAGGTCCCTTCCAACCCTGATATCCTATGACTTCTATCTCTTTTCCAAGCTGAAAAGTCCCTATTTTATTAATTTCTCCTCATATGGCAGCCAATCTATATCCCTAATCATTTTTGTTGCCTTTTTCTGAACCTTTTCCAATTCCAATATATCTTTTTTGAGATGGGGCAACCACATCTGCACATAGTATTCAAGATGTGGGTGTACCATGGATTTATAGAGGCAATATTATATTTTGTCTTATATCTATCCCTTTCTTAATGATTCCCAACATTCTGTTAGCTTTTCTGACTGCCACTACACATTGAGTGGATGTTCTCAGAGAACTATCCAGAATGACTCTCACATCTCTCTCTCTCTTGAATGGTAACAGCTAATTTAGACCCCATCATTTTATATGTATAGTTGGGATTATATTTTCCACTGTGCATTACTTAGCATTTATCAACATTGAATTTCATCTGCCATTTTGTTGCTCAGTCACCCAGTTTTGTGAGAGGTTGAGTTTTGTTGAGGTTTTGAGAAGTGCAGCTGCCGGGAACACTCCGGCTCCCTGCTTCTCCCCCACAGCAGTGTCTTCTATTTGCAAGCTGGGCTCTGCCAGGTCCAGCAGCCCCCAGTGGCAGCCAGAAGCTCTGCAGCCCATTTCTGTGGGGGAAAATGGGAAATTCTGCGTGCACAACATTATTTTCTGCAGAAATTCTGCATTGCGCAGTGGTGCAGAATTTCCATAGGAATAATGCACTTGTCTCAATGCACAAATGACAAATGGAACTTCTTTCCTGAAGCACCAATCAGCATTGTGATGGTTTGAACATGCTATTCTGATCACACTGGCACAGCCTGTAAGGCTACAGGAGCAGGTAACATGACCCCTTCCTTCCCTCCCTACTGTGACGTTATCCGATTAAAATATGACTATATAGATCATTGTTGCAATCACTGTTATATATTTGCAACAAATCTTGTACAAAGGTTGTCAAGTGAGGTGTCTATGAAAAGGCTATGATTTGCCAGTTATGATTATGCTATCTGTATGCATGTATCATTTTTGTATTTGAAGTTATGAGTATTGGCTCTGTTCCTGAATTTCAAATATTTGCTCTTGGGGTAATGTCCACAAGATAGTTAACCAGCACATCTTGACGGGACTATTCAAATTAAGTGGCTAATCAAGAACCACTTAACAATGGATCATGGGAGATGCCCACCTACACTGAATGGACTGTCCTGCAAACATTCCATCTGAAGTATAGGTAATGGTTTCCTGAAATGACTAGGCAAAATGCATGGACACATTACTTGTCCATGTGACTCCAACCACCATCTTGTTACTGTACTTTTCTGTAGTAAGAATAATGGAATTCCTTCCACATGGTAGAAGATATAAAAGGCTCTGGAAACTCCTCCATTTTGCCTCTTTCCTGCTCAAACCTCTGGACTATGGACTTTTACTAATGGAAGCATTCTAACCAATGGACTGAGGTCCTTCCAATGATTTGGAGCAGCCAGAAAGTTGACTTAAGTCAGCAGTTTATTTCATCGCTGCTACAAGCCTGAACTAAGAATTTTGCAATTAGTGTATGTATTTAATTCCTTTAACCAAGTTTAACTCATCTTTCTTTTTCTTTTTATAAATAAACCTTTATATTTTAGATACTGAAGGATTGGCATCAGCATGATTTTTGGGTAAAATCTGAGTTATATAGTGACCCGGGTGTGTGGCTGGTCCTTTGGGATCAGAAGAACCTTTTACTTGAAGAGATGGGTTTTAAAGAACCACTCATCTCTAAATCCAGTGTTTTTGGTGGTGATATAAGAACTGGAATGTCTAAGGAAACTGCTTTTATGACTTCTTGTTAGCCAGTGTGGTAAAACAGAAGTTTACTTTTGTTGCTAATTTGGTATATCCTATGGGGAATTAGCCACCAGTTTTGAGGTGTATCTACCCTATTTCTCAGCAGTTTGTCCTGAATTTGGCATCCTCAGTTGTGACCCACTGAGGCACGGTTATACCTACACAGCCACCAGGGCCGGCTCTAGGTTTTTTGCTGCCCCAAGCAAAAAAATTTTTGGCTGCCCCCCACCCCAGCCCTGGGCTTTCCCCTCCCCCACAGCCCTGCCACCCCAACTCTGGGCTCTCCACCCCACCCCACCCGCACCCACTGCCACCCCAACTCTAGGCTCTCCACCCCACCCCACCCTACCTGCACCACCTGCCACCCCAGTGTTGGGCTTCCCCCCACCAGTGCTGACTCCACCCGCTCCCCCCTCACCTCCAGCCGGTATGGCGCTGGCAGGGTTGGGGTAAGCAGCGGGGCTCCTGGGCCATGCCTCAGCTCGGAGTCCCTCCAGCCGGGGCTCCCGCCTCCAGGACTGGCCAGGACTGGGGAGGACAGAGCCGGGGGATCGCCCCGGCAGAGGGCTGAGGAGCTGGGGCAGGGCAGCCCCAGAGGGAGTGGAGCCCCGGAGAGCGGGATGCGGGCCCCGCACAGCAGTGACCCACCCTCTGTGGCCCTGCTCCTGCTCCTGGCCGCCCTGCTGTAGTCCCTGGGTGGCTCTGGCCACTTCGCCCAGCCCCGGCAGTGGTGCTGGGGGGTGGCCGCCCTGCGGCACCTGCAGGCGGCTCCGTGTGCCCTGAGGAGTGGCCCCCAGCCCGAGTGTCCCGCGCTCGGAGCCCGCCCGGCCATAAGGTGTGGGCGCTGCTCCCCGACGCAAACCGCAGCGGCCCCAGGGCGCCCCCAGTGCAGGACGTGATGCTGCTGCCAGGGCCAGTTCTAGGCTTTTGCTGCCAAAAAAAAAAAGAGGCTGGCTGGAATGCCGCCCCTGAAAATGTGCCGCCCCAAGCACCTGCTTGGTTTGCTGGTGTCTGGAGCCGGCCCTGACAGCCACTTGGTATTGCCCTGTGGGGATTCCCTTGGTATTGCAGCACATTGACACACTGGACAATCCACTGACCTGGTAGTCTTTCAATATATGCTTGAATATATAATCTTGATAGGAAGCTGAAGGGGCGCACATGCCTAGCATTGCTGGGGGTATTCTATTCCATGAGCATATTTCTGACCTAAGTTAATGTTGACAATATCAGCAATAGGTTAGATAATGCCTTCCTCAGGGGCTCTGTATTCTCACTGACTGCATCTCCCTTTCTCTAGAGCTCTAACATCTCTTTCCTTGTCCACACCACTATAATTAGTGGATACATGCGTACATGGCGTGATGCTGTGGAATCACTTTGCTTGGTCTTTCATGGCTTCTGTAGCTTTTCTTGCATTTGGCCAGATGCACAAAACTTTGAATTACATAGCAGTTTGGTTCTGTGTGGATTATGGATGACTGTGAAATACTTTTAAAATGCTGGAAAAGTACTTCTGGGTGACTATTTCTTGCCTCAGATGGAGTTATTCATACTTGAAAGTGACTGAACTAGAATTCTATGGAAAGCTATTGCTGGTAGTTCCTTATTTCAATATTATAATTTAGAAATAAAAATAAAGGCCCCGGAAAGCCAAGCCCTATGACTATTTGGCATTGTTGAAATTGAAACCAAAGAGCTCAGTTTTTCCACGAGCATTTTAAGATAATTTCACAATAATCTATAAAGTACCCATGATGAGGCAAATCATGCCATTCTAAAAGCGTTGTGCATCTGGCCAAATGAAAGAAATAACATTGCATGGGAAAGCCACGCAAGACTATGCAGGGTGACTTCACACCGTCAGATATGACTGGGCTGTTTCTGGCAAACGAGTTCCCTGATTGGCTTGTGGTTTTTTTTTTAATTAACTGCTGAGAACACTCAGCTGGGAAGCACAGAATATCTTTGGATTATAACAGCCGCAAGTTGGACCAAAAAAAACGATGGCCTTGTAGTTAAGATACCAGACTAGAGACAGGTGATATGGGTTATTACTCATGAGGGAATTCTGTGCCAAAAAATTAAAAATGATGCGCACACCATTTTAAAATTCTGCAAATTTTATTTGTCAATAAATAAATGTGGCTCCAGCATGGCAGTGGGACGCACAGGTCACTGGCTGCAATGAGGTGGGAGATCACCCTGAAGCTCCCACCGCCGCTAGTACAGGGACTTGGCAGTGAGGCTGCACTTGACCCTGACACAGTGCAAGGGGGAGGGATAGCTCAGTGGTTTGAGCATTGGCCTGCTAAACCCAGGGTTGTGAGTTCAATCCTTGAGGGGGCCACTTGGGGATCTGGGGCAAAATCAGTACTTGGTCCTGCTAAGGAAGGCAGGGGGCTGGACTCGATGACCTTTCAAGGTCCCTTCCAGTTCTAGGAGATGGAATAAGGGCTGGGCCTGCCCCAGCAATACCCCAGGGCCCTGCCCCTCTGTGCCAGGCACCCCAGGTGTGGTTGGGCAGGCTCAGCCCAGCAGGATCCAAGTGTGGAAGGGCTTAGTGTGGGGGGACACAGGTGTGGGGTGAGAGGTTTCTGTGTGGGGCAATCTGGGTACGGGCGGCTCAGTGGGATATCGGGATGCACGGGGGCTCATTGGGGGGTTCTGGGTGCAGGGGCAATGGGACTGTGCAGGGGATCCAGGTAATGGTGTTTGGGGCTCAGCGGGGGGTCCATGCCTCACCTCTGTTTGGGGGGGAAATCCCCCCCAAAAAAACTGTGTTGTCAGCAGGGAAACACAGGAATGCAGAGGTGGGGGCGTTTTCTGTGGGCACACAGTCCCGCAGAATCCCCCCAGGAGTAGTTCTATTTCCAGTTCTTCCACAGAATTCTCGTGTGATTTGGGCAAGTCCCTTAACCTCTCTGTGTCAATTTTCCCATTAATAAAATAGGAAGAAATCAACATTAACGTGTCATGGCCCTTTCCGCTTGACATCATAGAAACCACGTAACAACCACAGTTGGTTTCCAGACAACTTAGACAAGTAAACCTAAAGTCTGGATACGTGTGAAAGAAAGGAAACAAGCCAAAGGAAACATCAACTCCTCAAAAACATCTCTAAAAAAAGCAGCAGCAAGAAAACAAAAAACAAAACCACCTGTATAAAATAAAGGATGAAGCAGTAAAAAGCAGCGTGAGAAGAGAAAAGGGTAAATACATGGATAACATTGCTAAAGAAGCTGAAGCAGCTGCTGAAAGAGGTGATAGTAAATAACTTTATCAACTCAACCAGGTTCAGACTGGCAAGTTCACACCAACTTGAGGGGCTGTTCAGGATAAACAAAGAAAGATCCTGTCAGGGGTCCACTCACTGCAGTGGTGTCTCCTGCTGGCCATCCTGGAGATCAGCTCTGCCAGTCGTTGCACTTTCCATTATCCTCTTGCCCTGCGGACCCGCCTCACTCCAGGAACTGCAGTATCCTTTTCATGACTCATCCCTCTGGCCAGGTCACCATCTGTGTTTCCCCCTTCCCGGGTTACCCAAAGGCCTTCTATGCAAACAATCCCAGGCAGTCTTTTCTTGCGCTGCCCTGATGGTGCCACTTCCTCAGTGGCCAGTAGGGGAACCTGGGCCTGCCCTCTACTCCAGGTTTCAGTCCAGCTCAGCAGTTCTGGGCTCTTCCCTCTCAGACCTCACTGCTCCTTCTCTGGACTGCTTCCTACACTTCAAGGTTCCCCCCTTCTCTGGGGGGTACCGGCTCCAAACCAACTCCTGTGACGTTATTGACATAAACTGGGACCATATAGATCATTGTTGCAACCAAGGTCCTGTAGTGGCACCCAAATCTTGTATAAAGGGGGTCAAATGGGGTGTCTAAGACAAGGTTATGGTTTACTGGTTATGATTATGCTGTCTATATGTGTGTATCAGTTTTGTAGTCGAAGTTATGAATATTGGCTCTATACTGTCTGTATGGCAAACTTATGCTATGCTTCTGGGTGACATCCCAGACAAGCTGAGATTAGCTCTGCCTAGCCTGCTTGATGGCCCATTAAGGACCATCAGCTATACAATGGACCCATTGAGAGAAGGCAGATACGCCTTGTACCTCAGCAAAGTATGCAGGGACTGGCCCATGTGACTCCAGACTCCATTTTGCTGTAATTTTCCACAGTAAGAACAAAGAGATGTTCTTACACCTGGAAAAGACTATATAAGGCTGATGCCTGATCTCCATCTGGTCTTCAATCCTGCTTCATACCTCTGGAGGAACTTTGCTACAAGCTGGAGCTTTGAACAAAGGACTGAGGACCCATCCCAGCGGGGGATGTATTCCAGAGACTTGATTTGAACCTGCAGTTTATTCCATCGCTGCTGCAAGCCTGAACCAAGAACTTTGCCATTACTGTATGTAATTGATTCCATGTAACCAATTCTAACTCTCATCTCTATCTTTTTCCTTTTATGAATAAACCTTTAGATTCTAAAGGATTGGCAACAGCGTGATTTGTGGGTAAGATCCGATTTGTATATTGACCTGGGTCTGGGGCTTGGTCCTTTGGGATCAGGAGAACCTTTTTCTTTTACTGGGGTATTGGTTTTCATAACCATTTGTCCCCATAACGAGTGGCACTGGTGGTAATACTGGGAAACTGGAGTGTCTAAGGAGATTGCTTGTGAGACTTGCGGTTAGCCAGGGGGTGAGACCGAAGTCCTCCTAGTCTGGCTGGTTTGGTTTGCCTTAGAGGTGGAAAAAAACCCAGCCTTGGGCTGTAACTGCCCTATTTGAGCAATTTGTCCTGAATTGGCACTCTCAGTTGGGTTCCGCCAGAACCGCATTGTCACAGTCCAGCTCAGCAGTTCTGGGCTCTTCCCTCTCAGACCTCACTGCTCCTTCTCTGGACTGCTTCCTACACTTCAAGGTTCCCCCCTTCTCTGGGGGGTACCGGCTGCAAACCAACTCCCTCCTCCCTCTTTCCAGGGACTAACTGCAGACTACCTCCCTGCAGCCCCCAAACACTCCTTCTGCTTCACAGGGAGTAACTGCCCTTTCACAGCAGCTGCCTCTGCTCTCAGCTCCTGGGCTTTATAGGCTGAGCTCATTTAATCAACTCCCTCATCTTCCAGGTGCAGCCTGGGCAGTTAATTGGCCTACCTGGCCACCTTAGCCCCTTCTTATTCTGTGTGGGGTAGACTCCCCACCACAGAGCCTAATAAGAGAAAAAGAACAAAGAGAGTGACGGGCAGAGCATTTTGAAGTGGTGCTAAACAGACCAACACCCCAAGGAACTATGGACTTTGACAAAGAAATTAAACATCCAGAACTAGACATCATAATATCTCACACCACAAACGAAGAGAAACATGCAACAACAAAAAGCTAAAATCTGGGAATGCTGCAGGTGAAGATCAAGTCACTGGAGACATGGTGAAAGCTTATGATAATAGAGTTAAAATCATAGAATCATGGGACTTGAAGGGACCTCGAGAGGTCATCTAGTACAATCCCCTGCACTCAAGGCAGGATTACATAATAACACTAGACCATTCCTGACAGATGTTTGTCTAACCGGTTCTTAAAAACCTCCAATGATGGAGATTCCACAACCTCCCTAGGCAATTTATTCCAGTGCTTAACCACCCTGACAGTTAGGAAATTTTTCCTAATGTCCAACCTAAACCATCCTTGCTGCAATTTAAGCCTATTGATTCTTGTCCTATCCTCAGAAGTTAAGGAGAACAATTATTTTCACCCTCCTCCTTGTAACAACTTTTTATGTCCTTGAAAACTGTTATCATGTCCCCCTAAATCTTCTCTTCTCCAGACTATACAAACACAAGGTTTTTAAAAAATCTTTCCTCGTAGCTGTTCTGGTAGCCGCTGCTCATAGCCCTGGGGCTGGCCACTGGTCAGCTATTCCAGCATCCTCTGCTCTGGCTGAGAAGCTGCTCCAGGGCTGCCCCAGAAGTCCTAGAAAGTCATGGAATCCATGACAGAATCGTATCTTTACTCATAGGTCATATTTTCTAGACCTTTAATCATTTTTGTTGCTCTCATCTTGACTTTCTTCACTCTGTCCACATCTTTCCTGAAATGTGGCATCCAGAACTGGACACAACACTCCAGTTGAGGTCTTATCAGTGCAGAGTAGAGAAGAAAAATTACTTCTCGTGTCTTGCTTACAACACTCCTGCTAATACATCTCAGAATGATGCTTGGTTTTTTTTCTTGGCAACAGAATTACACTGTTGACTCATATTTAGCTTGTGATCTACTATGACCCCCAGATTCTTTCTGCAGTACTCCTTCCTAGGCAGTCATTTCCCATTTTGTATGTGTGCAACAGATTATTCCTTCCGAAGTGGAGTACTTTGCATTTGTTCTTATTGACTTTCATTCTATTTATTTCAGACCATTTATCCAGTTTGTCCAGATAATTTTGAATTTTAATCCTGTCCTCCAAAACACTTGCAACCCCTCCCAAATTGGTATAATCTCTATGCCATTTTTAAAATTAGTGATGAAAATATTGAACCAGGGGCGATGGATTCTTCCTAAAAGTGGGAGGGGACAAAAGGCCCCGCCCCTCCGTGGCTCCAACCCTTCTCCTCTATCCTCTGAGGCTCTGCCCCCCTTAGCCAAGCCGGAAGCTGGAGCCGGGCCAGGAAACCCAGGCCCCTCCACCTGCCCAGGGTGAAGGGGCTCAAGAACAGCCCCTGGCCCATGTCCCTGCCCCCCGGGCCTCCTTCCCAGGGCAGATGGGAGGGTCCATGGCTCCCCACAGCTGCCTGCATGGCTCTTACCCCGACCTGGCTCCCGGCCTGGCCTGGGGGTGGGGCCTCGGGGGCTGAAGTGCCACAGCCGTGCTATAGTAAGAGCCGCCCAGGCAGCTGTGGGGAGCCACGGACCCTTCATCTGCCCTGGGTGGGAGGTCTGGAGGGGAGGGGACGTGGGGCAGGGGCTTCTCTCAGGCCCCCCCACCCTGGGCAGGTGGAAGGTCCGCAGTTTGCCACAGCTGCCCGGGCTCCCCTGGCCAGGCTCCAGCTTCCAGCCTGGCCTGGGGGTGGGGCCTCAGGGGGAAGAGGAGGGACAGGGGGCCAGCCCATCCTCTTTCAAAAGTGGGAGGGTCATGGCCCCTTGGACCGCTGTTCCAACACCCTGTATTGAACAGAACCGGACCCAGGACTGATCCCTGCAGGACCCCATTCGATATGTCCTTCCAGCTTTACTGTGAATCACTGATAACCACCGTCAGGGAATGGTTTTTCAACAGTTATGCATCCACCTTATAATAGCTCTATCTAGGCTGTATTTCCCTGGTTTTGTTTATGAGGAGGTCATGCGAGACAGTATCAAAAGCCTTACTAAAGTCAAGATATATCACATCTACTGCTTTCCTCCTATCCACAAGGCTTGTTACCCTGTCAAAGAAAACTATTAGGTTAGTTTGACACGTTTTTTTTCTTGACAAATCCATGCTGACTGTTACTTATCGCCTTATTATCTTCTAGATGTTTGCAAATTGATTACTTGATTCTTTGCTCCATTATCTTTCCGGGTACTGAAGTTAAGATGACTGGTTTATAATTCTGCAGGTTGTCCTTATTCTCTTTTTTACAGATTGGCACTATATTGCCCTCTTCCAGTCCTCTGGAATCTCTCCTATCTTCCATGACTTTTCAAAGATAATCGCTAATGGCTCATATCTCCTCAGCTCCTTGAGTATTCTAGGATGTATTTCATCAGTGCTGCTGACTTGAAGACATCTAACTTGTCTAAGTAATTTTTAACATGTTCTTTCCCTGTTTTAGCTTCAGATCCTGCCTCATGTTCACTGTGTTAGATGTCTAATTGCTACTAACCTATCTGGTCAAAACTGAAACAAAAAGTCATTTAGCACTTCTGCCATTTCCACATTTTCTGTTATTGTCTTCCCCCCGCCCCCATTAAGTAACAGGACTATCCTTTCTTTGGTTTTCCTCTTGCTTCTAATGTATTTCTAGAATGTTTTCTTGTTACCCTTTATGTCTCTAGCTATTATTGAACCCTTCAATGTGTGGGACCAGGAACAGCCTTAAGAACAATGGGAAAATGGCATTATAGTCAAGATACCGAAAGAAAGGTGACCTAGGTCACTGCAGCAACTGGCAAGCTGTTACACTGCTTTCAGTGATGGACAAAGTCTTCTGCAGCACCATTTTAAGCAAAATAAAGGAAGCATTTGAGGCAAAGCTAAGTGAAGAGCAGGCTGGATTTTGACCTGGAAGATCATGGCAGCCAGATTTTCACAGGAAGAATAATCATTGAAGAGAGCATTGAATGCCAAAAAACACTCATCATAAACGTCACAGATTTTAAGTAAACATTTGACAGCCTCTATTGTGATTCACTCTGAAATCTCTTGAAGTGTCATGGTACGCCAACAAAAATAATTCACATCATTGAGACTTTGAATCTGGGTGCAGCTTGCACAGTTAAAGTAAACACAGACTTGAGCGGCTAGTTCAGTATAGACACTGGTATCAAACAAGAATGCATTCTGTCACCTCTCTTGTTTGACATTGCCATTCACTTCATTACACGAAAAAGTGTAGACAGATACAATACAGGCATTGCACAGTTCAACAATAGTACACTAGAAGCTCTGGATATTGCTGATGAACATAGCTCTAAGTGACAGCTTAACCAGTATGTAAGTAAAGACCCAAAAGACTGTCCAATATTGCAAAAAAGACAGGGTTAACAAACAGCTATGAAAACACAGATCTAATTAGTACCTCAGAAACTGCCAACTTAGAATTGCTTTAGCAGGCAAAGGAATACAAGAGATAAGTCAATTAACATTCTTTAGCAATGTAACCATGCCTTAGTGGGTCACGACTGAGGATGCCAAATTCAGGACAAACTGCTCAGAAATAGAGCAAACACAACCCAAAACTGGTGGTTATTCTTTTATAAAATATACCAAACCAGCCACAAAAGTAGACTCCTGTTTCACCACACTGGCAAACAAGAAAACATAAAGGCAGTTTCCTCAGGCATTCCAGTTCTTATATCACCACCAAAACCACTGGATTCAGAGATGAGTGGTTCTTTACAACCAGTCTCATCAAATAATAGGTTCTTCTGATCCCAAAGGACCAGCCATACACCCAGGTCAATATATAACTTAGATCTTACCCAAAAATCACTCTGGTGCCAATCCTTTAGTATCTAAAATATAAAGGTTTATTCAAAAAATGAAAGAAAGAAAGAAAGAAAGAAAGAAAAGGTGAGAGTTAAAATTGGTTAAAGGAATCAATTACATACAGTAATGGCAAAGTTCTTGGTTCAGGCTTGTAGCAGTGATGGAATAAACTGCTGGCTTAAGTCAAGTCTCTGGAGTACATCCACAGCTTGGATGGATCATTCAGTCCTTTGTTCAGAGCTTCAGTTTGTATCAAAGTTCCTCCAGAGGTAAGAAGCAGGATTGAAGACAAAACGGAAGTGTTTCCGGGGCCTTTTATAGCTTTTGCCATGTGGAGGGCATCCTATTGTTCTTACTGTGGAAAATTACAGCAACAGGATGGAGTTTGGAGTCACATGGGCAAGTCCCAGGCCTGGTCTACACTACGAGTTTAGGTCGACTTTAGCAGCGTTAAATTGAATTAAGCCTGGACACATCCACACGACGAAGCCCTTTCTTTCGACTTAAAGGGCCCTTTAAACCGGTTTCTTTACTCCACCTCCGACGAGGGGATTAGCGCTAAAATCGGCCTTTACGGGTCGGATTTGGGGTAGTGTGGACGGAATTCGACATTATTGGCCTCCGGGAGCTATCCCACAGTGCTTCATTGTGACCGCTCTGGACAGCACTCTCAACTCAGATGCACTGACCAGGTAGACAGGAAAAGCCCTGCGAACTTTTGAATTTCATTTCCTGTTTGCCCAGCGTGGAGAGCACAGGTGACCATGATGGAGTCCCAGGATCGCAAAAGAGCTCCAGCATGGACAGAATGGGAGGTACGGGATCTGCTTGCCATATGGGGAGACGAATCAGTGCTAGCTGAACTCCGTAGCAGTAAACTAAATGGCAAAATATTAGAAAAAGTCTCAAAGGCCATGAAGGACAGAGGCCATAACAGGGACGCACAGCAGTGCCGCGTGAAAATTAAGGAGCTAAGGCAAGCCTACCACAAAGCCAGAGAGGCAAACGGAAGGTCTGGGGCAGAGCCGCAAACATGCCGCTTCTGCGCGGAGCTGCATGCCATTCTAGGGGGTGCTGCCACCACTACCCCAACCGTGTGCTTTGACTCCGTCAATGGAGAAACACGCAACGGGGAAGCGGGTTTGGGGTACGCGGAAGATGATGATGATGAGGATGAAGATAATGTAGATAGCTCACAGCAGCAAGGAAGCGGAGAAACCGGTTTCCCCAACAGCCAGGATATGTTTATCACCCTGAACCTGGAACCAGTAACCCCCGAACTCACTCAAGGCGTGCTCCCAGACCCTGAGGGCACACAAGGGACCTCTGGTGACTGTACCTTTGTAAATATTACACATGGTTTAAAAGCAAGCGTGTTTAATGATTAATGATTAATTTGCCCTGGCAATCACGGCCAGTACAGCTACTGGAAAAGTCTGTTAACGTGTATGGGGATGGAGCAGAAATCCTCCAGGGACATCTCCAGAAAGCTCTCCTTCATGTACTCCCAAAGCCTTTGCAAAAGGTTTCTGGGGAGGGCTGCCTTATCCCGTCCGCTATGGTAGGACACTTTACCACGCCAGGCCAGTAGCACGTAGTCTGGAATCATTGCATAACAAAGCATGGCAGCGTATGGTCCCGGTGTTTGCTGGCATGCAGACAACATCCATTCCTTATCTCTCTTTGTTATCCTCAGGAGAGTGATATCATTCATGGTCACCTGGTTGAAATGGGGTGATTCTATTAAGGGGACATTCAGAGCTGCCCATTCCTGCTTGTCTGAACAGAAATGTTCCCCGCTGTTAGCCACGTGGTGGGGGGAGGGGTGAAGTGATCATCCCAGAGAATTGGGTGTGTGTGTGTGTGGGGGGGGGGTAGTTGGGTTTGTGCTGCATGTTAACCCGGAAACGGCAGCCCCTCCTTTTACATTGCAAACCCATTTTAAATGGCCAACGCAATGGGTCCTTGGTATGGGAAATGAGGGCGCTGCTGTTTGAAACCATTCCCACATGTTATGAAGGTTAAAAAAGCCAAAAGACTGTGGCTTACCATGGCTGCCTGCAAGCTGAATTCTGTTGCCTGGCACTGCATGAGTGATCTCTCACACCAAACCGGCAGGCCCTCAATATAAGAGGAAAAATGCAACCTTGTAACGAAAGCACATGTGCTGTGTAATGTGAACAGCAAAATTTAACGTGAAAAAGTGTACCCATTGTTCTCTAAAATGTGTCTTTTTTAACCACCTCTCCCTTCTCCTCCACCAGCTGCAAATGTTTCTCCTTCGCAGAGGCTAGCGAAGATTAGAAGGAGAAAACGGCGGACTTGGGATGATATGTTCACGGAGCTCCAGATGTCCTCCCACGCTGAAAGAGCACAGCAGAATGCGTGGAGGCAGTCAATGTCAGAGTGCAAAAAAGCACAATATGAACAAGAGGAGAGGTGGCGGGATGAATCGCGGGCTGAACAGAGCAAGTGGCGGGCTGAAGATGATAGGTGGCATCAGCTTGCAGACAGAATGCAAGAGTCAATGCTCCGGCTGCTGGAGCATCAAACTGATATGCTCCAGATTATGGTTGAGCTGCAGGAAAGGTAGCAGGAGCAGGGACCGCCGCTACAGCCCCTGTGTAACCAACAGCCCTCCCCCCAAGTCCCATTGCCTCCTCACGCAGACGCCCAAGAACAAGGTCTGGGGGCCTCCGGCCACCCAATCACTCCACCCCAGATGATTGCCCGAGCATCGGAAGGCTGGCCTTCAATAAGTGTTAAAGTTTTAAAGTTTTAAACTGCAGTGTGTCCTTTTCCTTCCCTCCTCCCACACCCATCCCGGGCTACCTTGGCAATTATTCCCCTAGTTGTGTGATGAATTAATAAAGAATGCATGAATGAGAAGTAACAATGACTTTATTGCCGCTGCAAGCGGTGCTCGAAGGGGGGAGGGGAGGGTGGGATGGTTGGTTTACAGGGAAGTAGAGTGAACCGGGGGAGGGCGGGGGGGTGGAGGGTTCATCAAGGAGAAACAAACAGAAGTTTCACACCGTAGCCTGGCCAGCCACAAAACTCGTTTTCAAAGCTTCTCTGATGCGCACCGCACCCTGCTGTACTCTTCTAACCGCCGTGGTGTCTGGCTGCGCGTAATCAACCTCCCACCCCTCCATAAATGTCTCCCCTTACTCTCACAGATATTGTGGACTGCACAGCAAGCAGCAATAATAATGGGGATATTGGTTTCGCTAAGGTCTATCCGAGTCAGTAAGCTGCGCCAGCGTGCTTTTAAACGTCCAAATGCACATTTCACCACCATTTGGCACTTGCTCAGCCTATAGTTGAACAGGTCCTGACTACTGTCCAGGCTGCCTGTGTACGGCTTCATGAGCCATGGCATTAAGGGGTAGGCTGGGTCTCCAAGGATAACGATAGGCATTTCAACATCCCCAACGGTTATTTTCTGGTCCGGGAAGAAAGTCCCTTCCTCCAGCTTTCGAAACAGACCAGAGTGCCTGAGGACACAAGCATCATGTACCTTTCTCGGCCATCCCACGTTGATGTTGGTGAAATGTCCCTTGTGATCCACCAGGGCTTGCAGCAGCATTGAAAAGTACCCCTTGCGGTTTATGTACTCGGTGGCTTGGTGCTCCGGTGCCAAGATAGGGATATGGGTTCCGTCTATCACCCCACCACAGTTTGTGAATCCCATTGCAGCAAAGCCATTCACTATGACCTGCACGTTTCCCAGAGTCACTACCCTTGATATCACCAGGTTTTTGATTGCCCTGGCAACTTGGATCACAGCAGCCCCCACAGTAGATTTGCCCACTCCAAATTGATTCCCGACTGACCGGTAGCTGTCTGGCGTTGCAAGCTTCCACAGGGCTATCGCCACTCCTCAACTGTGAGCGCTGCTCTCATCCTGGTATTCTGGCGCTTTAGGGCAGGGGAAAGCAAGTCACAAAGTCCCATGAAAGTGCCCTTACGCATGCAAAAGTTTCGCAGCCACTGGGAATCGTCCCACACCTGCAACACAATGCAGTCCCACCAGTCTGTGCTTGTTTCCCGGGCCCAGAATCGGCATTCCATGCCATGAACCTGCCCCAGTAACACCATGATTTGCACATTGCTGGGGCCCGTACTTTGTGAGAGGTCTATGTCCATGTCAATTTCCTCATCACTCTTGTCGCCGCGCTGCAATCGCCTCCTCGGCGGGTCCTGGTTTTGCTTTGGCATGTCCAGGCTCTGCATATACTCCAGGACAATGCGCGTGGTGTTCATAGTCCTCATAATTGCCGCGGTGATCTGAGCGGGCTCCATGATCCCAGTGCTATGGCGTCTGATCTGAAAAAAGGCGCGAAACCGACGGAGGGAGGGAGGGCCAGCTGACGACATGGCGTACAGGTACAGGGAATTAAAATCAACAACAGTGGCTGTGCATCAGGGAGAAACACAAACAACTGTCACACAGAATGGCCCCCCCAAAGATTGAACTCAAAACCCCGGGTTTAGCAGGCTGTTGATTTCACAGAGGGAGGGGGAAGCAAACGAATACAGAACAAATCTGGTCCATCTATTTTTTACATCTTAAGCTGGCAGCAGACGGTGCAGCATGACTGATAGCCCTCAACATCTTCTGGGTGCTTGCCAGAAGATACTGTACTACAATTGCTAGCCATCATCGTCAAGACTGTTCAATAGGACTGCCAGCAGGACTGAGTCTCCAGGAGACAAAGCATGTCTGCCCAGGTGCCTCTGATCAAACTGGAGTACAACGATGACGGATACCAGTTGTAATACACCATCTACTGCCAAAAAGCAAGGGGCTGCTGCTGTGTAGCAATGCAGCCCCACGTCTGCCAGCACCCAGATCGCTGATGAAGGCTACCAGTCATATTGCACCATCTACTGCCAAAAGGCAATTAGCTGCTGCTGTGTAGCAATGCAGTACCACCTCTGCCGGCACCCAGATGACATATGGTGATGGTGAGCTGTGCTGAGCTAAACGGGCTCCATGCTTGCTGTGGTATGTTGTCTGCACAGGTAACCCAGGTAAAAAGGTGCAAATCGATTGTCTGCCGTTGCTCTGACAGAGGGGGAGGGGCCTGACAACATGTACCCAGAACTCCCCGCGACACTGTTTTGCATCATCAGGCATTGGGATCTCAATCCAGAATTCCAATGGGCGGCGGAGACTGCAGGAACTGTGGGATAGCTACCTACAGTGCAACTCTCCGGAAGTTGATGCTAGCCTCGGTACTGTGAACGCGGTCCGCCGACTTCATGCACTTAGAGCATTTTATGTGGGGACACACACAATCAACTGTATAAAACCGATATCTATAAAACCGGCTTCTATAAATTCGACCTCATTTCGTAGTGTAGACATACCCCCAGGTTCATGCCCAATTTCCCTCAGTCATTGAAGGAAGCCATTACCTACACTCCAGATAGCATGTTTACATGACAGTCCACTCAGTGTAGATGGGCATCTCGCATGGTCCATTGTCAACTAAGTGTTTCTTGATGAACTACTTAATTTGAACAGTTCCTCCAAGATGTGCTGGCTAGCTACCTTGTGGGCGTTACCCAAGGAGCAAACAATAGAAATCCAAGTATAGAGCCAATACTTATAACTTCACATACAGAAATGATACATGCATACAGATAGCATAATTATAACCAGCAAAACACAATCTTTTCATAGACACCTCGCTAAACAACATTTGTACAATATTTGCTGCAAATATATAAGTGGTTGCAACAATGATCTATATGGTCATATTCTAATCAGATAACATCACAAGCAGTAATGTTCAAGCAAGAAATAATGTCACTGTAGCGGGATGGTGACGCGCTCCAGCCCTGACAGGGTTGGAACCAGCCCTGGGAGAGGGCTGGCAGGCTGTGAAAGAAAGACCTGGGCTGTTTGGGGAAGCAGCCGCAGCTGGGCCATGCCCCAATCAAGGCCCAGCTGGCCCTATAAAGGCTGGGAGCCAGGAGCAAGGACACAGTCTCTCTCTAGCTGTAGAGGGAGATGGGCCTGGCTGCAGGGAGCTAGAGACAGAGTACCTGAGTGGAGCAGGGCTGGGGAAAGGCTGAGGAGCTGGGGAGCTCCAGCCTGGAAAACCCCAGGCTGTGGCCTAGCAGAAGGCCAAGGAGTACTGGGGGTTGCAGAGGGCAGCCCAGGGGTAGGCCAAGGCAGCAGGTCCAAACCCAACCTTGCCAGTGATGAGTAGGTAGATACTGCAGTCTGCCCCAGGACGTGGGGCTAGACAATGACTGACGGTAGCCTTATACTGAGGTGAGGTGGGGATAGTGGGTGGGGGTTCCTCAGGGAGGGGAGACCCTAAGACTGAGGGGTTTCTGCTAGGGGGCAGCACCCCAGGTAAAAGGGCACTGGGATCCAGGGAGGGACACGTAGGCCAGAGAACAGGCAGATCACTGGCCTGCAGAGGGCGCTCTGGAGCTGGAACGAGCTAATTACCTGAAGTCACCAGCAGGAGGTGCCGCAGGGGTGAGTCGCTGCATCGCTACAGTCACAAATTGGGAAGGGGGCAGTTGCATTTATCAGTTTAACCAAGATTTCTACAACTTACAGACCAAACTTCAAATCTTCAACTCAAATGTTATTTCTGAACAGATGGATGAGAAAAGTGGAAATCCACCAAAGTACAAACTGTCTAAATGCCTTTACAAGCAAATGCCTCAGGAAAATACTAGGTATGAAATGCAATGAATTCATAACCAATGCTGAGATTTATCAGAATTCAATAACCTCTCATGCCTAGAGTTATCCAGAAAAGAAGATGGGAATATTTGGGACACATGTTAAGAATCAGAGGGGTAGCCATGTTAGTCTGAATCTGTAAAAAGCAACAGAGGGTCCTGTGGCACCTTTAAGACTAACAGAAGTATTGGAGCATAAGCTTTTGTGGGTGAATGTCTTGCGTCTGATGAAGTGGGCATTCACCCATGAAAGCTTATGCTCCAATACTTCTGTTAGTCTTAAAGGTGCCACAGGACCCTCTGTTGCATGTTAAGAATGACGCTCTATCTGGGACACACGGCAGGCATGCTATTGTGTAGCTAGAGGAACATAGAAAAGGAGCTGACTGAGAAAATCCCTCCATCAAACAGCACACAGAGAAGGAACATTTATGGGACTTAGCAAGATTGAGGACATGCAAAGAGCAGCCCAGGACAGATAGGGATGGCAGAGCCTTGTTTATGCCTCAAACAACATCTTGCAGTGTAGGAAGGATTCAGATTCAGAAAATGGGAATAAGGACACCCCCCACGGAGGGCCATTGGAGGTCTTACATTAATAGATTATCTTAAGTATTTTGAGATCCTCAAATGGAGGATGCACTATAAGTGCAAAGTGAATGCATTATTAATTACACTTTTAACTTTCTTTTCATTCATAGGTGAATAGACAATTGCAAGAATTTTCCTTTTCTTCTCAGTTACATTTATGGTGGTTTTGTCTCCAGAAATAGTTACATATTTTACACAATAAAACCAGGCAATATTCTCTTCTCCTTTTTCTGGAGAAAGCACTGGTTTTTCTCTTTGGCAGGTTGAGCAACAGCTCGTGGTGGAAGGGAGGGGCAAGGATAAGGAAGAAGAATAGTTAATTTTTTGTTCTGTTCTCTGCTAACTTTTGCTGTCACGTCCCAAGTTTCTGTGATGTGCAGAAAAATAAAAGTAAATCCAGAATCACCTTTCAAGCTGCATTTTCCTTACATTTATTGTTTTAAAAATGACAGATCTTAAATAACCACACAGTAGCCAGTTCCTCAATTTTATAAGCCTACATAGGGAGGCAGCATGGACCAGTGGGATCAGGGTTCTATTTCTGGCTCGGCCACTGACCTGCTATGTGAATATGGGGAATTCACTGCACCAATCCGTGCCTCAATTTCCCTGTTGCTGCACTTGACAAGATTCTCCCTAACTGGATTTGTAACATAGGGTTGTCTAAAGCAGGGATTCTCGGGCTTTTCCATAGCATGGGCTCCCTCATGAGAGAGAGAGGGATTATTGCCTGGACACCTTCCTTCTGCTTCATGATCACACAGCATCCCTGTGGCAACTTCAACAAGAGCTTACATGGAAAAGGGATAGGAAAGCATTTAGCTATTTTTAACTCTTCCAGTGATGGCTCCTGTTTCCTCTCCTCTTTCAAATGGCCTCATCTATCTCCTGTTGAAGTCAATGGAAAGAATCCCATTGGCTTCAGTGGCAGTGGGATGGAGTCCATAAAGCAGTGGCTACTAGGGGCTCATCCTCCTTGTTTTCAGATACTTTTTACAACTGGAATTTTTTTCCCCAGGAAGAACCTGGACAGCTGTAGAAGCAACTGGAAGCCTGGAGGGGCTGGTTATCCATCACCATGTGAGCTGCACCATGAGTCACAGTCCACTGTGTTAGTTTTTTGACTTAGTGTTGTGATGATAGTGGTTATGTTCCAGATCACGTGTCTAACATGGGTGATCAGCCTTTAATAAAAGCTAGGGGAGAAATCCTCATATTTAAGAGCTTAACATTGAAACTCAGGCCAGCAGGCCTCCAAAACCCTTCACAACGATCACGCTGCCTGTGTGCAAAGACTGCTGCTTCTTACACTTATCACAACAGTCTCACTGTTACCTGTGCTCCTCCCATCTCCGTGTTGTATCCAGCTTAGTTTCCCATCCTATACTTAAGCTGTAAACTCCTTGAGGCAAGGACTGTCTCTTCATTTTCTTTGTGAGAAGTGCCTAGCACACTGGGGACCTGATCCCTGACTGGGGCCTCTAAGCACTAATTTAATGCAAATATTAGATAGTAATAATTAAAAATGAAAATCTTCCCTTATGCAATACCATGTGAGTATTTTAGACCACAGGTATGGTCCCCATGGCCATAGTATCTGAGCACCTCAGAATTGTTAATGTATGTATTTTCCTAACCTCCCTGTGAGGTAGGGAAAGACCATATGGTTTTACTTATCCTCTTACCCATGGGGACAGGAGGCACAGACAGATACTTGCTCAAGGTCACAGGAGTCTGTGGCAGAGAAGGAAAGTGAACCAGGATCATTGAGATCTGTGGCAAGAGATGGTACAAAAAAATCCATCTGTAGGAGGAGTGTGTATCTCTCCCTCGAGCCCTGAGGAGCTGGTTATTTCCTTGCAGAGGATACAGAAAATGGTCACGGCTTACTGCTGTGCACAGTGTCAGAGGGGTAGCCGTGTTAATCTGGATCTGTAAAAAGCAACAAAGAGTCCTGTGGCACGTTATAGACTAACAGATGTATTGGAGCATAAGCTTTCGTGGGTGAATACCCACTTTGTCAGACGCATGTAATGGATATTTCCCTTACATGCGTCTGACGAAGTGGGTATTCACCTACATGCGTCTGACGAAGTGGGTATTCACCCACGAAAGCTTATGCTCCAATACATCTGTTAGTCTATAAGATGCCACAGGACTCTTTGTTGCTGTGCACAGGACTTCAGAAAAAAAAAAACAATTTTCTTTTCTTACTTAGGGAATCCAATTGTTTTTACACTAAAACCTGATCGGGGTCCTTCTTATATGTTCTCAATGATCCCCAAGGATTTCCGGCAAACCAGCTATTATCAGTTCTCTTTAAGGGTGTAAAAGAGGAACATCATGTTTCCTTTTTGATTTCGGGCATGCACATTTTCAAAAACTATCTGCATTTTCTCC
The DNA here is from genome assembly GCF_013100865.1 of Trachemys scripta elegans. Classification (NCBI taxonomy): domain Eukaryota; kingdom Metazoa; phylum Chordata; order Testudines; family Emydidae; genus Trachemys; species Trachemys scripta. The sequence continues at coordinate 301,386,106 of NC_048298.1, forward strand.
TAAGTGCCAATTGTCTACTAGGGATTATCAGAGTCAGTAAAAACAACTGAAATCCTAGATGCAATGTAGTGTAACCTCTGTTGGTGTCAGGACATTAGAGAGACAAAGTGGGCGAGGTAATATCTTTTATTAGACCATCTTCCATTGGTGAGAGCCATAAGGTGTCAGCCCCATAGAGCTCTTCTTCAGGGGTGGGAAAGTTGGAAGAGCTCTGTGTGGCTGGAAAGCTTGTCTCTCAGCAACCGAAGTTGGTCCAATAAAGATATTAACTCACCCCACCTTGTCTCTCTAATATCCTGTAGTCACTAGATAAGTCTGGGGGAGAGAGGCAATTGAAAAGAAGAGACCAAATAGTCTAAATTATTCAAGGACCTGATCCTGTAATGGGAGTTTTGTCCCAATAAGCAGGGAGGACTTTGCTCTTACTAGGAATCTTTGTGGATAACAACAGAAAACTGTAACAATAAATGAAAAGAAGGGAAAAAAAGCCAAGATTTTCAGCCCTGCCTTCTTTTGCATTCATTGCAGTTGTTTGGTCTAACCTGATCTGTATATGAGGGGGGTAAAGTCAGAATGTGGTTCTGCTTTTGTGAATGGTGGGGGGCTTGTACATGTGTTTGTTTGTTTGTTTTTTAAGCCCCTGACAGGAAGGAGTGTTTCCCAAGCTGCCTTTGGCAACCCCGCGGCTCTTCTTGAGATGTGACTTATCTCTTCCTGCTCAGAAACGTCTGCGGCTCGCGTGTGCTCCTGGTGCTGTGCATCCTGCGGCACCATCCCCAACTCAAGCGCTGATCCCGGGTCCATCCGCACAGGCGGGACTTGTGCTGCGCGCCCGCTGGGAACGGGCTATGGGTCTCTGCTTTAGTGCTTTTTCCGAGCTGGGGCAAAGGCTCCATTTCTGGTCAATACCCCCCCCTCCCCCACCCCCCCAGATAAGCAACTGCCGCATTTGTTAAAAAGTAGCGGACAGGCTCCCGTTAGTAAAGGAGTCAATAACACGCAAGGGGCAGATTTCGCGTGGGTGCGAGTTCCCGTTGTACCAGTGGAGTAACAGGCCCCGTGGCTATTCCCCCAGTTTAGTTTCCATGTAGCAAGAGGTGGCTAAGAGGAATCGCGTTGGTGGGAGTCCTGTGGTGGGGACTGTTGCGATGACAGACAGATAAGGGGGCCTCTCGCTACACCGCAGTCCTGGGAGATAAGACCCCGTCGGAAGTGACTCTCTCGCGCTCCGGGCATCAGCCACGAACGAATCATCACGAACCCAAGAGAGGGACGTGTCCCACCTGCTTTCTATCCAGCGATCAAGGCTTTCTTCGCACGCCCGGCACACGGGGCAGGAAGAGGCGCCTGGACCCTTTGCGCTGGGTCGCACACAACGGAAGCGTTCCCAGCGCTGCCTTCGTAAGGAAAAGACTGGGCGAGAAAGGTGTGTGTGTGTCGCCGCTTTCCAGCACGCCGACAGCCCCCGGCGTGCAGAAGGGAGGGGTGTGCGTGAGTGAACGTCTCTTCTCCCAATGAAGGGGGGTGTGTGTATGTGTGTGTGTGTGAACGTCCCTTCTCCCAATGAATGTGTGCGTGTGTGTGAACGTCCCTTCTCCCAGTGAAGGGGTGTGTGTGTGTGAACGCCCCTTCTCCCAGTGAAGGGGTGTGTGTGTGTGTGTGAACGTCCCTTCTCCCATTGAAGGGGTGTGTGTGTGTGAACGCCCCTTCTCCCAGTAAAGGTGTGTTCCCCAACCCCCCAGGACGCACCACCTGCACTTTCCCCCCCAAAGATCAAAAGCGCCTCGCTGTTGCAAAAGTCTGTTTTCTCAGGCGTCTTTCTCCGCCGTGGCTTTGTTAAAAGGACAATAGACTCCTGGGTCCGTCTTGTTGGCACCAGTTTTGTATAATACGGGAAGCAGCGTTTCCTTTCGGGGCTGGAAAATGAAGGTGGATCGCGCTTTTCCCTTTTTATGACTCATCCGCACGCACCCCGGGAAACTCGGCTCGCTGGTCCCAGAGCCGGGAGAGGAAGCCGCGGAGCAGCGGCCCTCCCGCCTCCTACTTACTCGACGTGCGGAGGGCAAAGAACTTAAAGGAAGCGAAGCGAAGCGGATCGGCTAAGCCAGTTCCTAACGTCGCCAGCAGGAAGAGAGGTGGGCGCACACCAGTAGCACACGGCCCGGAGACACACAGCTGTACACGCACGTAGCTCTCTGTGTGCCTGCCATGTACAACACACACACACTGCAGGACAGCGCTAACCAGGATCTCTTGGAGTCGCTCCATGTTCGAGTCTCGTGTCATTCACACGCGATTTCCCGCCGGGGTCTGTCTGGGGCGTGTCGAATAACAATCTCCCGTTGCCTTTGCGTGACTATCCAGCAAGGTAGAAATCTGTGCCCCTCCCACCCATCTGGGCATTTCTTCGCCGGCTTTATGCCGACAATGGCACATTTCCCCCTGACCCTGCGGGATAACGCAGCACATTGATTAATGGGCCACTTGATTAACCGGCAGCGGCTTTTGGTAGCCTGAAGTTCTCTGTGTTGGGAGAAGACGCTGGTGGCATGTAGGTGATTCACTCCTAGCTAGATCCCAGAACTTTCCCTCACTTGCTGGTCCAGAAGCCGGGAGAAATAATTACACCTTAATCTGTACATCAAAGCTTCCGCCCTTGTGCTGAAGACATATTGGGTCAAATTACTCCGAAGTGTAACTCCAGCGACTTCAATGGACTCACACCGTCGAATTGGGCTCACTTTTGTCTTATTGGAGATCGCAAAAAGGGTCTCTGGGCTCTTTCTCATAAACCGCCTTTCCTGGGCGTCCTTTCAGTAAAGGCTCCTCTGACCTTTCACCAAGACCTGCGGGAATCAGCACACTGGCTAGTCTGCATGCCCAGCCCCCTGCTCCTTTGGTTAAAAAATACAACCTTGTTTTTAATCTTTGTCTGCTTCCAGGGGGGGGGGGGGGAAAGGAGGGGGGCGGGACGCTGTTCCTTATTGAAAGACTCTAAAATCCTGAGAGGTGATCTTGTTTCTTGTACCATGTGGAACGTGTAAAGTGTGACTATACCGGATGAATTTTAATTGACATCTTCCATTGGTCTAGGCACATGAACAATACCTACCAGAGAGATACAACGCTCCAGTAATAGAACATTAAAATATCTCCCCAACCCAATTTACACACCCGGACTATCACACACCTACACACCCAGTATTACACAGTTAATGTAAACAGATGTGTGGATTTTATGTGTCTTTACTTCAAGGAGGGATTTGTGTTAATAAGGACTGTAAGGTGTGTGTGTGTGCAATACACATTTCTTCAAGGCTTGATTGTCCACTAAATTGTGTATTCCATATTCCCTTGCAACAGACAGGCAAGTGAGTGTTTGGAGTCAGAGATTCCACCTGATTGCTCCATAGGAATGTTGGGGTCCACACTTTCCTGCACATTGGGACTGACAGGGGGTGAGTGGCAAACTCCATGGATCTTCTTGGGTAATCCACAGGAGTCCTACCTCCTCCGAGCTTTGAGGCCCCTGTTCTGCCATCGCCTCCCTTCTGGCTGCTCCCACCCAAACCTTCCCTCAGGAGTGGGGCTGGTATTTGTGTTGAGTGGTATAGCCCATAAATTAATGCTAACAGCCAGGAATTCTCTTGGGGTTAACCAGTCCCAGGCCTCAGCCACAGAGCACGGTAACCACAGAGCACCCCCAAAGGGTATCACTGAGGTGTGGGGAGAGAGTGGGAAACCATGGTACAGCTTCAGTGACCCTTCTTTGCCCCAACCCTGACTATCTCCATCTGTGGCTTTTTGTTCTCCCACATAAGAGGAAACATAGGGGATTGTTTCTCTCACAGTGTGGAAATAACATTGTTATTAAGGTCAAATCCCACTTCTCACTGTGAGCCTCTGACACAACTGGAAGGGAAACACATCTCCCACATAACTTTTCCTGTCACTGTGAGTTTCTGGTCTATGATTTTAAAGGAAATTAAATGTTGGAAAAGTGACAGCAAACTTAAAAGTTACCTCAGGTTGCAATATAGAGTAAAAACAATTGTAACCCATTGTGTGAATATTTAAGTGAAATAGAAACCACAAAAAATGCTTAAAATACACACATACATACAAACACACAAACATTGTAATAACAAAACTAGTTCAAATGACAGGAATTTCCTATATTAATAGTTCTGCTTTATTAAAGTTTTAAAGGTTTGCAGTAAATTACCAAAAAACCCCGAAAACCCCTACATCCACAAGCCCGCCAACAATAACCAACTCAAAAAAGGCCTTTCGCTGCTCTCTCAGACAGTGTAACCATCCTTATACCTTCTCTCACAGAACTGCACCCTGGCCACTTGCAGCTGTGTAACTGAACAAGTGGTAGCAGCAGTGGTGTAGCGAGTCTACCAACCATACTGTTTTGGGTACACATGGGGTATCCTGCCTACCATGCCAGCATTACAGGGCCTGCATGGTGTTACACCTAGCCCAGGGTTCCCAGGAAGCTCCCAGGAGGATGGTGTCTATTGTAGACGACTGTTTCCACTTGTTCACTTTGTTATTATTTTGGGGGGCCTGTTGTAAGTAAGCAGGATGGAGCCATTCATGGATATGATGTGGGGATGGGAGCTACATCCTGCTATACCTCATACTCACATTTCAGCTGCCAGGGAAACCATAAGCCACTGTTGTATGGCCTTTATGCTTGGAGGCCCAGCGTCTATTACAATGAAGGAAACCCTGACTCTCTAAGGGATGGTGCTTGAGGAGGTCAGGTCTAAGGAGCTTTTGCTTTTACTTTTAACATACTGCTTCTTTTGATGGTCTAGTTTCTTGTGGAGTTCTCTTTTCTTGAATATTTTAGAGTTTTGGTTTGGTTTTGTGGTTTTGCTGATCTTCTGGTTGTCTCTCTCTCTCTCTCTCTCTCCCACTGAAATGCTATGGGAGGTCCTGGGAATAGATCCAGCAGGATCCTTCCCTGAGGTCCAGTCTGTTCCCCCACAGCTTACCCTGATCTACTTCACATAGCAGTGCCCACAGGGAAGGTACATATCAACAGAGAGAATAGGGGGAGAAGAGGATCTTAGTGAGGCTGGGAGATGCAGGCGAGACAGCTGCCTTGGTGTAATGCCACCCAGCCACTCGTAAAATAAGATCATGCCCACGTTGCTGTCTGTGTATCTGTGTGCACGCTGTCTCTCCTTTGTGCATGTAGACGTAGTGGGTCTACAACCTTTCTTTATTGTATTTGTGCTTTGCAGGAGATAAACAACCTGATGGTTGTAATAAAGTTTCTGATATTGTTGTAGCTGTTCAGCAACAATTCTCAAACACTCTTCTTGTAGAACAAATTGTCTAATGTTTTTACATACGATGTATATTGTAATAGCACTTTCCTGTCAGCAAGTTCAGTGGGGACTGGGTAAAGGAAGAGCACTGGCATACAGCCTCGTGGCCATGCATGGAAGAGGGAGCAGATACATAACAGGCAGGGATGTCATTTACTGTGGGACAAGGCGTGAAGTTGCCTCTACAGACTTTTCATAGGTTTATGTGCTCCATTATGTCTTCCACATTTGCCCCCCTCCCTGACTTTGCAGGATACATAATCACATATAATGTTCTGTATGATGATACAACTTTTCCCCTCTCTCCCCTGAATTTTTCTGAAATGACCCTGATAACAGGGCAGAGCCAAGACCAGCCAACTATTACCTTGGATATTTTGAGCCTGCAAGTAGCTGGGAAGTGGTTGGTTTGACAGGTGACATAGCCAGTGATCTGAGCTGTCCAATCTGTCACTAAATGATGGGCAGGAACATGGTGGGACTGACCTAGAAGGACTAATTGTGACGTGGTGGGAGATGAGTAGGGTGACCAGATGGCCCGATTTTATAGGACAGTCCCAATTTTTGGGTCTTTTTCTTATATAGGCTCCTATTTCCCCCACCCCCTGTCCCGATTTTTCACACTTGCTGTCTGGTCACCCTAGAGATGAGGTGGTGCTCAGCCTTGCTAAGAGAAAGTGCAGTCACAACAGCGGGTGTTCATCTTTGTAGATACCTTTGTGTGTGGCTGCACGGTATGTTACAGATGTGCCAGGGCTCACAGTGGTGGTTGCAACAGCTAAATGCTGTAGTGCAGACAAGGCTTTCGCAGCCCTGTCCTCACTGTGTTTGAAAACAGTGTCTAACTTTGCTAGTCTTGAGTGCAGCTTTTGAAATGGGCTTTCAATATGGGGCATGCCAGATGTTTCAATTACTATTGATAATAATAATGACTGGCTGATTGTGTTTGAACCATGTTTTAATGACATGGTTTTCAAACACTACTCCTTTGCAAGGGGGATGATGGAATGGCGTGTGAAAAATAATTATAATGAATGGCACAAGAACACATGGATATAAGCTCTCCATCAATGAGTTTAGGCTTGAAATTAGACAAAAGTTTCTAATCATCAGAGGAGTGAAGTTCTGGAACAGCCTTCCAAGAGAAGTAGTGGGGGCAAATAACCTGACTTGATTTAAAACTGAGCTCAATAAGTGCATGGAGGGGATGGTATGATAAGATTGCCTGTAATGACATATGGCCCATCCACAACTGCTCTTAGCAAATATCTCCAACAGCCAGAGATGGGACTCTAGAAGGGGAGGGCTCTGAGGTACTACAGTGAATTATTTCCCAGGTGTCTGGCTGATGGGTTTTGCCCACATGTCCAGAGACCAACTGATCGCCATATTTGGGGGCAGGAAGGATGTTTCCTGTAAGTCAGATTGGCAGAGACACTGGGAGGGTTTCACCTTCCTCTGCAGCCTGGGGCATGGGTCACTTGCTGGTTTGAACCAGAGTAAATGGCGGGTTCTCTGTAACTTGAATTATTTAAATCAAGATTGGAGGACTTCAGTAACTCAGCCAGAGGTCATGAGGCTATTATAGGAGTGGGTGGGGTGAAGTTCTGTGACCTGCAATGTGCAGGTCAGACTAGATGATCATGACAGTCTCTTCTGGTCTCTGAGTCTATGAACTATTCAGCTGTCTTACTGGAAAAAGCACTGAAAAGGCAAGAGAGTTACATGCTTGGACATGAGCATGGTATAAATGCCTAAATGGACAGAACAGATAGGGGGTAGGTGCTACAATAGGCAGTTGGGTCTGGTGGCTGTACATAAATGTCACTCTTTGGTGGTGATGGAGTTCTGACCTTAGCAGGAACCACTGCTAACCCTGTGGCCATTCAGTCTGGGGCTAGACAATCAGATTTGCCAGCAGTGAGTATGGGGTCATATAATGCCATTGGCCAGGCAGTTTAGTTGCAGGGCAGGTACAGAACTCCCTCAGATAGTACCAACCTTTATATGTTCTCTCCACCTGAGTGAACACCTTGTTTCTCTCTCCACCCTTCCCATATATAATTGCTTAGTTTCTTTTTTTATTGTGCCCACTGGTGAGGATTGTCATCTCTGGGGAATGTGCTTTGCCATATCTGTGTTATTGCTCACACTGAAATAACCCCTGGTTTTCAATCTCAACCACCACTGGAATCAGGAAGGAATTTCCTGCTAAAATGTTCCCACCCTAATTTGGTTTTTATGAAAGTTTGTGTTTAGCCTCAAGTGGATTTCCCTTTTCTTAAAGGTTCAGGGGAGTTTCACGCACATATATTCATGTCCCAGCATATTTATTGGGGTCGGGGTATATAACCTTTGCTAATAAAGCATTTTCCAAGGGGGAAGCTATATCAAGTGATCTGCCTCACCCAGTGGGCATGTGTTGAGAGCTTTAAACTATTCACATCTCCTGGGTGAGATCACTCCGTTTACAGTGGATGGTGTTTTACATTTTCAGGAAAACCCAATATACCACGTATAACCATCACTGGAACATGAGTAGCAAGCTCCTAGGTTGAGCATACCCGTGGCACTAGCTGGGGTGGAGCAGTGTAATGGATTGTAGGGCAGCCCAAGTCACCAGTTTGCAAGTTTGGCAAAGACTTCTTGCTGTGGGTAGGTTTCATTTGTTATCAGTCAACACTTCTGGCAATTGGACCCTACATCACACATCTATCTCTGACTGTGCTCTGCCCCAACACCAATGCCTACACAAGGCTCACCTTTATCACAAGCACCAAGCATTTATGAGCCGAGTACTGAAAGTGCAGGCCCAATTCAGTGTTTAGCTGAGATTTCACTAACATGGTAATGGTTTGGGGGAGAGCTGGGAATATTTTTTACAAAGAACTGACTTGGAAGAAGTTGGAATTAATTCAGCAGTCAAATAGATTATTTCTTCTTCTCTTCTGTGAGGTCAGCATTAACACTGAACACCCTGCCGCATACTCTCCTCGGAAAGGCCCCTATCCTATGCAAGAATATTTAGGTTACTCACTGAAAAGTGGTTACAGTGAATGGCTTGCTCATCCTGTGCTTATCTTCTCCATAGTGTGCTCTGTATAACACTGGAGGTTTAGTTTTCTTGGGTCCTGGCAAAACAATTGTACGTACTGTTTAACCAGAATGGTTGGGTAGAAGCCAACTTACTCCATAGCAGGAACAAGGGCATGCACAGTAGTTGGTACTATTGTGTTGTCAGCAGTGTGAGCAGTAATAGTGGGTTAAAACTGCAGGGGGACCAAGAGCATTAAGACCCACTTTTTTTGAGCTGTGGTGCCATGAAGTTGGTGACTCTCTGCAATTTCAAAAACAAGTAGATCAGCTGCTAGAGGCATTTCCTACCCTTCACCAGGGGTCTGTAAAACTACAGACTAAGCAACTAGTCCCAATCAGCCCTTCAGCAGAGATGTTTGTCTCTGTTACATTTTAAAGATGGTTTAGTCTCAGTTGTTAAATTTGGCAGGTTTCTTTCCTAGCATTTGGTAATAATTTTTTTAAATCAAATGTTAGAAAATATATTTCCCACATTTCATTGCCAAAAGGAGTGTGGCAGGCCTTAAAATGTGTGAGGACAAAAATGTCTATCTGTATGCCAGATCGGGGGCGAGGGTTCTGGTGCAAAATAATCACCCTCAAGGCAGTACACCTTTCCCCCTGCTTGCCAAACCCTCCATCAGTAAGTGTGTACATCTATTTGGTACTGGCTCTTCCGTAGATCTGTGGGGTGCTTATTTAATATCTATATTCCAGTAACACCCAGCCACAACCATTAAGATCAGGGCCTAAATAAATAGACAAGGGCAGTCTGTAGACCTGACAATCTAAATAGAGAGGATAGGGAAACAGTACTACATAAAATTAAATAAAATATTGTAGGTACTTTCCAGACCACCCTGCTCCTCTACCCACACAGTATCCAAGTGCCTAGGCCAATGTACTCTGATTTGCCCTCCTTCCACCCAACCCATGCCATGCAAGTATTTGTTTAGTATTTAGTCCTTCCTGTTGTATTTTATCACCATGCGTTTTGTTTTATTTCAATGCCTGTCGTCTAGTTCTTTTCTGCATTTCCCTTTCAGGGTCATTTCAATCCTTCATCAGCATCCCCTCCCCCGCCCCTTTCTGGCTTCCACTGACCACTTCTGCAGATATCATGGGCTCTGAAAGTGCGTTCTTCCTGCCCTGCTTCTGCTCTTCCTCTCTGTATCTTCCTGGGGTCCCCTGGGGGAGGAAGCTGGTCTGTCCTGCCTATGTGGTCTGGTGTTGGGAGGCGTCAGGGTGCTTGGTGTCCCAATGTCAGAGGTCTCCTGCTACTGTCCTTCCCTCTCTGTCCTGGGAAGCAGGAATCTCATGCGTCATGCTCTGGGAAAAAAAAACAGCCGGGCCCTTCCTACATGGTCTGTGGGGATGAGCGTGGAGGCTTCTGTATATACACGTCTTATTCCTGGTCACAGTATTGAAAACACAGGCTCAAGTCCTTAGATAAGTCACAGTCACAGTCCCGGAGTTCACACAGACACTCTGATCTACTGTTTTAAAACTTGAACGTTAAACTACACATTTAAAAGCAGGCGTCGTTCCCTTTTCCTGCACAGGATGGTCTTGGGGGGCTTAGGCAGCTGGGGTCCATCCCTGGCGCTGTCACAAACTCCTCGTGACTTTGGACAAGGTGCCTGGGTGCCTCCATTTCCTCATCTGTAACATGGGGGATATTAGCACCTACCTGCCCCACAGAGGGCGAGGGGGACACGCCCGGCACTCATGCCAGTGACAGGAGCACGGCAATCGGCACCGTGCCGACAGGCAGTGTGGCTGTCCCCGCGCCAGCAAAGGCGCTGCACAGGCTCCTGGAAGCATCCGGAGGAGTGTGGGCAGGTTCCCCGGAGCATCGTGCCGAGGCTGCCCCAGTCCGGAGTGTCCCGAGCGGGGCTCTGAGCGGCGTTCAGCGCTGTGGGAGGGGAAGCTGAACCCACCTCACCCCAGCTGGTGTGCGGTAGGATCTGAAGCCGCTCCCCGGAGGTGAAAGTCCGCTCTGCGCCTAGCGGCCGACCCAGCCCGCGGTACTTTACCTGGGAGAGGTGCAGGGCAGCACGGTGCCAGCCGGCGGAAAGGTCCCGCGGCAAGCATGGCACCCGGCTGCAGCCGGACGCTCGCGGCTCCCATCCCCCGGTGCCCATGGGAGGCGCTGGCAGAGAGAGCCGGGCCGGGCGGTCCCCAGCGCGGCTGGGCTGGAGTGGAGCCGGGCCCCTCAGGCGGTGATGGAGAGGCGCTGCCCAGCCCGGCTCAGGCTGCTGCCTGCGGGGTGGGGTGGGGAGTGATAACAGACCCAGGCGGAGAGTGGGGCAGATGGATAAGGACACACGTGTGTCCAAGCCCGGCTTGCGACTGGCTCCGGCCGGGAGCACAGCCGCCCTTGGCTGGAGGAGCGGAGCGGGGGTCTCCGTGTGGGGGGACCGAAAGCGATTGGAGTGACTGGGGGCGGCGGAGTTGACCTGGGGCCCGAGAGGCCGGGAAGTGGGCACTGACTCCCAGCCGGAGCCCTGCCTGGCGCGCTCCGGAGCCGGAGTCACTCCTGCGCCGGCAGCGGGGCACGGCAGGGGGCCGGGGCACTGCTGGAGGGGCCGGGGGGCGCCAGGCTATGTAGGGGAGGGGGGACACGGTGACGCAGGGAGAGGAGGGCGTGATCCTCCGGGAGGATGTGGAGGTTATAAATCAGCCGGGCGGCAGGCAGCTCCCTGTGAAGGGATGTCCACTGGAGGTTAAGCGCGCAGCTGGACGCGCCCTGCGGAGCTGAGCGCAGCGTTGCCCCGGGGCTAGGCGGCTGCTGGATGGTGGTCTCTCTCCGGGACCAGCTGCTCCGCTAGCTTCGCCACCGCGGGCAAGGCGAGCCCGGCCAGGCTGCCGGAGGATCAGCCCCTTTGCTGGGTGTCCCTGAGCCGCGTCGTCTCTCCGAGCAGGCTCGGGCGGAGCTCTCCCACCCTGCGCCCACCTCCCGGGCAGGACCATGGGCAGCCGGGCGCTCGCAGGTGCCATGCTGTGCGGGCTGCTGGCACCCGCTCTCCTCCTCGCAGGTAAGTGACCCGTTCCCCTGCGGGGTGAGGTGTCGGGGGAGGCCGAAGCTAAGTGGTCCAGGAGACAGCCGGCTGCGCTTGCTCTGCGCCCCAGAGAGACACCACCCAAAGTCCGTGCCCCTGCCTGGGGGAGTGTGACCCTGGGGTCCCAGCCGCACGGCATCTCTCCTCCCCCCATGGTGCCCAGTCTGGACCCCGCTTACCACCCCATGTTCCCTGCTGGAGGCCGCTTTGCTGCACACACCCGGTTACCCCGGGACGCTCTCTGGGTGCCCAAACGGGGCTCTGTCCCTGTTGCTGTGCAAGCAGCTTCCCGGGATGCTCGTCGGAGCTGTCCCGTGTCTGACTCTCACGGGCAGAAAAGAAATCTCGGGGAGAGGCTGGATCCTGTCGATCTGTGGCCTCAAGCCCCCAACTTGTAACATCAAAACAGAGAGCAAGGCTAGCGGCTCCCGCCTCGCCAAAAATCCGGACCCCGAGGAATCCCGGGCAGTGAGCGCCGCAGAAGCCCGGTTCTAGCACTGGGCTCCCGCAGGATCTTGTACAATCTGAACAGACAACCGCTGTAACCGCACTTCCCTGGAGAAATCTGGACTCTGATACATCCTGGCCGAACAGCACGGGAAAAAAAGACACATTTAGTGCCCTGATCCTGCCCAATTTAATCCCAGTTCGGCAAAATTCCGGTTTTAACAAAGGAAAAAATGTAGCAACTATTAGCGAACTCGAAAGCCCAGACCCTATTGCAAAGGGGTGCAGCAGCCCCGCAAAAAGATGTGTCCGGCACCTAAATACGGCTGGGGGAGGGGTTAAATCTCAAAACCTTAAATTCTACCAGAAAAGAAGAGCACCAACTCCAATCCCACTGCAAATATCCAGACCCTGAGGCATCCTTAGTAAATAACACAGCCAGGACATAGATCCATCAAAGCAGAGCTCTGGACACAGATTTATCTGATGTAAAAGGGTATCTGTATAGAGAATAAAACTTTGCGGATCTAGGTGAAAAAAATGGGTGATATCATGCTGGCTCCCGGTCCATGTTTGGATTTTACAAGTGCTTGTGTGCGGAGCTGTATCAGGGACCAGATTTTTTAGCAAGGACTGGAAGCAGCTACATTTGGTTTCCATTTTTCCAACAGAATGTAGAGATCTGTGGCCAAAATTCCCTGGATCCTATAAAGCCAGATTGCTCTTGCACCGGGATGTGTTGGAGCCTGGATTTTTTCTGGTCACATAGGAAAATCAATATGTATTATCTATTTTGATGGTACAATTTGGGGGTTTAGGACCCCAAAATAGTCGGACGAGCAGGGTGAATTGCTAATTAGCAGGGATGTCGGAGTATGGATTTTTGCAGTAGCATGCTTGCTTTTCTTGGTGCTGGAACAGAGCTTTCCAGATGAGAGGTTAAGTCTTCTGCAGCTTCACGGGAGTTGGACCAGACACAAGGAGATCTTGAGTTTGAGTGAGAGAAAATACTAAAATGCATATTGGAACCTAGGGCCAAATACAGACTTGTAACTATACTGAAGCCAGGTATGGATTTGCCACATACTGGGGAGCAAATGTAAAGTCTTTAACACAGAAGAAAATTGCTAATTGAGATTAGCCTCAGAGAGACGACTAGATTAGTGACCTTTTGTTCAATGTGATGACTGTGCTAAGGGGCTGGCAGATCAGAGTTTCTAAGTAAGTGGCAAACATTTTTACATGAGAGTAATCAACTTAATCGGTTGCATTATTTGTTATAAATTAGTTGCATGGAGGAGTTATAGAACCATTGAAGTGTTACATTTTCTTGCAAACTATTCTACTTTATTGAAACAAATAAAAGGAAGTTCTTCTTCACGCAGCGCATAGTCAACTTGTGGAACTCCTTACCTGAGAAGGTTGTGAAGGCTAGGACTATAACAGAGTTTGAGAGAGAACTGGATAAATTCATGGTGGTTAAGTCCATTAATGGCTATTAGCCAGGATGGGTAAGGAATGGTGTCCCTAGCCTCTGTCTGTCAGAGGATGGAGATGGATGGCAGGAGAGAGATCACTTGATCATTGCCTGTTAGGTTCACTCCCTCTGGGGCACCTGGCATTGGCCACTGTCGGTAGACAGGATACTGGGCTAGATGGACCTTTGGTCTGACCTGGTACGGCCTTTCTTATGTTATTGTTTCAATCAATTAAAACCAGACTAAATAGATTTTATAAAGGTGGAGCTAATTTCCTAAAACCATGGCAGTAATGCAAATAGTTTGTGTAAATGAGTAAAACAACCCCAAAATATTTTGTCCTTGTATTGAAACTTAGTTCAGATTTTGACTTGAAAGCATTGAGAATACAGATCTGTCTGCATATCTACAATTACAGACAGCAGGTCAAATCCTGCCAAGTGATTTTCAATTGGGATGGGTAGCTGGTGGTTGAGCATGGGTACTCTGGCAGACTAACTACATGATTTGGTCATCATCAATCCTGCAAAATCTTCTATTCTGTCACATGCTATGTAGTAGATCTTCCAGAAGGGGTGACCATGCTCCTTTAAAGTCCATAGCAAAACTCTTGATTACTTTAATTTTGGGCAGGATCAGTCCCTGAATACTAAAGATGGAGGAAGGGGTGAGGAATGGGGTGTTGGGGAATTACATGTTAAAGTAAAAGCATTGATTCTCCATAGATTCTTACTCCCATCCCCCATAGTAGATCTGGGAAGGAAATGGTTTTCCCATCCCATGACAATTTTTGAGAATCAAAACATTTCCCCATTCTGCATTGTGAGTAAATGGAGACCTTTCAAACAGTCTCATGAAAAAGCCCCTTAGAATAGCCAATAGCCCAGTGGTCAGGCATGGGGCAAATAGAGGACACAAGTTCAAGTCCCCACTCTGCCTGATTAAGGCCTGGGATTCTTAAACGTAGCTCTCCCATATCCGAAGTGAGTGCCCTGATCACCAGGCTATTGACTGTTCTAGGGTGGGGTTTTTACCAAATGGTAAAAATTAAACCTTTGATGCCATATTAGGGCCTGATCCTGCAGTCCTTGCACATTTATGACTCCCGTTTAAATCAATGGGGGTTTGGCGTGTGGAAGGACTACAGGAGTCTAACTAAAAAAAGTTAGATTCTGCAGTCCTCTTCTCTTGACCTCACTGGAGGGTTTTGTCTGAGTCAGGGCTAAAGGATTGGGCCCAAGTCCCTTACTAATAGATCCATATGTGAGGCGAGTGATAGAAGAACCAGAGACCATGTATATTCAGAGAGGCTTCAAACAGAGAGATCAGCTAATATATATATTCATTTTTAAATGACAGCACAGAGCAAAAGCCAAAGCCTCCTTGAATCTGCACCCTTGTCCTACTGAAGTCAGTTGAACCAGCAATGGGACTAGGAGTGAGCACTAAGTTAGAATAAGAAATAGGAGACTAGATAGTTTCAATTGCTAGTCACTTTACACATTAACTTTTGTTATCATTTGTACTACAGCAGCAGCTAGGGTCAGGCCCCACTGAACTAGATGTTCTACAATCACGGTCCCTGCCTGGAAGAGCTTACAGTATAACTCAAAACAAGATGTAACAAGTCTATCGACCAAACAACAGGAGGGAAGGAAGGAAGAGATAATGATAATAAGATCATGTGGTTATGTAAGATAGTGATGTGCCTGACCTGATGTTTCCAAATCATATGATTTAAAACAATGTAATAAACAATATCAATTATCCCTGAGTCTTCCTTCCCCCATGCAATCTTTAGTTGGCTGATCTCCTGTAGGCATCACAGCAGAGTTATATCTTGAGAAGGAATTTTAAGGTGGAGAGGTTAGTGGCCTTATGTTCCCAAGGACATTTCCTGTGGCCGGGCAGTGTGTAAGAAGTAATTGGAGCATATGTTGGAGAAGAAGACAAATGGTCATATAAGGCTGGCATAGCTGGTGGGGCAGAAGACAACAGGACAAGGACTGTCTTGTGGTCCTGCCATTCACACAGTGTGTAGAGTCTGATTCACCAGCGGGGTCCTGTCAGTGGAATGATGTGAGCCTCCTGGCAGCAGAAAGTTTGCCTAGCATGGAAACAAGAGGTGTAGTATCACAAGCAACTCTTAACCCCTTCTCCACCAGCAGGCCTGGAGCAGCAGTGCAAATCCAGAGGTCTTGCTGGGAAGGGGCATTGCTAGGACATGCAGGGGACATGGTAATTCAGGGCCTGTCCTGGGGAGCCTTCACAGGTGGGATGGCTGTGGAGCTCGGGCTTGAGTTTCAAGTTGTGTATTCTTTTAGGATGATCATTGCGGCACCATGTGTTTGACCTAGATGTGAATTTCCCCTCAGGTGCCAGAGCCTTCCTAGCCCCAGGGGGCTGCACTTTGCACTTGCATGTGCCTGCAGGGGTTAATCAGTCCCACCATCTTATTAGGACCGGGAGCAATAAAAGAACACAAGAGCTGGACATCCAACATCCCTTGAATTTCAATGACTGTTGGGCACCTGACTCCCTCCTTGAAAAATTCCAGCCTACATTTACATAAAGCTGGAGGATTAGAAGCTGGTGTGGAACAGAAACATCTATTCTTCCATTTATACATAGGATTTAAGCCTCTAACTTTTTATTAGTACTAATGGGAATCACCCATGGTATTACCCTGTGGTATTTTGGCAAGATGCTCTGTATAGTATAGTTCTATAGGGCCAAATCCTGCTCTCATGTATGCTGGTGTAAATCCAGAGTAAGTACATTGAACTCAGCTGAGCTGCTCCAGATTTGCACTAGTGTCGATGAAAATCAGCATTTGGCCTGTATAGTAAAGATGACTTTCACGCCCACAAACGTTCAATACATTTACCATTTTTAATTGGTGAGGCGAGATGAGATTTTTTTTTTTAAGCTTGAAATGCTCATGAACAAACGTGACCTTTGCTTTATCAGACTTTTCAAAGCAGAACTGGGGTCTTTGCAGCGGGCACGGCTAAACGTGTGGGCCGTGTGTGTAGGACAGAAGGCAATGCCTGCTGCTTTCCAGAACAATTGCTGACTCCTCACACTTCTCTGCAGTTTGGAAATTGCAAGCGCTCAGAGCATCAGACTGTCAGGCTGAGATAGTGAAAGGAAAAGGGGTGATTGAGAAAGGACTTGAAAGACAGGGGTATGGCTCAGCATTACAGAACTCTTGCTCATGGGCTGTGGGTGGGATTCTACTGAGGAAATTGTTCCTTTGAGTCTGCTAGAGATAGGCGTTGAGGCTTCCTGCTGCAACCCAGAAGACAGCAGGAAGCCGGGATTGCTGCAAGAGTGGGGGAAGCTTTCCCATCAAGAGAGAGATGTCTGGCAACCACAGTCAACTGTTGGACCATTTCTCTGCGGCTATGCACCAAGAGTTCCTTTACAAACACACTTTATCTTTACTTTGTCCTTTTTTGACCATCTGTGTAATATTTCTACACTCCAAAGCCAAAAGCTATGTATCAGTATTTGGGGGAGGGGGAATGGCTGCTTGTGTGAGCATATATGAGAATCTCTCCCATTTGACTATTTAAAGTAACTTACAAACACTTTATTAATCAACCTAAGAAATGACCTTACTCAGCATTTAACAACGAGGAATGGGTTGGCTTTTCCATTTACTGTGTGTGAACTGCTCATTCTGATGCTGCCCTAAAAATCTATTACCTTCACATCTTCAGTTGTTGGTGCCAATGGGCATTCTCGTTCTTCTCTTACCAAGATGTAGAAATTCAGTATCATTCCCCCACCCTGGAACGGACTATCATGGTGCAAAGCCAGTACATAGCCCTAGACCAGTGGTTCCCAAACTTTAACAACCTGTTAACCCCATTCACTAAAATGTCAAGTCTTGTGAACACCCCCCTAAAAATGAATATTTCCAGGGATTTTCTCCTTTACGTGAGTATAAATTATAAAAGCAGTGATCTTGGAAATATAAAAATTTGTTTTTATGACATGCTTATAACACACTATTTATTATTAATTATTATTTATCATTGAAGTATTTTTATTACATTATGAAAACAGCAACACTCTTCCAAGATCTCACTTTTGTAGCTTGTATCACTTTGAATAAGCCTGTTATAAGACAAGGCTCCTATGTTTCATGAAGGAGTATCAGATGTGAAACAGCATGAAAGTATTTGAGGCTAGGTCTACACTACCCGCCTGAATCGGGGGGTAGAAATCGACCTCTCGGGGATCGATTTATCGCGTCCCATCGGGACGCGACAATCGATCCCCGAATCGGCGCTCTTACTCCACCAGCGGAGGTGGGAGTAAGCGCCGCCGACAGAAAGCCGCAGAAGTCGATTTTGCCGCCGTCCTCACAGCGGGGTAAGTCGGCTGCGATACGTCGAATTCAGCTACGCTATTCACGTAGCTGAATTTGCGTATCTTAAATCGACTCCCCCCGTAGTGTAGATGTACCCTAAGAAGCCAACTCAAAGAGTTCCTCCTACACAAGCATTCAGGTCTTGAGCAGTCCAGGCAAACAATGCATGTTACAACAAAGCTTAAAACTTGTTCTTCATGATAATTTTAAAAACAATACTAGCTGCCTATTCAATTTTAAAAACAGCAAAAAATAGCCACCTCCCTTTCCATTTCTTATAAGGAGTCTTGAAGTTTAAATCTCCTCAGTGTGATAGATATGCTTGATTTGATCTGCTTAGCTCTTGGAAGTCCAGGGGCTCTCGGCTGCTGGCCCCATGCTGCCTGAGGTCCCTAGGGACAGCTCTGTCCGCCATTAGGGAATTTTTTTCCTGAGAACCCCCTGTAACATTTCATGAACCCCCAGGGGTTCACAAACCCCAGTTTAGGAACCACTGCCCTAGACTCTCTCTCCCTTTCTGTATGATTTGTTCATGGCAAGGTGGGAGGAAATATACCAGCCTAATGTAAAGGAAAGCATGATTTTACCTAATATATATCAAAGTAATTCAAGACCATTATAAATCCTCGTGAATCTATTACTTTTGTCCATTCTGTTTCTCAGAACTTTGTCTGCTTTGTGTTTATGAAGAAACATCTGACATCCCACTTAATCTTAATTCTTCAAAGTAATCTGCCACTAATTCCTGCCCTTGTGCAGATTTTTTGGGTTTTTTATAACATACCCTCACAACAGGTGTACTCACGTGTAATGACAGTGATAATTTATATTTGTATCATGCTTTTCCTCCAAAAGGATCCCAGCATGCTTTTTGAAAATGGGACCAATCTTGCAAACAGTTATTCATACATACACATAATCACTCCTAAGCAGAGTCCCTTGGAATTCAGTTACACAACCACATCATCTTCTCTGCCCATGACCCCTGCACGCTATCAGTAAATTCACCCAAGTGTTACTGCAGCCTGAGGCACAGTCCGTCTGCCCCTGCTCCTCTGCCCCACCCCCTGGGGAACTTCACTGGAGGACATCAGCTGGTTGGGGAGGACATTATCTTGTTGGGAAGCTCCTGACACCACCGCCCCATTGGCTCCTTTAGACAGAAAGTGAGGGAGGAGGGCACAGGGCCTCTCAGACATTGTAGAGGTACAGGATCTCTGAACAGATCTCCCTGGTCTTTTGACAGATCCCCTAACAACCCTGCTTTTCTAGACCAGAACTACCAGCCCCACTCCCTGGGGATGAGTGTGGGGAAACTCCATGAGAGGAATTTCACATCATTTTCCCTCAACCCCTTTCCTGTGTTATTTCCCATGGAATGGAAGGATCCAAGTGTTTTATTTCCACTCTTAATTGATGAGTCTCCCTGGCTAAGGCTCAGATATAATTCTGAATTTCTTTGCCATAGTGTTAACATAGGAATTGCCAGACTGGATCAGACCAGAGATCCATCTACCCCAGTATCCTGTCACCAACAGTGTCCACTGTAAGAGCCTTCAGAGAAGGTGCAAGAAACCCTGCAGCAGGCAGTTATGGAATAACCTTTCCCCAGGGAAGTTCCTTTGAGGAAGGTTGTTTGTGGTAGGATCTAAAACAATTCTGTTAATTAGAGCATTAAAAAGCTGTAGACTCAAGGGTCAAAGGAACCAACATAAACTTGATGCCTGTTTAAGTTAGGTGCCATCAACCCTTATAGCAAGTGTGTATAAAATAATGACTGTTTAACGTATTATGTTATAGAACTTTTCCTGCTCTTGTCCTGATATTCAAAATTTGGGGTAAAAAAAAAATCCAGCTCTCCTTGTCTGATGTGATGCTGTGGTGTAATAAATTATAGGTGTATATTTTTCCCTTGTAAATTAGGGTATATTCATAAAACGGTGCAATCTCATACTCCCTAGATCCTTTCTGTAGATGGATCTTGCTCTGTGATTATATTGGGGGGGTGGGGAATGGAATGAGCCACTGTGATGGAACTGTTCCTTTTCCTTCCCCTTCCACACAGGTTTCCTTGTAAGAGAGCATGAACTGGGCCATTAATCAGGTCATATTTATTGCACCTCTAATAGCCAAATGTCATTTGATTTGCTGAGATGGAGTTAAATGACTGCAATTAATTTAGCACTATTGTCCTTTTAGCTGGTTAATAGTCTGAGGTCCTAATCTACTGACAAATCACACACTGGACCAAAGCAAGATGAGGTCAGTGGTCCGTTTCAGACAACTGCTTAAAGCTGGTCTTGCCCTACCACACTTGTCAGAAGGGAGGATGTCCCTAATAAAAAAGGGACAAGCAGCCTTTAGCATTAGGCTGCCCTGTTAGGGGAAGCTTGGGTATGAGACAGAGAGGATCTAGGCAGTGGGCTGAGCTGTACTGAGCTAAGTACTCTAAGAACAGCCAAACTTCAGGAGAAAAGTCTTGGCTTGGCCTTTTTTGTCTGACTGCTGATTTATTTATTAAAGTTCAAACCAAGAAGGGTCAAATTTACCCCCTACACAGGGTGTATGGAATGTGTCTTAGAGGAAGTGGGAAAATCCTTTTCTCTGAATCTGCTGTTCCTATTTGATCCTCTAGTTTTAAAAGTCAATAGTTGCATTAGGTTTTTCCTGTGCAGGGCTCTGTTTTACAGATTAAAAAAAGAAGATGAAAGTAACATTCCCATTATATTTTTTCTTTTAAAGTTACAGCATTTTTAGGGTGTTATCTGTGAAATATTGAAAACAACAACAAAAGCCTTGCGCTAAGGGGAAATGCTGCAACTTTTCTGCTTAGTCACTGAGTTTTCTTCTGTCTCATGATTAGTGACAAAATGTCAAAGATGGAATTTGATAGGTGGAGGTGTCAGATGGAGCTAGTGGAAATTAAAGAGTTTGGCTTGTTTAGCCTACAAAATGAAAGCTGAGAGAGGTTATGGTTGCGCTATATAAATACATCAGGGGGGTGAACACCAGGAAGGGAGAAGAGGTATTTATGCTGAAGAACAATGTCGGTCCAAGGCCACCTAGCCCTGATTAAATTTAGGCTAGAAGTTAAAAGATGGTTTTTAAACCATCAGAGCAGTGATGTTCTGGAATAGAAATAGTGGGGGGCAAACACTGTAACTAGTTTTAAGCTTGATCAATTGATGAACTGGATTATATGATGAGGTTGCTGGTGATAGGAGACTGGACTCCATATCATCAGGAGAGCCCTTCCAGTCCTATGTTCCCAGAGAGTTGTAGGCAGAGTTCTGAGTGTTTAGATGGCCATACGAAATACTCCCCAAATCCAGTCTGTTATAACTTGTTTTCTTTCTAATGAAAGAGAAGCTATAATGAATGTTAGGAAGCTTGCTAGGAAAGAAATTGTGTACTCGTTCAGTTCATCTGTTTGCTCTTTGTAGGAATTTTACATGACTCGTATAGAAGTTTCGGTCTCACTGTATTTATGCTATAGTATTACTGTACTTTCCAAATACTTAGCTAATAAAGAGAATTTCACAAAACAAAAATGATGATTGTTTGATGAACATTTATACCCAGCATTAGAATTCAAAGAAAATCATAACAAGTGATGACAGATGTCATGAGCTAAGAGAATAAGGCTAGGGATATGCAGTCCACAACCAGTACAGGTTTAGAGGTGTGATGGTCTTCTCCTTCCATGTGCCCTGTAGCAGACCACTAATATACAACTACCCAGTGGAACCATGACTACTCCACATGCTCCAGTGGGCTGAGCAGGCACTGCTCACACCTTACCTCAAAATTTTGAATTTTGTAACTGAATAGAAATGTCAAAATGTGAAGACTGTTGATCAGCTCTAATACTGTGAATTGTAAAGGATGGTCCTTGAAAGCCACTTAACAGGTTCAGCTTGTACAGCATATCGTGGTCTGGCATCTGAGTGGAGAAAGTTTCTATGAGCACCTAACACCTGGGCTCAGAGCGTTGCACTGCTGGCATCCTTTTTATGGTCTTGACTACTTTTGTGGTGATCATAGCGGTCAATGTACTATGGGAAATGGCAGAACTTTGGATGCTGCTAATTGGCAAGCAAGTTTATTTCATGCACTCACCTGTAACTTGATATTATATTTCTAGATGCCATCGACAAAGACATTTACACCTTTAAATATAATGGCTGCAGGCCACATTCTTGTGAGCTTTACTTCTCCACTAGGCCAGGGGGATATCTTCACTCCTGCAGTTCCTTCTGAGGAGGAGCCAGTGTTTGGGATGTACATGTCTGTGTACATATGAGAATACATACATATACAAGAACATTACTGCTGGAGACTTGTTAGCATGTACCACCCAAGTATTCAGTTGAGAGGTTGTCAGAATTGCACTGCCAGAGAGTTTTAACTATTAGGTGTTACAGGTTGCTTGTGTAGCAGCTGGTAATTTTTATTTTTTCAAAATGCTAAATGCATACATTTTAAGCAATAGTGCAACCACCTCAAACTCAGATCCAGACCTGAGCATGATGTTTGGTGAAAAGGGCCCATTTGGGAGGCTCTGTACATTTTCCTGTCTGTCAAGACCTCCCACGCGCAGCTAGCTACTCATTTGTATATCTGACTGTCTCCAGGACATGGAGCCAGAGCAGGGGCTAATTACCATACACAGGATTTTTCTAACATAGTAGTAAACTGAGATTTTCAAAATGTGCTGGATCAGACCCCACTGGGAGATTAGCTCATCCACTCATGGTCTGATTATTATATCCTAAAAATCATTTGATAGTTTAAAGTAGCTCAGATAGAAGTTTTAGGCTTGATGGACAAATTTGTGGGGGAGATTCTTTGGGCTGTGTTATGCAGGTGGTCAAACTAGATGATCATGATGGTTCCTTCTGGCTTTAAATTAAGAATCTGTGAATTATCATTCTGATGTGGCAATGTCCATTTTGTATGCAAGTAACTTTTAATGATGTTCTTGAACTTGCAAGTAAAATAGGACAAGGCGGTTGCAAGCAAGGCATGCACGAGTTAGAGCAGAGTCAGTGAGAAACAAGGCAGGTCAGCATGACCACATGGTGTGTGTTTCTAATTACTGCTGTTGATATCCTTGCTGACTCCTACAAACTCTTACTACTATATATAGTGCTACTGCCCTACATAGTTCCATTTAAATTAAAGCTACCATTCCATTATGCTAGTTTAATGAGATGGCCTACTTAAGAGGAAGGATGGTCCAGCAGTTAGGGCAATAACCTAGGATGTGGGAGACAAGGTGCTGTGCCTCAAACTTCCTGTGTGACCTTGGACAAGACTTTGTGCCTCAGTTCCCCATCTCTAAAAAGGGATAACAATGCATCCCATCCTTACAGGAGTGCCGTGAGCATAAATACATTAAAGCAGTGGTCCACAAACTTTTCAGTCATACCTTACCCTACTCCATCTGTGCCCCCCCCCCTCCCTGGGAGCCAGGCCATGGCTGAGGTGGGAGGCGTGAATATGGGTATAGGGGCTGGGAACAGAACCGCAGCTAGGGCTGAGTTGGGGCCGGAGCTGGGCCAGGCTGCATTCCAGGGCCAAGGCTGGGGCTGGAGCGGAGCTGCAGCCGGGACCACTGCCAGGTGCTGGAGCAGAGCTGGGGGCGGAGCAGGGCTAGGTGGTGCTCCCTGCTGCCCTTTATGGGGTTGGCCTAGATCCTCCTGCCCCACATTCCTCCGCACCCCCCCTAGAGTCCTATGGGGACCTCTGCATTAAAGATTGTGAGGCATTCATTATAATAGGTAATGTGGGCTATCATAAGAAGCAGGTTGTGTCATGAACCTTTCAGAGAGTCAAAATAACTTGCATTTTTGCACTGTAGCTGTTTGTTAGGTTTCTGCTTTGCCACATGCAATATGGATGGTAACTGAAAAAAATATACTGAGAGTTAAACCAAAGATAGACTAAAGGTTAATAGCTCTCCTTGCAACTGGAGGAAATCAGAGCTTTAAATGACTCTTTGAAGTGCCCCCCAAGATTATTTTTAGGCAAAGGTATCATTTAGCTCAGTAATGGAACCAAAACTATGCATAGGTACAAATATTCCAACCAAAAATAAATTGACTTTACCCACCTAACAGCACACAGTTTCTTCAGAAAAGGTCACAATGTAACAGTACACCAACAGGAATTCTGTAATAAAAACGTACGAGCACAAAGGTGTCTTAAAAATATATATTCGACTAGAGCAAGTCATGTAGACAGAAGAATAGATTGGCCAATGGCCATATAATGAGCCAGTTAGTGTAAATCAGTGTATGACCATTGTTTTCAAATAAAGGCCCGCTGAATGGCTCCACATTTTTAGTTACTTTGGCTAGATTCTGCAATTGTTACACTGGTAAACACACATGTGAGTGTTTCCATTCCCTTCAGTGGGCTGACTCAGATGAGGCTGTACTCATACACATAAGTAAGAAATGCACAATCTAGCCCACATTTTAAATGAAGAATCTTTAAATTATTCAGGCTAAGAATAACTGTGAATAGTGGGAATTAGAGAGGTGAGAGACCTTAGGGGACCTTATCCATTACCAATGCTGGATTGTCTTGTACAATATAAAAATTATGTCTGATGGAATATAAATTTGTTTAAATTGGGAGGAAATTATATTTGACAATAGAAAGCACTAAGGGCAAGATATGTTTAATGAGCTTTAAAATGTATGCAAATCCAGCAGTCAGTAAAACAATTAGGCTATGATGGATAACTTTATTGCACACTGATGGCACTTTAATCCAGAAGGTCAGAAGCTCTGTGTACATTGCAGTTGGCAAAGATAAACTGATCATTCTCATTAACCTCTTCATTGTGTAGATAAAAAAGTTTAGCTAATACATTCAGGCTAACTGGTGTGGTGAAGGGATGTCAGTAAAAAAATTATAACATTTAACAAGACAGAAGTTTTGTTTGAACACATGGGATGAAATTGTTACTCATGTGCATAAATGTTTGCAGAAGTGGGGCATATATGTACTCTAGATCAGACACAGTATCAGTAACATTTACAAATACACATTTATTTTATCTAGGGTATACAATAATGTGAAATAAGCCTATTTATAAGTCCACAAAATAGTCAGTAAACAGAAACTTGTACTCTGAGTGCAAAAAGGGTGCTGTAGTTCCATCATATGTTAGAACAGACTTCAAAACACTTATTCTTCAGCTCCTTTGCATCATCAGCTGAGCACTCTACCTTGTATACCAAATACTGCCCAAGCTGTATTCTGTGCCTTTTCAAACAGCTCTTTGACCCTGTCTTTAGGCAGCTTGGGTAACTTTTGTGACCTAAACTAGTGTTTGCGCCAATTGGTTCAGTAATCCGATTGTAGGACACATTTCAGTCAGCCAAACTTTTAAAAAAATGAATATGGGGGAGGGGAGAGTCATTTTGTTGTCACATGAAAAGAAGTTACACGCTAATATAGGTCACTGTAAGGGTAGGTTGCTGATGGTCGCTTAGTGATAGGCATAATGATTAATGAACATGTCCTGTTACACCATGACCTTTCCAAAAAGCCAGTGTCAAGTAAAATGCCTGAAGAAGGTACACAGAAGGCGTGATCCCCTTGCAAATATTGACAGTAGGAATTTCTGTGCTATTCTCCTTTTCTGGAAAGCTTGTCAAACCCTATTGCATTTGTTCTTTGAATCATTTTTGTATCATTTAAAAAAAGTGTAGGAAAGCTAATGACCCATGCAGGGATGGAATGTAAAGAAAAGCCATTTCTCTTCAGATCTGTACCACTTAAGTGGTAACACTATTATTGTGTGTGTGGACTTTTTAATACAAATAGGATTCTGTATTTCAGGCCTTTGTTGCTGGAAATCTAAAATATTAAATGTGTCAAGCCTTATACATTGGGTCTGTTAGGGCAAATATTAAGTCTGGTGCCTAAGAGTTAATGTGGTTAATTACTGGAGTTAAATATTTAAAGTGCACTTGAAGGCAATGGTAAGAATCCAGTTTACTTCAATGGGAGCAGAGTTAGGCCAACACTAGAGTGGTTTTTAAATTCCATGAACAGTGATTACGAAACACAGCTGTATCTTTTAGATATGGTTAATGTATGTAGTAGGACAAAACCTGGATACATATCAAATGTATCTGGGGTTTCTTTTGATCACAGGTTGGGGTGCTTAGAGAATTTCCTGCATTGAGCTAGGTAACTATGAGGCAGGTCTCCTGGATTATTATGAAGCATTCATTTCCAGGGTTTCCTATTTTATAAGAGTTCTGAATGGCATTTCTTGAGATTCTGTACAGGGACATTTTTGCTTCCGATACAATACATTAACAAAGGGGAAAAAAAGCAACATTTGTAACATTTTTGATCCTTCACCATTAGCAGAATAAAAAACAAAACAGACAAAAACAAACCCAAACCAGAACACTCCAATGAATGACTAGCTGGTTGACCCTGCGATTAGTGTTCTGGATCACCCGGTAGATGACCTGAGTTCAGTGGTGGCAATTAGGCCATATCCACTCCATGAGATAGAATCCCAAGAAAACCTCTTAGGTTTTGCCTACACTACACTTTCATTGTTAGATCTTCTGTTGCTCAGAGGCGTTGGGGGGGAACACACCTCCCTGAACGACAAGTTTTACCAATGAAAAGCACTGGTGTGGATAGCGCTTTGTTGGCAGGAGTCACTCTCCCACCAACAAAGCTACCGCTCCTCGTTGAGGGTGGTTTTATTTTGTTGTCAGGAGAGCTCTCTCCCAGAGATAAAGAGCGGCTATACTGTGTGCCTTGCAGCGGCAAGGCCTTAGCAACATGACTGTGCCGCTGTGCCGTGTAGACAGCCTCAGATTGTGTCCTGTGGAGGAAAGGCTGTGTCTCCTTTTTGTTTGTACAGTGTCAATGCCAACAAGACCCTAGTGCAATTGGGCCCTGATCCTGATTGATCTATGGCAGCTATTGTATTTAATAATAATTTGTTCTTAAATGTCAAGCTGGTGGTACATGTTGTCATGGGCACCCAGCTTTTCCAACCACTGGTCTGACTTCTGCCCTTATGTAGGAAGCCAGTACAATAAAATAAATAATTTTCCTCGCTGTCTGAATCTTAGAATCCTCATGAATAGAGGAATGCGCATAATCAAATACATGGTCATTGGAATATTCAAATTGTTTAGCTTGAGAGCATTGACAAAATTAAGCTAAAGTGTCTGAATTTCTCCTCAACAACTGCCTGACCACTACTGGTTAGTTGCAGCCCTTCTTGGATTTTTATTATAGAGCAAATTTAATCAGATTGTTAGTATTTACATCTAGCATTAGTGATTCAGAATTGAAAAAAAATCAGTTAGACCTTCAGTGTCTACAAGAGACTTCATGCAATGTTGCTGGAAATCCCTCATGTCAATACTCTAACTTCAGCTCATGTCTTTAGGGGGTCTGTTCTAAAGGCCATTGTAATCAGTGGAACTGATTCCCATTGGTATCAAGGGGCTTTGACTAAGTTTTCTGCCTCAGGGCCAAATCCTGATGTCATTACTCAGCTATGTGCTTTTCAATATCACAGGTTTTACAGTGTGCTGAAGAAGGGCTATAGAAATACAGCAGATATACACAGGAAATATTTTAAAGAGATTTCTTTTGAAGAGGCTACTTGCAATTTTCTAGTGTGTCAGTAAATACAAATGGTTAAAGATAGTGTAACAGGGTCAGCACCCACCTCTCGCAGGCACCCCCTTTTCTCTCTGGCCAATAAAATTGCAATCACATTCTTTTCTTGGGGGGCACTCATCTCTCATGAATGGCCCCCTTTCTCTCAGTTAGATGTGAGCCTGCTTTTGGTTTTAGTTCTTATATTGGGGTGGCACCCACCTCTCAAGATCACCCACCTGGCTGATGGATCTCTTGGCAGGTCTTCACTGACTCAGCCAAGTCATACACAGTGTGTCTGTGAGATAAAAGCAACACAACCCCCTTTTGGGGTACAAGTCCAACAGAGGCCTCTCTCAGTGCCCTCTGTAATATCTTTCTCAGTTTGTCCCTGCTCCAGAATAGAGCAATGCCCCAGTGCCCCTTCCCTGGAGGCAGTGTCTTCACCATCTTAGGCCCTTTCTGGCCCTAGCTCTTCAGCAGGGCCACTATGGTTCAGTTCCCTTTCTGGGAAGCCTCAAAGTCCATGTCACGTTCCCAGTGGCTGGTGGGGCCCCCCTCTGCTCTGGGTCCCAGCCCAGGGGCCCTATAGGTAGCAGCCATCCACCATGGCCCTTTAAATAAACTGTGTTGCTGCTATAATTCCCTGGCAACTTCCCCATGGCTCCTGCACATTCTTCACTCTTACCTCAAGGCCTTGTTCTTGTGGAGTCCTAGCAGCCAGCCTGAAGCACATCTACTCTCCTCCAGTTCTAGCAAGGAACTAAACTCACTCTGGCCCTGCAGCTCTTCTTATATTGACCTGCTGGGCCCTGATTGGCTGCTTCCCACACAGCTGCTCTAGGCAGCTTTGAGGACCTCTCTACTGTCCTTTTCTGGGGCAGGGTATGGCAGGACCACAAGGCATCCAGCAGGGGGCCTCAGGGCCCAGTCCACCCTGTCACAAATAGATTGTGTTTTTAAGGCACAGCCCCCTCCCCCCCGGAGGTTCAGCATAAACAAGAACATCAGTATAATGCTTAGTTGCAATAGGAAAAGAGGCAATATAAATTGCGTGTGGCCAGACTTTTAAGGATGCTATGGAAATAAAAAGTAAGAAATGCTATGCATTCTACACCTCTCACTTTAGAATGTGCTGGATGCAGGTTAAACCACCTTTTTGCTAAGACCTTACATGTTGCAACTGCAGAATACTGTACAGCGCAGCAGAGAGATGGGACTCAGTTGTAATAAATGTAAAGGGAATTCTTTTGAGAGGCTGCTGAGCACAGAAAGATTTTGTGGTTCTCTCTGGCTTTCGAGTTCCCAGATTGACTAATCACTCTCTTGTGTCCCACACATGGTCCCCCTCAAGTTCTAGTCTGGTCTAAGCAACCATAAAAGGGATTGATGACTTCACCACAGCATAAGTATTTAATATGTCATGTCAAATACAAGTTGAATTCAGTCTTCAGCCTATAAAGATTGTTTGGACTTTTGTAAATACTGGGTTTTTTATTTCCCAGAATGGGTTGCCAGACATTTGATGTTCGACACATACCAATGTTATCATGCGCTAGAATTTATCTTTTATAACAATTCTATTGATGAGGACAACACAATAAAAACTGATGTATCACTTGTTACCAGACCATTGATTGCTATGCTGATTTGTCAAAACTGTCTATTTAAAACAATAGTCTTCAGACAAACTCTTTGATTTGGAGGGACAGAAGTGACATCGTTTTTTAAAAGTCAGCTTTCTTATGAAAGACTGATTTCCACATTTCAGCTCACCATTGTTCAGACAAATTGCAGAGATCCAGTATAGATTTTTTCTTTAAATGTATCTTTGCAGGAAACTGCCATTTAATCTCTTTGTAGGCAGACAGCCAACCTCATGTAGTGCTGTATTTTATTAATTTAACTTTATATAATTTTGCACACTGTGATAGTTTATGAGATACATATAGAAGTGATTCTATGGATGCATATGACTTAATTGTCAGCAGTTTTACCTCATACCTTGATCACAAGTACTTCATGGTCTACAGCACGGCTCAAACTCTGGACCTTCTGTGTCTGCACCTGGAGTCAAAGGAGAACCTGTGTTAACTATAGTAGGGTTTGTATTCTCTGCTGGCCAATCACCAGACATACAAATAGCAGCAAATGAGCAGGTCTGACATTCCATCTGGTAGAGAGGGCAATAGTGCACATGCATACAGACATACTAATCAGCACAGTACATCTTGTTTGCCAGAGAAGCCCAAGGGACACAGTGCCCATACAAAACTATTGCAATTCACTGCATCTGGGGCTGTGAAGGAAAGCAACAAGGAAACACCAGCTTGTATAGAACACAGTGGCTCACATCTCCAGCAGGAAAGACTGCTGAGAACACTTCACTTCAGTACTATGCACCCACAGCTGGCTCCCAGTTCACTTCCATTGCCAATTAAAAGACTTTATCTTGCTTATTGAGACTCTCAGTGGCTCACAACCCAGTTACATTATTGCTCCATTCACAGACTACCAAGTCATCTGCCCTCCTCTGGGACAACGCAGCTAACAGTGCCCAGGGTGAAGACCTCCAAAGTAGAAGATAGATTGTCTTTGGTGGCAGGCCCTCAGCTAAGCAAAGAGCTCCCAAAGGAGATAAGACTAAGCTTGAGCCTGTCCATATTCAGAACATGATTCAAGACATGTGTCTTCATGCAAAAGCCTTCGAGAAATAACAGACAAGAAATTCACATGCACACATCACCTAAAAGCAAAAGCTGCTGAACCTGGGAGAGGCACAGAGGCCACCATGGAAATGGATCTCTATGCTATTTGGTGCCAACTGTGATAGGCCCTCTCAAATTACCTAAAATAGACAGATTGAACTCTTATTCCCCCATATTTCAGTGCATAATGGACAATATAATTGTATATGTAATGCTGTCTCCTTCATATATTGGCTATAAACTACTTTCCTTTTTTCTTCAAATAGAACTACTCTTGGATCCTTTCAGGTTTACAGATACTCTTTTACTGCAATACAAAATCCTCATCACTTTCATTTTCCAGACTTTTGGTAGTGCCTAAATTTAGGTTAAGACAGTTGACATTTGCTTGTTATGCTGCTCACTTTTGGAATGCTTTGCAATTGATGTGAGTGGGGATTAGGATCAGTGCATTGATGTTTTTTTCCCCCACAGGTATTCTGTTACTTGTTTTTAAAGGACTATATTTTAGGTTGCTTGACATAAAAGATTCCATGTAAATATTATAATGATGGGCAAAGACAAACCAAGTGGCCTTAGAAGGCTTCTTTAGAGTAGAGGAGCTTGCAGCGTAGGGGATGTTAAACAGAGGGGCTATGGCTTTAAATGAAAAGGGGTAAATCCTGCCATCCTTACTCAGTCTTTTCAAAGTCATTCCATTGACTTTGCAGAGAGTTTTATACAAGAGTTCAGCATAACTGAGGGCCTGCTTGTGTCTCCTTAGAGATCCACACCTACATCTCAGCCTCCTATGTGGAAAGGAGAGCCATCTCTATGGCCTCATCCTCTCCCTCTTTCTCTGGCCTGCACAGAGAGCTCTCCATGAACCCAGGCATGCACCTGGGGAATGGGCTGGGGCTTGCATTGTCCTCCTGCTGGCCCTTTGGAGTTCCTTATGGAAAGATGACACAGTCAGATGTCCTTGAGGCAGTGACTAGCTGTGGGAGCCCTGCTAGTGCTGTTCCATTGATGATAGATAGCCAGGGAGTGATCAGTGTGAGGCTTATGAGGGCAGTGAGCTGCCATATGGATGCTACTAGTCTACTATTGATCCATAGGGTACAGGGCCTATTGCATGTGGGAAAATCATGTCCCCCTGAATGAAACAATTCTGGAGCAAACTCAGTGTGGGGAACCTTGCAGAGGTTTCCTCTCTATGCCTTCCCCGCTTTGTGTGTTAATTCCATTGGAGAGGTTCTTGGGCCCTGAGTAAGGACTTCCTTGGCCCAGAGGAAGGTGTGTGGTGGAAAAAACCCAACAGCTACGCTGCAACATTGTAGTGATGATAACACTGTGAATGTGAGCGGATTGAATATGGGAAGGCTATTTACCATTGTTAATGCTTTTCTTATTGTTTTTCTAGGATCTAGTTCAGGGTCAAAATTAAAAGGTCCTGAACTGAGTATAAAAGGTGCACAGCACGTCATTCAAGCAGGCCAGACCTTAAATCTCACATGCAGGTAACCAGCTGACTTGGCTTGGATAATTTTCCTGGGTATTAATCCACAGGACTCTTTTTTTCTTTTCTTTTGGTAAATGAAACGGGGGGGAAAAAACAGTGTTGGGGGGATAATGGGGGCCTAACTTCAATGGCAATTGTTTAATAACTCTCTGTGGTTTCCGTTGCTGTTTTTGGAGAACAAGATTAAAGAGAACCCCAGAAATAGCCTGATATAATAAAACAGAAAGCTTGGGAACTGGAGCTATATAATTGTAGCCCAACATCATTGTTTTTATTTCCTTATCTGTGTTTGCAGGGGGGAAATGGTTCATTCATGGTCTCTGCCTGAAGCTCCAAGTAAGGAGAGCAAAAGGCTGAAAATAATTAAAGTTGCCTGTGGAAGGAATGGCAAACAACAGTTCTGTAGTAGCCTGACCTTGAGCAGAGCTCAAGCAACTGACACTGGATACTATAGCTGCAAATATGCATCATCAAGTGCTGTAAGAAAGAAGACAGAATCTACAGTCTATATATTTATTAACGGTAAGATTCCAATTTTTTTAAATGCTCCTTTGGTACTTTAAATTCAACAGTGTTAAAGTGGCTAAAAGTGCTGCAAGTCAACTGTCGTTAAATATCTAAATGATGCATGTGAATGACATCTTCGGCTTTGCAAAATGGTCATGCAAATTTACCAGCCCATGTACAAAATCTGCTTGCCCACCATTTACTGTGAGTCTGGTTGATAATGCAAAAAACTAGTGCCAATGTTTTATTTGCTAGTGAAAAAGAATGGAAGAAAAAAACCCAAATCCAAGTACACATCACACTGGGCAAGTAGAATTTTGCAAGGTTGATTTATCTGAAATGAAATGGACCAGATGTGCATCTGTAAAATGATTATGGCATCACAGAACCATCTCACAGTATCAAATGGTAATTCAAAAATATCTCTGCCTTGACACTCCTTATATATGTTAATTGCTATTAAAAGACCATAGGCTGCTATCTGGCCAAAGGATGCCAAATGCTGTCTTGTTGCAGATGGAAAGATCCACCTTCCAGCTTACCAGGGGAATTTTCTCATCCTGTAGAAAATTAATGTTTAAGTATTTGTCACTTTCAAAACATTCAGTACTCTGGAATTCTATCAGATGTAAAACATATTGATTCTATTTTATATCATTCTGAATATCAGCTCCTTTGTATTCAACAACCAAAGATTGTGTAATATGTGGGAAATGCCTGCATTAGGCAGTTAAATTATAATAATAAGAATGGCTTGCTGGCCTTGTTCTCTGCAGGGATATTAATCAAGCACAGAATTCAGTAAAAATAAAATAAAGTTATAATACAGGTTTTGGATTTGCTTTTGAATTTTACTCTTCCTTGAGCTTTAATTCCTTGAAATTTACAGCAAAAAAGTGACTAGATTAATGTCAGGCATTAGATTAATAGATTTTAAAAATCTGCAATAGATAGAATCCAAAATGGAAACTTTTCTGAATTATGTGTCTGCCTCTCCTATTGAAGTGGATGCTGGATTGGATCATTCTTGGTTTTGGTCTTGCAAAACAAAGAACATGATTGAGGCTGTGTAAAAGTGGAACCAATCAGACCTGTTGTTTTTGTCTGACAAAAAACAGGAGACCTGTCCATTTTGGTCTATATCCTGCCTTACCTAGAATTGCTCAATAATTTATAGTCATTTCTGCTTTTTCTACCTCTGAACAATACTATGAAAGTATATACTCCTCTCAGCGTTTAACCATTTACCTATATGACTTTCAGTAGCATAACTCTGGGCAGCCAACTATGAACGTATCCCTAAAAGTGTAAAGAAGGTAGGAGGTTACTAATTTATTGACTGACATCTTCTGCTGCCCATGAAAATATGCAGCTTTCTAGAATAGTAGTTCTTAACCTTTTTCCTATTGCGAACCCCCTTGAACCTTCCACTCCATCTAGCTGAGAATACTCTCCCATTTAGCAATATGAGAAGAGCAAAGGTAGTTGTGACCACCTGACATCCTGACTCCAGGTTGAGAACCCATGTGCTAGGCCTACATTGCTACATAGAGGAGACTCCTACATGTTGGTCTCTCTCTCTCTCATTCTCTTTCCTGCACGAGGTGTTAACACTACTTGTTAATCACTGAATTAAGTTGAGACACTGTCCCTCTTTCTCCCTCTTGAGTGCTTTATGTGTTGTTTTCTTCTATTTGAAAGAGAATCTATGTCAGATGCACAAGTATCAGGGTGGGCTTCCTAGTGGATGCAGATGGCTGGAGAGAAACATCAGGTTCTGAGAGACAGAGTGGTCTCTTCAGGCAGGAAAAAACCTTTAATATGCCAGGCAACATTTTCAAAAATGCCTAAGTGATTTAGGAGCCTAAGGCCTGTCTAAATCAATGAGATTTAGATTCCAAGTGCCTAAGCCTCTTTTGAAAATGGGACTTGGATTCTTAGAACATTTTACCCTTCACCTTGCTTCCCAGGAAACTTGTGAAAGGTTGTTCAAGAGGCAATCCTGTCCCAAGCTGAGATATCTCTGGCATCCAAGTTTTTAGAATCTGACATTGC
Source organism: Trachemys scripta elegans (assembly GCF_013100865.1). Taxonomy (NCBI): domain Eukaryota; kingdom Metazoa; phylum Chordata; order Testudines; family Emydidae; genus Trachemys; species Trachemys scripta. The sequence continues at coordinate 301,420,328 of NC_048298.1, forward strand.
TTTCAGTGGTGTGTCAGTTCCTTAACAACCAGGTGTTGATAATCTCAATATGAACTACAATGGATACATGCGCCAGTCTAGGGATAATGGAATAAGTTGCTGTGTAACTAGGGTGACCAGACAGCAAGTGTGAAAAATCGGGACAGGGAGTGGAGGGTAATAGGAGCCTATATAAGAAAAAGACCCAAAAATCGGGACTGTCCCTATAAAATCGGGACATCTGGTCACCCTACGTGTAACTGCTTGATCTGTGCCTGATGAATGTATTCCAATGAACTTTTGTAAGGTGGGGAGAAAAGTTATTGAGCCTACATAGATTTTACAGTTTTCAGGAAGAAATGTTGAGCAAGCCATGGAGATGCATTTTTGTGAATACACGAAAAAAGGACAGTTGTTATATCTAGCTAGGTGCAAATGCTACCCAGTTTGTGTTTGTAAATTTGTTCCTAGGTGGCTCCTGTAGGTTGGAGTCTAGGAATTACAATTCCCAGGATGCACTGGGGCGAGGGAGGGGGGAGAGAAGGAAAGGAAGAATGTGAGCTCTGTGAAAGAGTGAGGGGAATGAAGCTTACCTTTGCTGTTATCAAGCTTCCCGAGTCTTCCTCAAAGGGTGAAGGTACAAAACAAATTGATGACGAGCATAAAAGAACCACAGAAAAACAGAAATCTAACTTATCCAAGTGCCTTATGATTCCTGCTGCTGCAATCTGCTGTTTCTCCTGTGGAATCAGTATGGCGTTATCATTTATAAGGAAAAGCGCATGCAATGAAAGTGTCTCTTAACTTAAATCAGTGCTTTTTGGAAGCCAGCGTGGAATGCATTTATTGAGCTCAGTTTGGAAACAAATAAATAAACTTCCTTTGAAGGTTTTAATTTTTTTAACTAATTTCTGGGTGCTTGGGAAACAAACTGTTATAAAATCGGGATCACTATTAGTTATGTATTGTTTCCCGTCACAGGACATATGTGTCAGTCAATTCCCCATATTAGCACCGTGTGGATCACTAAGGTGCCTCTTTCCCATGTTTTAACTCTCTGCACAGAAGAGTAAATTGTTGCTATTTACAAACACAGAAACTGAATCATGAAAGTTAATATTGTTTGTACAGGAAGTCCTCGCTTATTGTTTAGAAAATGTTACTCGTTTCCGTAATTAGAGTGACTTCGAATATGAACTGGATAGAAAAGAATAGACGTATTAAGCCTTTCAGTTCAGTAATACAAATATCCTATTGCTAAGGAAAAGGTTATATACACAGAAAGGAAGATATAAGTCCCTTTTCCCCTGTGGGGTAATGAAAATTCTTGCTGAAGAAGATGAGATGAAAATCTCATATGCCCCAACACTCAACATGCTACTTTCAAGATCCTAGGTTTCCATTATCCATGCCAGGCCACATGAAATTATTTCAGAAGCCAGTCAATATATAAAACCACTTTTTCCACTGGAGAGGCCAATACTGAGTTGCTGTGGGGGGTGAGTGCACAGTCTATGCAGTAGTTACTCTGGCCCTAGACAACCAGGAACTGATGCGTCAAGCAAAAGAAACAAATATTCTTGAGAGCATTGGCTTTGTTGCAGTTCACTAAGAAAACTGGGATCCGTATAGTGCGTGAGCCCATAGAAACCCTATGAGCTGAGGAGGGAGAAGGACATTGGAATTTGAAACTCAGGAAGGCTTTCTGCAAGTTCCCTATGATCGTGGGGCCAAATCCTGCTCTGTATTCTCAATCTGCTCACCAGTCTGACGTGGGTCATTTCACTGAACACCTCCTTTAATGGGACACTCGCGTTACTCATAGGAGTGAGGTGGGCAGGGTTTTTCCACTTGCAAACAGATCATATTAATGGGATAAAGACGTTTAAGAAACATACCAAGTTAGCAGCATGCCAGCTCTTTTGACTGACTGGTTTCCCCAAGGCAGGATTCCCCAGTGACTGTCTGTCACTTTCAGACCTGTCTTTCTGGGTGCAGGCACACTGTCTTTTCCACTGGCCTGTTGGTCAGACTCTTTTTCAGTTGCTGTGGTGGGGCCCATTTTCTTTTTGCACAAAACATGCACTTCGCTCAGCCTTCCATGACTGCTGCCACCTGTTCTCATGACAGAGCTGGGGAAAACAAATAACTGCGGTTACTTCGATATTTTAATCCTAGAGCTTTGCAGGAATTCAAACAAATGCTGGTTCCAGGTTGCCATATTGCCATTGCCTTTGGCCATGTAGGCAGTAGCAACATTTTCATACTAGCAAACTTGAGAATTTTTCCCCAGAAGGAAATCATCTCTATCTTTATAGAGGAAATTTAGCCAGTTTCACAGCAAATGGTCTTTCTTTCTTTACAGCAAAGTAGGTTAAGTTTTCAGCCCTGGCAACTGCCTTTTTCATTCTCACCAAATCTGTCACTGAATTTGAGGGGAGCCTGCTAACTGGCTTGCCGCTTGGTCAGCAATGAGAATTGTTTTGTATAGTCCTAATCCGATTATCGGTCTCCAATTTGTCATTCTTCAAGGTCTTTTCTAGCATTGTCAGTGTTCATGTATGCTAATTTATCTCCTTGGCACTATTCCATGGATGGTGAAATATTCAACGATACTCCTGCTATGTGCCCCTCTTACAATATTGTGGGTACCAGATCTTGAAGATGAAGCAACTAAACAAGATTTTACTTCATTGCAATTTAAAGTAGCCACATTCATAGATCACCAATGACCACAGTTTCAAACATGTCCTCTAATTTTGGTTGTTTCAATTTTTTGGGTGCCCAAGATTAGATGACTAAGTGTTTCAAGTGGAGCAATCAAAAATGAAGGCCCCCAGGATTAGTGGACACTGAAAAATTTAAGCCTTTGGACTTTCAAAGTGCATGTTTTTTGAGAGCACATTTTGAAACCCTAGAGTCACACCCTGCAAGCTCTTGGTGCACAGAATTCCCTTTGACATCACTGGGAGTTCCAGTTGTTGGCAGCTGGCTGAATCAAGCCTTCGAGTTGGAATGGATTTAAGTGTGACTTTAATAGATTCACTTTTCATAACCCTGCATGATATTACATCTCAGAAGAGGCAGACTGTCTAACAACAGCTCTCCAAAAACTTTGGTTTAAAGTTCAAAAACCCCAGTATCAGGAGAATTTAGCTGGTAAAGGTGTGACTTTAAAAAAAAACTAAAAAACAAACAAAAAAACCCAAATCTCTGAACATTGACCAAAGATTTAGATTATTTTCTTCCTGTACATTTTTTAAAAATCAGTAATAACCTGGCCATGGAACAACTTGCCCCAATGTTCCCAGTGTGGGAGGCTCTGCACCTCCCTTATCCCTTTCATGATCCATCTCTGCGATTTGGCACAGCTCTATATCATATGAATTGTACTTTTTGGCTAACAGATTGTCAAAGTCAATAATGTAATAGCACATTTGTTATGAAAAGGAAACTAGTTTAAACTATATTACAGCTGTATGCAGTATGTGGATACATTTTCAGTGCATAAGAAAGTTCCTCCTACAAAATAGAGCCCCCTAGAACACATTGACATAAATCACTTGCTGTTTCCGTTCCTGTGGATGGAGGCTTCACTTTGCGTATTGTGAGTAGTTCCATTGGATTTACTGGGACTACTCGCAATGTGTAAAAAGCATGTGCCCGTTCCTAACTGTGCTTTGATGTATTGTTGAAGCGTGCTAGGAAACCGTTAGTGTGCACCAGCAGGGTTGACACTGACCAATTAATGTGTAACAGATCAATGCATTTTAGAAATCATACCCCAGTAAAGTGCACTGCCCCACCATGTCCATAAGCCCATTGTGTTTGAAGATAAGTGCTTTAGTCTTGAGATGTTCAACTCCTCTGTACTTTGGATTTTGCTTGCCAAGTTATTCTTGTTCTGGGTTTATTTCTAAGTGTACTACTTTATGTCTCAATGTCACTCTTTCTTCAATGTCCAGCAGTCATTTTCACTGGAGGGCCATTATTTTTGGGGCTAGGAAAGAAAAAGAAGACTGAAGGGCTTCTAGAAGTAATTTTGTCCACTTAAGGCCAGATTCTGTGCACAGTCCATTCCCACTGTGCTAAATTCTCCTTTCAGTTTCACCGATGCAACCCAATTGACTTCCATGAAGTTGCACTGGTATAATTGAAGTCAAGGGTTGCATTAATGTAAATGAAAGAAGAATTTGGCCCATGGATTTTAATGCAATTTACATGAGTATATCTGAGGACAGAATTTGGTCCTTAAAAATGTCTTTATGAATGGGAGAAAGGTATTCTCTGTAAGTTGAGAAACCATTTCTTTTGAGCCTGAGATACTACTATGATAAGCATGATATAAACAGGTATCTGGGCCCCATTAAGTAGAATGGCAAAACTCCCATAGCCTTCAGTGGCACCAGGGTTTCACCCATAGAGTTTGCTTCTGACATTTTTATCTCTGTGTTTTTTGACTTTCATAGACTCCTAGATTCCAAGACCAAAGGGACCTAGTGATCTAGTCTGACCTCCTGTATAACGCAGACCATAGAACTTCCTCAAAATAATTCCTAGACCATATTGTATGGAAAAACATGTAACCTTGATTTAAAAATTGTCAGTGATGGAGAATCCATCATGACCCTTGGTAAATTGTTCCAATGAGTGATTACCTTCACTGTTAAAAATTCACACCTTATTTCCAGTCTGAATTTGTCTGTCTTCAACTTCCTGCCATTGGAACATGTTCTACCTTTCTCTGCTAGATTGAAGATCCCATTATTAAATATTTGTTCCCCATATAGAGACAAATAGATTGTAATCAAGTCATCTCTTAACCTTCTCTTTGTTAAGCTGAATAGACTAAACTCTTTGAGTCTATCACTGTAAGCCATGTTTTCTAATCCTTTAATCATTTTTGTGGCTCTTCTCTGAACCCTCTCCAACTTATCAACATCCTTCTTGAATTTTGTGCACCAAACTGGACACAATATTCCAGCAGTGATCACACCAGTGCCAACTATAGAGTTAAAATAACCGCTCTGATCCTACTTGAGGTTCCTGGTTATGTATCCCAAGATCACATTAGCTTCTTTAGGCACAGCATCACATTGGGAACTCTTGTTCAGTTGATTGTCCACTATGACCTCCAAATCTTTTTCAGAGGCAGAGACTTGTATAGTTGAAGTTAAGGAACCTGAGGGCACAGAGTATGGAAAGGAGGAGCATCCGTTTTTCTGACTGTGCCATTCCAATATGTGCTAATCCAATTGTTTTTGCAAGATATTTGCCATAATATTTGCCTGAATTAAGGCTCTTATGTTTTAATCTGTTTTATAACCAGTTAAATAAAATAGCTGCTATATATGTTCACAGACAATACAGCAAATGACCTTCATGAGTTATGTGATTCTGTGACTACTTTTTGTGGCCTCACATTGATTGTGAGTGGGAAATATTGCGGGTAACCTGGTTAAACACAGTACAAAACCACTAACTGCAGAAGCAATTATTGTTTTAAAATATAATATTCAGTAAGAAGCGACCTCCAACTTATGCAAATATTCAGGATTTTTTTTCCTCCTCAGTTGTGGCCAGTTGTTTAGCAAAAAATAAACATGCTCCTCCCAATGAAATACTTAAAGCCAAAGGAGCTTAATACATTGTGCTATTGTGGTCTTCAACATTGCTGAAAATACTCTTTTTTGAAGATAAACCACTCTGTTCAAAGTCAGAATTATACCCCCATGGCCTGATTCACCACAGTGTTACTCTGCTTTTACCCCTAGAGTTAGTTACGCCAGCGTAAAAGTGGAGCGGTGAATCAGGCCCAAAGGGTGGAGAAATTTCATCATTGGAGATGGCCCAGAAAAATAGGGGAGGGAAGTCAGATTTAGACTTTAAGGGCCTAATTCACCACTGTGTTACATCACCTCAGGAAGGAAAGATTAATCTCTGGCAATCAGAAGGAAAACATGGCAGGAGCGGCTAGCAATAGGTAGGCTGGAGGTGCGGGGAGAAAAGACTAAGATGGGATCAGGAGGGTTTATTAATTGGGGAAGAAAGGTCCTATCTCATTGGAGTATTCCGACTTGTTACTCTAGCACCAGCTGCTAGTCCTGAAGTAATCACTATATCCCCTTATGACCATTAAGAAGGAAGGAGAATAAAATCAAAGGGGCTTAGGAAAAGCCTCCAAAGTAATTATGAAAACAAAATGCTGCTAGGAAACATGATGCATATTCCTTTTAATCAAAAGCAGGAAGACGTTTGGAGGGCTTTGGGCCACATACTGCCCTCAATCCATGGCGGAACTCCCTAGTGATGTCAATGGGAATTCTGCACGTGAATCGAGCTATAGCTGTGGGTGGCTCTTTATGTCTAAATGCTCTAATGTGTAATTGTAATTTCAGATTTACAGGGGAAAGCCACCTTCAAATGTAATAATTGCATTCAGAGGAGTCAAGAAAACTTTTTTAGCTTTGTTTGACAGCACTTGACTGTTTCCTCCAAGTGTGAATGGCAGAGGCACGTTTCCATTAAGGGAAAAAAGAGTTCTTCACATTTTGTGCTGGTTTCCTGTCACCACCTCTAGACAGACAGGGAGTCCTGTGAGGTTAGGGCAGTACAGCTCCCACTAGAGCAATGTTGGCATCAGTTAGTGGTGACACTTTGTCTGGAGACAGTACCGGTAGTCTTCAGGGCAGCTCTTCCTCACACTTGTAACGATCTGGAGATTATAATACAGGAAACTACTCTGCAAAGTTTGCTGGTTTTGGAAAGTAGCTCTTAATTTTGTGACAAGGATGAATGAGCCTTAGGGGAGTAATAAGTCTGTTTCACTGGTGATGTTAAAGGTCTAGTGACCTCTTCCATAACTGCAGCCCCTGCAAAACAAAAATGTTTCTTTTACAATGGTACAAGCAAGCGCAGTCTTGGTCTTTCCTTGAATCATATTGCAAAGGAAATGTTAGACTAACAAGTCTTGAAATATTTTTATTGCATACACAGTCTCTACTATGCATGAGCTCCTTTTGCGATCACAACAGATCTGACTCTGATCCAGGCTTTCAATTTTAAATGATTTTCTTCATGCAACAATTTGATCTCATCTATTAAATCTCCTTAAACTCTTCGGGCAAAACTGTGCTCTCACTTGCGCAGGGGTACTCTAAGGTACTTCTGAATTTAGCCCATTGTAAGTGCAGAATTGCTTCCCCTCCTGCCCTGTGCCTCAGATGTACTTTAATTTGCGTAGTCTAATAAGAAATGGGGATCTTAAAGGATTTTATTACTATGTGAAGTGATGTACATACTCTTGAGTGAAAGAGAAGCAAAAGCAATGTATTTAAAAGAGTAGCTGCTTCAGTGAACATATAGGAATGTGCAGAGATTCATGACTGGGATAATTTGATAGTGATACTCTATTTCAACATTCACAAATGGCCAAATCTTGGAAGGAAGAATACTATTGCTATATATTGGATTCGGACTGAGTGAAAACAGCAGAATTTGTCTGAAAATGCACCAGAACTAAAGTAAAACCAATCCCCCAGATCTGACCACCTGAAAACAGGATTTAGACCCAGAGTTTGTGGCTCTTGTCCGTCTTGGTTAAACAACACAAATAATAAAACATTTGCAAAAGCAACAGTAATATTCCCTATTTCCAATGTGGGCTATTTGTGCCAATGCCTTTTGTCAAAGGTGATTGTTTAAGGAGACAGTAAATGATACTGTCAAGTCTCAGTTGTTGAGTTAAATGAAATAAATGTTTCCCTGACATTTTCAGGCACCTTGTCACTTACAAAAGAGACACAAATATATGGTGCCAGTAGGAAGGAAGGCAATTATTAACCTTTTCTTGTCCATATTCTAAGAGCTACTTGAATATCTGACTTAATGACCATGTTTAGGATCCCAGTCCTAGTCTTACTGAAGCCAATGTGAGTTTTGCTATTGACTTCCAGGGGAGCAGGAACAGGCCCTTGGGGGATGGGGGGTGGGTGTTTCTTGATAGGTGAATTCCAGCTCAGTCCCATGTAATAACTTCTTCCAATGACAATAAAAAATAAATGAACACAAACACTATGAAATATAGTATTTTATTTATATCTGAGCCACATGTGAGATGCAATAACCAGAAAAAAATCTGTTTACTTAACATCACATATATATATATATATATATATATATATATATATATATATATATATAAAAGATGATGCAAAAATGTAAAGAAATGCTGTGTGTTGATTATTAATGATTAGTGATCTTTTATACACTGCAAAAATATTTTACCAGCCCTAAATAATGAAAGTAAATGGAACAGCTATTTTGGAAACTTATTAACACTGATAGTCAGGGAGAATTGACTGATCCTTTGTTGTAGTTATCTGTAAATAATGAAAGAACCATTTTTAAAGAGATATGAGGCCTGTGGTGAGAATTTTCTCTAGGCCCTTCAGATTTACCATAATAAATGAGAAGGCTCTTTTTAGTTGTTGTGGTAATTCGTTAGTATAGTTTGGTTAAGTTAGCCGCACATTTTCTATGCTGTTGTAATGTTTCAAACAGTTACCTTTTCTTTTTATCCTTCTCTGTAGATACAGGCAGTCCATTTGTAGAGCTGCACAGTGACATACCTAAAATTATACACATGACTGATGGAGGAGAGATGATCATTCCATGCAGAGTCACGGCACCAAACGTTGCTGTTACTTTAAAAAAGGTACCTTATCCACGTATATTTCTGAAAGTGTTCCTGCAGATATAAATGTGCTGCATTACTTTTTTGCAACTATTTTAATGACTGGAGTGTTTGAGCAAATCACTTGTTCCCCTGTGTTAAATGTTAACTATATATTCTGGGGGCACCTATGATTTAGGGCACAGTCTCCTCTTGGAACCTGGTCCAACCACTGAAATCAATAAAGATACTCCCATTGACCCAGAGGGTGATGGCTGAAGTGCTTGATGCATAGAAATGTATGCACATGGCTCCCAAGGAAGCTAGTAGAATTACATACACGAAGTAAATCCCCAGGCATCAAGATGAGAACAGTACTTCTTTGCTAATGTTATGCTTGTTTAGTTTAAATAGAGACGACAGCTCATAGAACAGGAGAGCTGTGCAAGTCAAGGATGAGATGCTTTATCTGTGTCTGGAGAGAGCTCCATATGTGAAGGAATAGATGAACAGTATTGTTGCAGGAAAGAGAAGGTCAACTCTTTGTGTAAAACAGCAGGAAATAGTGAGACAGGACTCAAGAAAACTGATGAACTGTTCAAATAAGACACATGGGGCCAGATTTTCAGCTGGTGAGAATCAACATAGATCCACTGATTTCAATGCTTCATTGTCTAGGCTGACTTACACCAGCTGAGATGTGGCCCTTGTGTTTTATCTTAAGTTAGAGGTTCTCAAACTGCAGTGGTCCATGGAGCACTTGCTCATGGTCTGTAGAGACCTGGCTGGTGACATGACACTAACTTTCCTCCTTGTTTCCAACTGCTAAATCACATTAAAGGAAGCTAAAAATGCAAAGAAAATAAACAACTTGAATCTAAAAGTGATCTCTATAGATTAAAGCACTTTTTTATTCCGGAGCACAATTCCTTGGTGAGGTGTGGAGCAGGGTTGGCTTGTGCAGAAAATTTGATGGCTGTAGAAGCAAAGAATAAATGGGGCCGGGGCTGAAGTGTTTGTGTTGTAGAATGAGAATCTATTTTTTAGATTTTGGAAGTTGTGGGGTTAAAAATGTTTCCTTGTTGTGTCTTAAACCTCAGTGTATTTAATTCCGAGCTGGGAAAACTCCTGTTTCACTAAGCATTCCGCCTGCAAGGATCTTCTTTAAAATGAGTTTCTCCTTTCCCTCCTCTTCTGATGGATGATATTTATACCCACCACTCTTCCTCCACTGCCATGCAGTATCCACTGCCCTTGAAGCTGAAGTTTGTGGTATAGGATCATGAGGCTCTCTATAGCATCAAAGTCAGATGTAACACAGTTTATAAGGGAGGAGGAGCCTGGCCTTAACTAAGGGAATTGGTTACGTATACTTTTTGCATTCCAGGAAAAAGAAATGTGCCTCCCTAGTTCATATCAGAATTTCCTGGAATATGTAAACTACAGGTGCTTAGATCATGTACTTGGTTATTTGTCATGCTATGAAACCAGTGGATGTAGTCTCCAGCAATTTTTTTGCTTATGTAACAATTCCGAGAGGCCTGAGATTTATTTCACAACTGCTGTCATTGTATTTATGGCTAGCTGGTAAAACAGTCATTCTGTTTTCCACTTAGCAATGAAGTGAAAAGCCAGGATTCCTGTCCTGGAACTTCTGTAACTGGAAGAACAGCATAGAGCCATTAGGTCTCTACACTGCGTTAACAGGAATTCAGAAAATAGGTTCTCAGGCACGTTTCACACTTCCTAGGGAAGCGATTCCTCCCTTTTGAGTGGACTCAATCCTGAAGTCTTGTGGAGACACTGCCATTCACATTTTGTTTCTCTTAGTATTGTTACCTTTTAGTTTCAATGGTGCAATGTGGGGAAATTTTATTATTCATCTCTAGTGCTATGGATGATGTTAGCCGGTGAAATGCAATGTGGGGAAATTTTATTATTCATCTCTAGCGCTATGGATGATGTTAAGCAGTGAAATACTGTCATTACCTATTGTACAAATGTAATTGCAGTTTTATGTGAGCTTTGAGATGCGTAACTGCTATAACTTCAAGTTACGTGTGTGGGCCAATGTTTGTGTATTGCACAAGATGGCAATCAACATACACAACACAGAAAGAGCCATAAAAATCTTGCAGCCAGGGATTAAGACAGTACAGGGGATTTCATTTCTGGGTCACGACTTCAAATCTAGCCTAGGTCTATAACAACTGAAAATCTTTTTCTCATTGTTCGACGACCTGTAGAATTAGTTAATGGTTTTGGTCTAATTCAGGGGTAGGCAACCTATGGCACTCACACTGTCTGGGTCCTGGCCACCGGTCCAGGGGGCTCTGCATTTTAATTTAATTTTAAATGAAGCTCCGTAAACATTTTAAAAACCTTATTTACTTTACATACAACAATAGTTTAGTTATATATTATAGACTTATAGAAAGAGACCTTCTAAAAACATTAAAATGTATTACTGGCACGCGAAACCTTAAATTAGAGTAAATAAATGAAGACTCGGCACACCACTTCTGAAAGGTTGCCGACCCCTGGTCTGATTCTTAGTAGACAGATTGTCACATTGCCGAAACCACCATTGACACTGCTTATGGTAACCTTTGTCCAAAGGTCAAATGGGCACCATAGCAGCAACAGTATCACCAGGGTAACTTGCCTCAGCCCCACCTTGAAGGAACCATTTCTTGGAGCAGTTGTTTTGTCTACTTATCTGTTCCTCCTGGCTGAGAATGCCAACAGTATTAACGTGTAAACAAAAAAAGGGGCAGAAGATTAGGGAATTATTTACCACAAGAATAGGAGGTTTTATAGCCCCTTCCTTCCCCAAATCAGATTCCTCCTTCTCACCTGAAGAAAGATGTAGATATTTCAAAATCTATTACACATTTCAGTATGCTTTAAATTGGCATTTTTAATACAATATATCTTACAAAACATATGGGAAACGTATCTCTACTACATTCATAGGCTTTCAATATTGTATTGTGGTAGGGCCGTAAGACCCCAGGCAGGATCAGGGCTCATTGCGCTAGGTGCTGTACACATAGAAAGACAGTCCCTGACAGTCTAATTGGAAACAAGAAGAGAAGAGGGTGACGAGGGCAACTTAGCAGCTATGGTGATGTGGGTGATATAAGTACCTAGATGTATAATAATCCCATGTTTACTTAGGCTATGCTGACCAATATTGTCTCATTGTTTTCTTGTACTCCCTCATGTGTTGACTCCATCTGTTGGCTCTCTTTAGATGGTAAGTTTTTGGGGGGCAGGGACTGTCTTTTTGTTCTGTGTTTGTACAGCACCTAATATAGTGAGGTCCTAGTCCATGACTAGAGCTTCTAGGTGCCATGGGAATATAAAATAAAATAAAATAATAATAACAACAACTGATTATCCTGATTATCACTACAAAAGTTTTTTTTCTCCTGCTGATAATAGCCCACCTTAATTGATTTGTCTTGTTAGAGTTGGAATGGCAACCCCCATCTTTTCATGTTCTCTGTATATATATATATATATATATATAATCCTCCTACTGTATTTTCCACTCCATGCATCTGATGAAGTGGGTTTTAGCCCACGAAAGCTTATGCCCCAATACATTTGTTAGTCTCTAAGGTGCCACAAGTACTCCTCATTCTTCTAACAACAAATGATTCTGGAACATTTCAACTTTTTAAAAAATCAGTCACTAGTGGTTTCCTGCTGGCCCCCTGGTAGAAGTGGAGTGATTTGAAGGAGGAGAGGGTAGTGGCTCAGTCACAGTGGCTCTGTGCGTCAGGGCAGCATGGAGAAGCTGGTGGGGAAAGTGGGCAAGCAGGTCACAGAGGGTAGTGGCATTGGTGGAGTGGAGTGAGCGCTGAGGGTGGCTCAGTAAGATACAAGAGCAAATAAGTAGGGATGGGAAGAGTTGTGAAAGGCCTTAAAGGTGAGGACCTGGCCTTTTTGGTTCTTTCCCGTTGGAAGAAAACCTCAGCTCTCCTCTCCTCAGAGAACAGCTGATTGGAGCACCTTGGACTTTTTGATCTGACTCAGCCACAGGAGACCAGCTTTGCTGTGTAGGATCCCAGAGGACTTTACTTTCATGCCCTGCTTTTAATTTTCATTAGTCATGGATTTCAGTTGTCTAATGTGTCCTTGATGGTAACTGAAGTTGCCCACACACACTTTTTTTTAGATCCCCAAGCTGCTTATGTAACGCTAACCATTTCTGAGAGGTGCCGGACTAGTAAATAGTTTGTGCATGGATTTGCATTAGGGATGGGTGGGGCTCCTGGAGTCTGAGGGTCTGTGAACCTCTCAAACTATACTCCAGCTTCACAAAATGAGATTAAGTTTGTAATGGTTTATTCTAGTCATTTAGACTCTCTCCCTCGCCCTGTGCCACTCTCAGAGAGGGTCAGTGTTAAGAGCTTTTCTAGCTAAAGGGTAGCATGTGCTATGTACTAAGGCTAGATGAACAACACTCTTAGCCCCAAAGCTAGGCTAATGCAAATTTATTAGCTGATTAATTAATGAATAGGAATTCAGCTCGCCCTGGGCAGCATCTGCTTGTGGGGCTCCCGTGGAGCCTGGACTGCAAATCGAATCCTCCTCTTATCTCCTAGCAGAACCCCTGGGGGAATGCAGCAGTGAAACAATAAGGACAACCTGCACCTCCACTGAACCAGCGGGGGGTAAATCCAGCTGGATGGCTTGAAAACAGGAGCCGTGAACTGGTTAAACATACTGTTTGTATGTAGAAATAGTAACTACAATAGTGCCGTCCCTAGAATACAAGGCACTGCTGAGTGTCAGCCAGCAGGCTATAAAGTAATGGACTGTGCTTATGCGTGTAACACATACAGTCCCCTGTGATTTGCAAGCTTATTATAGCTTCTTATCAGATGTTGTAAAGATAAGGAATTCTATTCTACTGCAGCACTTTTGTGCCAACTGTAATTATTCTCATTCATGTCTGTCAGGGGAAATGGCATGCAATGACGAGGGGGATCTTGAGGGCAGCTTTAGGCCTGTGCTGAATAGGCAGCACCGAGGGTGCCACATTTCAGAGGGAAGGTGTTCTGTGCAGGAAGAAGCCATCTAGTCACAAGCCCCCAAATTCTGGGCATCCATCCCTAAGGCTTTGGCTGCAGGAAGAGGAGGGCTGGCCAGAAGACAAGTTCTCTGGTCAAGCAAGGGGGAAGGAAAGAGGTGAAAGGAATGCAGCGAGGCTGGCAGCAGAAAGAAGTGGCAGTGACGAAGGTGCTTTGTTGACTGGGGGCGGGGGAAGGTGCACACACCAGTCCTTTCTTAGAACACTAGTACACCTCAGCTCAGCTGGGAGTAATCTTAAAAAAAATGTGCAGTTCTTCTATAAAACATGACAATAAAAAATGGCATTGTGAATTTCTGTATTCGGAGCCTTTTGCCCATTGCCAGGTTTTTCAAGTAGGGGGATTTTTGTTACAGTAACAAAAGACATTAATACATTTGAAGGGCAGGAGATAGAAAATACGTAATTGTCTGATGATGATGTTCAAGATGCTACACAGTGAAAAGTATACCTGGGATGATGAGAAAACAAGACTTCTAAACATGTTTTTGCGTGAACCACAATGCTGGTATCATATTTTGCCTTTGCAGTTTTTGTTGTATCAAAATGTGTTTCAAATTCAGAAGGTGATCATGTAAAATTTAACTGCTACGACTGCCAGAGCATTTGATTATTTCCTAACTGTAACTCCCATGTGCCAGGGATTCTATTGGACTTTTGGGACTAAAGTTTCAGAGATGACTAATGATTTTTGATTCCTCAGTTTTTGGGTACTCAGCCTGAGATCTTAAAGGTGCCTGATTTTCAGTGCTGAGCACTGACCCTCTGAAAATAAGGCCCAATTAATGTGTCTCAAGTTGGGCACCAAAAATTACTAATCACTTCTGAAAAATTAAGGTCACAACCTCCTGTGGCTTTCTTCATTTTCCAGTAAGAACTACAATTAGCATGACTGAGGAAGCTCTGCGGCCTTATGATTCATGGATTGTGTGCTGTGATAGTCATGAGAAGCCCCTATATTGTGATGTGTCAGTTTGGGAACATGTGCACATATTATTCACACTCTTTCTGAAACAATCCAGTGCCCTTAGAAGACAACAGAAATCAAGAGACTCATAAAATGGAATCTGAACTGGCATTTGTTAAAGACACAAGATGACAGCAGAGGAAGTTAATCCGTCAACCGTAGGGGAAAATGTGTATTTCTTTCTCAGTAGCCACACCAGGATAGTTAATTACAAAGTCTGTCTGTCTGAGGCACTTTGACTGCCAATGAAAGCCAATAGCATTGTAGGCAGACTAAGCTCCTAGGCTAAGGCTAGTGTCATTCATTTGTATATTAATTTACATTCTGCAGTAAATAATGTAATGATGGATGCAAATGAAACCTTCACATTCTGCACCCAGATTTTCTTTTAATTTAACATAAAACATTTACTTGAAATTATGCCTAATTAAATCTTGTCATTTGTGAGTTGATTGGCACTTTTTAGATTTGTTTTTTAAATTCCTTTTTATTAAGCCTCCGAAGGTTTTTGGGGAGGGGGCTCTGTGGAAATAAAAATGGATTCGTTTTATCAAATATGTTCTTCGTTTTCAGATTCCACTAGAAACTCTGATTCCTGATGGGAAGACAATAATTTGGGATAGCACGAAAGGCTTTATAATACCAAAGGCAACATACAGATTCATAGGTCTCATGAGCTGCGAGACAACCGTTGACGGGCATAAGTATAGTACGAAATACCTAACGCACCGACAAAGTGAGTAGCGTTCACCTGTCTCAGTCTTGTAAACATGGCACTATGTTGGTGTGATGCTATTCATTTTTCCTTTCTCTTTGTGATCTGCAGCCAACACAATATTGGATGTCCAACTAAACACCCCAAACCTAATCAAATTGCTGAAAGGAGACACCCTGGCCGTTAATTGTACAGTTGCTGCAGCCTGGAACACAAGAGTTCAGATGACATGGAGTTACCCTGGTGAGGTGAGTGCTTTGGTCTGTATGTAAAAATGCTACTTATTTTCTAAAACATCATCCCATTAATAAGCAACCCCAATAGGAATTTTGGCTTGAAATACTTGCCATACTTGGCATTCCATAGTCATGACCCTCACTGACATGTCTTTTATTGCCTTTTTACAATTATTATTTTGCTTAATTGAATAAGTAAACATGTTTACACAATACACTGCGGTATATTGCATAATCAGGAGTGAACAGGAGAATTGTTTCATCCTTGGGAACTTCTTCTTGGGTTCAGTGAAGTAATAGAAATTTATCACCCAGTGCCAAGTTCTCTTTTGTAACAGAAAAGTTTTCAGTTAAACCATCGTTCTAAGCCCATTCATGTAAAGGACTGGCAGACAGTCAGGCACCCGACTCAAGCATGTTTAGAAAAGATATTACTATTCAGCTAGCCAAGATTTCATTTGTTAAGTGTCACATGAACAATTCTCTTGTTTTGACAACTACAAGAATGATCTTGAATGTATTTCCCCTCTCCTGCCTCCCCCCAGATTGGGAGCATCCTCATAAATACTTGTCATTTATGAAACAACTGCCAGGGAGTCCGTGTTAAGCTGATAAGAAATTTGACATTCGTTTAAGGTTTACAGCTCCCAGTCCTTTCATGTCAGTTTGATTTATACTGTAGATCCAAGTCATGATCATTTATTATGTCCGTCATTGTGCTTAATCACAACCTGAAATTATGATTACACGATGTCAGAATGATTACACCAGCAGCTTCTAGCAGACTGTAGCTGTTTGCGCTAACATTTTTTCATCTCAGAAATAAATAACTTAGCAACAAACAATACTCTGAGCATGCTAGAGTGGCACATTGTTGCCTTGCCATGATCTGTTGCTTAACATTACACTTTGCACTGTGAATTAGTGTTGTGTTTTTATTTAGATGATAGGGCTCTCACTGTTTTATAAGACAATAACGATGTTCTGGGTTAAATAAACTCTGAGCCCAAAGGATGAGGGGGAGTCACAGGAAATAACTCCTCAGCTTCAGTTTATCTTCTGCTCCACCCTATTCTCTTGCCAAATCTTGTCATTTCTCTCTTTCTGTAATGTTTCCAGAATTCTCCCCTTCTCTGTTCCTGCTGCTAACACCCTGGCACACACCTTGTCTACTGTAAATCTTCTCCTCTCTGGCCTCCTATTTCTTCTCCATTTTATTCAACATGCTGCAGGTAACACAATCTTCCACTCCTGTTGCTTCCACCCTTTCCTGTGGAATCTCTTCATTGTCTGTTTTCAGTGTCAAGTATCAGAGGGGTAGCCGTGTTAGTCTGGATCTGTAAAAAGCGACACAGAGTCCTGTGGCACCTTAAAGACTAACAGACGTACTGGAGCATAAGCTTTCGTGGGCGAATTCAACAATTTCCATACCACTATCAACCTCAGCCTGGACCAGTCCACACAACAGATCCACTTCCTGGACACTACAAGGCCAATAAGCGATGGTAACATAAAAACCACTCTATACCGGAAACCTACTGACTGCTATACTTACCTACATGCCTCCAGCTTTCATCCAGATGACATCACACGATCCATTGTCTACAGCCAAGGTCTAAGATACAACTGCATTTGCTTTAATCCCTCAGACAGAGACAAACACCTACAAGATCTCTATCAAGCATTCTTAAAACTACAATACCCACCTGCTGAAGTGAAGAAACAGATTGACAGAGCCAGAAGAATATCCAGAAGTCACTTAGTACGGGACAGGCCCAACAAAGAAAGTAACAGAACGCCACTAGCCGTCACCTTTAGCCCTCAGCTAAAACCTCTCCAGCGCATCATCAAGGATCTACAACCTATCCTAAAGGACGATCCCTCACTCTCACAGATCTTGGGAGACAGGCCAGTCCTTGCTTACATACAGCCCCTGAGCCTGAAGCAAATACTCACCAGCAACCACACACCACACAACAAAAACACTTACCCAGGAACCTATCCTTGTAACAAAGCCCGTTGCCAACTCTGTCCACATATCTATTCAAAGGACACCATCATAGCACCTAATCACATCAGCCACACTATCAGAGGCACGTTCACCTGCACATCTACCAATGTGATATATGCCATCATGTGCCAGCAATGCCCCTCTGCCATATACATTGGCCAAACCGGACAGTCTCTATGCAAAAGAATAAATGGACACAAATCAGATGTCAAGAATTATAACATTCAAAAACCAGTCAGAGAACACTTCAACCTCCCTAGCCACTCAATTACAGACCTAAAAGTTGCAATTCTTCAACAAAAAAACTTCAAAACAGACTCCAACAAGAAACTGCAGAACTGGAATTAATTTGCAAACTGGACACCATTAAATTAGGCTTGAATAAGGACTGGGAGTGGATTGGTCATTAACACAAAGTAAAAACTATTTCCCCATGCTAATTTCCCCCCTACTGTTACTCACACCTTCCTGTCAACTGTTTGAAATGGGCCATCCTGATTATCACTACAAAAGTTTTTTTTTCTCCTGCTAGTAATAGCCCACCTTAATTGATTAGTCTCGTTAGAGTTGGTATGGCAACACCCATTTTTTCATGTTCTCTGTATATATATATATATCTTCCTACTGTATTTTCCACTGCATGCATCTGATGAAGTGCGCTATAGCCCACGAAAGCTTATGCCCAAATAAATGTGTTAGTCTTTAAGGTGCCACAAGTACTCCCCGTTCTTTTTTCATTGTCTGTATGTCTTGTCAGCATCACTCGGATTCTTCAGCCTCATCTCCTAGGTGCGACATAACTCTGCCCCTAACCGCATCTCAGTTCTCATTTCCACGCACTCCCCCGTGTCAGGGCCCTATAGCTGTCAATATTTAAAGTTGGGAAGTCACTATGTAGCCATATGCAAAATTGGTAGATGTAGTACTATAGTAATTAATAACTGGATTACATTTTAAAGGTTAGCAGGCACACTGGGTTAATACATATGCCTTTCACCCCCTACACCAGTGTTTCCTGTCTTGGGGGTTTGGACCCTATATGGAGAAGTGCCATTCTAGTTCACTGGGTCACACAGGCAGAGAAGAGGATTGGTTTGGTTAGGAAGAGTTATAGGACCCAAATCCAATACCTCCTTAAGATCCAGTTCTGCCATGACAGCTACACAAGCACAGTTAACTAAGACCTGCATTTACTGTGAATAGAAAAACCCCAAAGCACCGCTCTGTTCCAATATGTCTTGCACTAGCCCTTGCTGAGCAATCAGATAATCTTGTTCAATTTAACTCTCTCATTCCTCTCCCGGCCCCTGCCTACTGCAGAGAAAGAACAATGGAGAAGGTACAGGAGCAGCTGGGCTTGCTAGTCCTCCTCTACCCCTTTCACCCTGGAGCCAGGGAAATTTGCCCATGTGCATTGAGTCCCAGTGGCAACTCTCACATTGCACTCCACATTGCCACTAGCACTAAAGGTTCTGTGGGCAGTGCCCAAGTAGCATTGGCTACAAAGGATGAGATTGCTGCGACTCACTGTATCATTGTATTTTAGACTGTACATAGTGGTCTGGCCCTCTTCTGTATTCAGAAAGTGCCTAGTAGATTTTGGATGCTATTGCAATTTAAATAATAATAACTAATTGCTGCTCGTTATATTGTGTCTAATTTAGTTTGTAAGCCCTTTGGGGTGGAGACCATGTCTTTCTGTGTGTGTTGAACAGCACAAGGGGCTTGAATCCCAATTGGGGTTCTTGGGCACTATCATCAAAAAAACAACAATAATAATTAATAATAATAATAATGTCTTATGTTCTTAATAATTAATAATATTTGATTTACATTTTTTTTCTTTCTAGGCAAACCACAGAGCATCTATAACCAATCGCATTGGCCAAAGGAATACAGATGCCAATATTTTCTACAGTATTCTTGTTGTTGATAAAGTGCGTGATATTGATAAAGGCCAGTATACCTGCCATGTGAAGAGTGGACCATCGGCCAAATCTGTTAACACAACAGTCCACGTTTATGGTAAAAAATAGTGTGGATGTATAGGACGTACAATGCTCATGATCCATGTTCAAAGCTAAACAATGGTTAGAAACTTTTTGTACACAAGGACAAAATGGAGGTGAATTTTTGGCAAGCCAGTCCTAGGAAGAGAAAAGAGCCTGGGAACAGAAAATACACCATTTGATCCAAGACACTGTTTTATTTCATTGGTAGTAGATAGCTTAGTCTGATCACTAATCTGATCACTTTTGTTTGCAAAGTGCATGAAAATTCTTCACTAGTCAATACCAGCAAAAGTAGGCACTAGCACCATAAAGACTCCCAAACAAGAGACAAATATACAGGCTTAATTGAAATGGAAGACCCCCCCACCAATGCTTCTTCTCTGGGCAACATTCACTTTTGTTACCTGTGCCCAGTGGTATGCAAACCATATAGCCCTTTATACTGGTTTTGGCTCCCGGCAGTTCTTTGTTATGTGAAGCTCATGAGAATTACATCTCCAGTTGCGTATACGATTCACTCCTTACCAGACACGCATGGAGAGTAGATTGATGTGATGCACTCTGCATGGAACTACACCTTGAGACAATTCAAATGCTGAAGCAAGTGCAGGCTACTGCAGCTCCATTTATGAAAAGGAGGTTCAGTTTGAGGGCATTAAACCAGCTGAACTGGCTTCCAGTAAGAGTCCAGCTGGAAATCCAGCTGGTGTTGGTTTTACCTGAGGGTGCTCTGAATGGTTTAGGACCTGAGAGATCATTCTCTCCATGACATATCTCCAGCAGAGATTAGCCAAGGCACTCACATTGGAGCTCCCTGCCTTGATATTAAATGAGAGAGGACTGCTGGAAGGCTGTTCTCTGGGAGGGGTTCTTGGGTTTGGAATTGTTTTAATCACTGATTTGGGTGTCCAGAGCACAGGTTGAACAACTACAGCTACATTTTTATAAATTAGAATAAATCAACCTGAAACCCTCAGGATCTGAGCTTTCAACAGCTAGGTTTCTCAGCTCGGAAGCAGGTTTTTATCAATATTCAAAGAAGATGAAACTATTTTTTACATTTAGGTTACAAAGATTTGCTTGAAACTCATAGTTATTTTTTATGACTGTAAAACATGCATTCTTGACACTGTTCTGAAGGGTGGTGTAGAAATGCACTTTGTAAAGGAACAGAAAAAATGAAAGGTATCAGGACTTAGGGCCTAGCCTGAAAATCTTTATTTGAGCAAATAATCTTCTTGAAGTCTAGGTAACATCTGATTGATGGTACTAAAATATTGAATTGTGACTTGCATGCATTTTTCTTAATCTTATCCTTGATACTCAAAACATAGTTAAGTATAAATATGTCTGCACTTTCAAAGGACATCTACAACCCACTGATCTGTCATATGTTTTCCTTTGAACCAAACTTTACAGTTTTTAGAAGAAAAAGTCTTCTTCCAGTGTTAAAGAATATTCCATACATTACTTTGTTAGGCAAATTAACTCATCATAGAGATTGAAACACGGAACAATATACAGTAATGTAATTGTACAAAGTGAATAGATGAGACATGATTCTAATGAAGTTATGAAGAATTTCTTTGTTTGACAAAGCAATTGTAAGCCACTGATCCAGAGTCTTTTTGTCTTGTTATTGTTGTTATATCTCCGATGAAGATAAATAGAACATTCCTTCCCCTGGAAAACTCCTCTTTGAAATATATAGCCAAGTTTATGGGCCATGGACCAAAGCTCAAATTTCTGAATGTTTGTGCTGATCCATTAGGTTTTGTAATGGCTAGATTGATTGCTGAAAATCTCTAGTAACTCAGAGCTCAGTCTTGAGCTTTGTCTACACTGGCAAGTGAAAGACAAAACTTTTGTCGTTCAGAGGTGTTAAAAAAACACTTCCCCCGAAAGACAAAAGTTTTGTCGACGACAAGTGCTGGTGTGACAATGCTAATGCCGCTCATTGGGGGTGGAAGTTTTTTGTTGGCAGGAAAGCCAACAAACAGCGGCTACACCGCGTGTCTTTTAGCAGCACGGCCGTAGCGGCACAGCCGTGTCGCTAAAAGCTACGTCATGTAGACATAGCCTTGATCTCAGAATCCATGGATGCCCAAATGATCAGAGATCCCTGTTAGATGCCTTCTTGTAAAGGTCACCATAACATATGTCTTATTGTCTGAAATAAGTATAAAGCCTGATTGAGAATCAGTATCTTAACTATGTTGTATTTTGTTTTTTTTTTTTTTAAGATAAAACATTTATTACTTTGAAACACCGAAGGAAAAGTGTGCTTGAGGCTGTAGCTGGCAGAAAATCCTATCGGCTGTCAATGAAAGTGAAAGCATTTCCCTCACCAGAGGTTGTATGGTAGGATTACAGTTACTTCCACATAGA
This sequence comes from Trachemys scripta elegans, assembly GCF_013100865.1. Lineage (NCBI taxonomy): Eukaryota > Metazoa > Chordata > Testudines > Emydidae > Trachemys > Trachemys scripta. The sequence goes on from NC_048298.1 coordinate 301,442,414, forward strand.
TAAAGGAACTACCTCTTGGGTGGGAAAATAACACCTTTGCTCAGGTTTAATGATTTGATTTCCTCATAAAAAATGGAAATAAGATACCCTGATATGGAAATAAATGATTATAATATTTAGCAGTTTTATTGCACATTCCATCAGAGGATTTCAGAGTACTCACAAATATTAATTAATTAGGCCCTGATGCAGCAAAGCACCTGAGCGTGTGCTTAACTTCAAGCACACAAGTAGACCCATTGACTTCAGTGAAGCTCCTCCCGAGGTTAAAGTTAATTACATGCTTTGCTGGGCCTAAATCCTCACAACATACCCGTGAGTTAGGAAAATAGTATCCCCATTTTACACATGGAGAAGGGGAGGCCCAGAGAGGGTAGGCGACTTGCCCAAAGTCACACAGGATATCTGTGGCAGATGTGGGACTAGAATCCAGCTCTCCTGACACTGTCTTGACCACAAGACCATCTTTCTTCAGATCAGCCAGGGAGAATATTGGAAAGAAATAAAAACTTTAATTAAAATTAATGACTGGGTTGAAAAAATCAGCCTTATAAAGTATTACTAGAGGTTGGCTTAGTTTTCTGGTGGACTGTAGTTTCTATACCTAATTTAGTGACTTGAGGGTTTTTTTGTTTTTGTTTTTTGGCTCAAATGCACTATATTAAGAAATCTTTTAAGAAGTTTTTTGAATTTGTCCAAGCACCTTTATATCAAACAATGTTATCTATTCATGATCTCCATTATTTTTTGTTTAAATAATTTTAAATGGCAATAGCTTTGGCTTGATTCATTACACTTTAACAAAGGGTGTGTGACAAGACTGATTAGAAAAACAATCCATAAATACATGAACAGCGTGAGTTCATAGTACTCTCAGCCAGAATTTATTTTTGCTTCAAACATTGTGTTTTGTTTTAATCTCCCCCATTGCGTTTGCCACTCCAAATGGAAAATTTAAAATATATATATATATGAAACTGGTATAAGCCATTATTAAATCTTTTGCATTTCTAGTTAGTGGTTTGATTTCTTGACTGTCCATATAGAAACAGAAATGCAGAGGGAAACCAAAAGTTCTAAACATACAGTCACTAAACAGATAAGATTTCCATTGCCCATGGAAAGACTGGGCAATGGACATTTAGGACCTACCCTAAATGTTTCTTAGAACATGATAGCTTAGTAGTGCGTCCAACAATTTAGTGAACTAAGTCACCATTATAGAAAAAATTATTTGTACTCTATTGATAATACATCAATCTTACTACAAGCTACATCAAGCTATGGAAGAACTGTTGATGCCAGCTATAAAACTTTGAAAACAATATTCTATTTAGAAATGACTCTACTTTCTATTGTTTTTAAAGATATCTGCATGAATTCAGGATATCTGGTTCTTAAAATTTCACAATCCAGTTGCTCTTTTCCCATCTGAAATCACGGTCATGTTTGTGATGTCACAGCTGTTTACTCAGGAAAGTTTTATGATGTCATAAAGAAAGGGTTTGGGACTGAGTCATGCAGCTTTTACTCATAAGAGTATTCTATTGACTTCACCTTCACTTTATTTATGTGGGTAAAGAGTGAAGGATTGGTCCTGATGACATAAAATTAGGAATAAGCAGCTGGAGAGCTTGGACTCTCCATTTTCATACAAACATAGATATTAAAAAATAGATTTGACCAGTTAAAAGTTGGAGAGGTCTGTTAGATCATATTGATATTAACACATAGAATTTTCATTGTCAAAGTACTTTATAAATATTTTACAAAGGCCCACATTTTAAAATTATTTAGGTAGTGCTGTGCTGAGTGTTTCAATGCCTGACTGATCTCATTTTCAAAAGGGATTTAGTCACTTAAGAGTCTAAATTCCATCTGCATATGGGATTTAGACTCCTAAGTGCCTAAATCCCTTTTGAAAATGGGATTTTGGCTCAGTTTGGGGTTGTGACGCTGAGGGCAGCAATGCTTAAATACCCTAACAGATCTGGGCCTAAATCTAGAGAGCTCTAGTCCCTGCAAGTGATGGATATGCCACTGATAAAGCATATACCAGACATTAAACAGATATAACTTAGAGAATTTTTTCACTTCAAGGTCCCAGAAACAAAGACAAGGTTTTCATCTCGAGGCCAAAAGACCAAAAACATCAAGACACTTGATCACGGCCTTGGATAGACCAAGAGACTACCTACACTTGACCAGAGCTACTATACTTAAGCCTAGTCAAAAGGTCAAGAGAAGAGACACAAGATGAAGGAATATAGGCTACTTAAGCAACATTATTTCTCAAAATGCTGTTTTCCATGTGATTTCCTCTGACCATTAAAGTGCAAACTTGGTCTGCCATAGATGCTCATAGCTTAAAACATTTCAACATGAGGATGTTCCCATTCTAGCATATAGTTACTCTGAAAAACACCATTTTCATAATAATACGTTATAATGTTCTTTTAACAGGTTAAAAGATGGGTTACCCGCTGCTGAAAAGTGTGCCCGCTATGTGGTTAAAGACTATTCATTAATCATCAGAGATGTTGCTGAAGAGGATGCAGGGAATTATACTATAACACTGAGTATACGACAGTGGAACTTGTATAAGAACCTAACAGTCACACTCATTGTAAATGGTAAGTTTGCAGGATGGTATCTACTGGGGGGGAGGGATAGCTCAGTGGTTTGTGCATTGGCCTGCTAAACCCAGGGTTGTGAGTTCAATCCTTGAGGGGGCCACTTAGGGATCTGGGGCAAAATCAGTACTTGGTCCTGCTAGTGAAGGCAGGGGGCTGGACTCAATGACCTTTCAAGGTCCCTTCCAGTTCTAGGAGATGGGATACCTCCATTAATTTAGTTATTAAACTCATTGAAGCGCCAGATTCTCAGCTAGCGCTTGATCCTGTTTTAGTCAAGTCAATGGAAAATTTCCTGTTGACTTGTTGGAAGTAAGGTCAAGCTCCTGGTGTAGATTGGCAGAGCTAGACTGAAGCCAATGGAAGTGCATTGATCTATACCAGGTTGGGGTCTGCCTTCCACAGTTACATTTTTTTTGCATTACTTAAGTATTTTTAATGCCTACGCATCTCACTGTACTTTTCCCCATTGGTGTTGTTTCAGTTCCCAAGGGGGGTTCAGTTTCCTAACTTCCCACTCTGCAGGATGATTTTACTTACATGACGATAGGGTGCAGTAGAAACTCAGCTCCTTCTGACTTCTGTTCTATTTACGCATTTTACAGTGAAACCCCAGATTTATGAAAAAGCAGTGTCGTCATTTCCTGATCCCAATCTCTACCTACTGGGCAGCAAGCAAGTGCTGACTTGCACTGTTTATGGTATTCCTCAGCCTACAATTACATGGATATGGCATCCTTGTAGACAAAATCATTCCAAAGCAAGGTAGGTAGACAAAATCATTCCAAAGCTTGTTTACCTGTTCCGCCCCCACGCTACAATGATCAAAAACTTCTTTTTTTACAGTTATAAAGCTTGCAATTACAGCAGAGAAATCAGCAGAGTTTGTATGATTTTTTTATCGCTGTCTTTTGAATTTTAACACATCTGGGCAAAATGCAATTTCTTATGCAAAATATGCCAGAAGTGGCACCTTCTGCATCATTACTTTACAGTCAGGGGCGGCTCTATGTTTTTTGCCACCCCAAGCATGGCAGTCAGGTGGCCTTCGGCGGCGTTTCTGTGATCTGCCAGTCCTGCGGCTTCGGCGTACCCGCTGCTGAATTGCCGCCGAAACCGCGGGTCTGGCGGACCTCCCGCAGGCATGCTGCCAAAGGCTGCTTGACTGCTGCCCTCACAGTGACGGGCAGGCCGCCCCCCGCGGCTTGCCGCCCCAGGCACGCGCTTGCTGCGCTGGTGCCTGGAGCCGCCCCTGTTTACAGTTGTAGGTAGAGCTGATGGTACAAACTATTAGTGCTGTATATAGTACACTTCTAATCATGCATGCAATGTCCACAGGAGATAGTATTTAGAAAGCAAATGTACTCTACAATACGTTCTCTGTAAGGCTTCTCTTATAAATTCCTGTTACAACAGATGAGTTCCCCTTTCTTCTTGAAATTCAAAAGGAATAATCTTCAGGATATTTTGGATTCTAAAAGAACAAAGGCAAATATACCTTCCGATACTCCAGTAGATCGAAATATCATAAATCCACACATGCCCAGCTCTTACCTCATTGTACGTTAGCAGTGTAAAACCTAACACCATCATAAAGACTCGTGTGATATTGAAGCTCAGCGAATCTTTTGTATTCAAATCCCCTTCCCGAGCTTTGTTTTCTTTTATGACTAGTTTGAACACTGACTCATTTTGTGAAAACATGGCCTAACTCATAAAGTCTAACAGATTCTTAACTAAAAATCCTTGACACAAACAATAGAATAATAACTACTAATGAAGGGTGCAATCCTTCAAGATGCTAAGCAATTACTGCCAATTACCTTTAAATTGCCGCTAGAGCCCCAGGTGGCTCAGGTCAGGCAGCGCGGATGGGCTGGCTGGGGGATGCTGATCCCCAGCCCCGCCCCTTCTTCCCAAGGCCCCTCCCCTTCCGGGGGTGGGTGGGGCAGAGTCGGCCCATGTACCAGTAAGAGTTCAATTTTACTTTCACCCCTGATTGTACCTTTCTTTAAGATTATGCAAATGAGAATCATTTGCTGTACTATTCTCACCAATAGGTGGCACCAGAAATCTCTACATGTGCTTTAGTAAGGAAAAGTTGCAGTTCTCCATTTCACCAACAGTATTTCCTATATTTGTTACATAAGAAGTACCACTTTCAAAACAATAATTAAATTTGATCTTTTTACTTGTAGGTAAGGCGTAGGTTAGAAGAAATTACAATGGCCTTTTCACTGAGGAGTCCCTGGTGAAAGCCATATAGACTACGACATTGGATCCTTTTATTTGACCTAAAAGTTTAAACATTTTTTCATATTTTTATTTAAAATATTGGGTGGAATTCATACAAGATTTGGTTCTTCTTGCTCGGGAATCAGAGTGATGTTCTGTGCCTGTGAAACATCTCTCTCTCTTCACAAACACAGAACTGCACTACTATATAGTAGATCATATAATGAGAAATAAAATTTAATAACTTCTAAACCACTGAAGACTCAGTTAATGAGATGAGTAGAAATGAGCTTTAACATGTGATCAAAGGATAAAAGCAACAAATTAAATATCAATCATTGGCTCTATTTCAAGTTTGTCTCCAGATCTGTTTCAAATGTGCCTTCAAAATCGTTTTGTTGCGATTCTCTTTTAATACTCCCCTTTCCTCCTTTTAGCCCTCATAACAAATAAAAATATAGATGCTCCATTTTTAATACTTCACATACTACTTACTCCCTTTGAAATACATGGTGAAAGTTAGTCGTCAGATAAAGACATAGACTCCTAAATAATTGGGGGCCCCTTGCTCCAGGGAGGAGTAACCTGGCACAGCTTACTTCCCCCTCTGTGCCAGCTCAGTTGTACTGCCTGGTGCACTGGAAAGGCAGAGCCATGTCTTCACACACTCGCCACCCTCCTGCCCAGGAGAGTGATTAGTGGCCCTGTGGCAACTGCTCTCTCCCTTGCACAAAGACTAGCAATGCAGGTAGCCTGGGTAGGGGAGTAAGGAGGTAGATTATGCCCCTTTACTCTCCTCTGTGGGCACATACAATAGCTCCAAACTGAGCTTTTAGTGTGTTGCCTCCCACTACCGATGCATCACAAGTGATGCCAGTGGCATACTGCATCTTCCACAGGTCCTTGGTCCTGTGGCAAAGTTGCTGCCCCAATACACCCCCTCCGGGCTGGCTCTAGCATTGCAGCAGCTTTTGCCTCAGTTTCTCCCACTGTCCTTTTGCCACCTGGCTGTGTGGCCAGACCACTTTATAAAGCCCTACCCCTTCCAGGGCCATAGAGACCTGTATCAAAGTCCAACAGAAATACTCAAAACAATTGAATCTTCAGCCCCGCTGCTCAGCAGGCTGCCTTTGCTCACAGGTGGGCATTGACTGCTATACTTTGTCCCCAGGCTTAGTCCCAGCTCCTGTGCCTCTAACAACCCACTGCCCAGGGGCAGGCACATTCCTCCTCCCACTCAGGGGTTCAGACAGTCTGCTGCTCCTCAGGGTTCCTGCCTCCCGTCAGGCTTCCAGCTCACCCTGTCTCCTTTTCTCTCCTTTCTCAGCCAGCTTTCAGGGCTGCTTCTCAGAGAGGGGGAACAATCCAGCTCCTCTCCCCAGCTAGGCTCACCCAACTCTTCATGAGTATCCCTAGCTTTCCACCAGCGGGGTCTAATAACTAAGTTGAGCCACCTCATCTCCAGCTGTTCAGGAGAAGCTCTGTCTGGGGTTTGGGAGTGGGATGGGTGAACTGTCACAGGCTGAACCCTTAAGGGCCAGCCAGCTTGTGACAGGCCGCAGTTAAGGAATGCACGTAAGCATGTGTTCTGTCCCACTGACTTTCACTGGGACTTATGGCTGTGCTTAAATTCATGCATGTGCTTCAGTACTTTCTTGACAAGAGATGTTTTCCTGAATTTTGTCTTTCCTATGCTGCCCCATAACACATGGGCACTCTCCTTGAGCTGATCCATAAGGCCATGACCCTTTCCTCTTTTTAGGCCTTTAAAACCCACATTAGTGTGCTATCTATTAAAAAAGTAGCTAGGTGTTAATTGCTAGACCCAGAGACCTTTGGGGATTATTGATGTTTGGAAGGGAGGGAAGCAGTGTTGATTGTAAGTTTTATCCTTCTTCCTGCTCTGTGACTTTTGCTTGTCTTCTCAAATTGTGAGCTCTTTTGGGCAGGCCATATGTCATACTCTGTATTTAGACAGTGCATAGCATATTGTAGGTCCTACCAAAATACAAGTGAGATAAAATAATAACAGTTTATGTTAAGTGTGTGCATGGAATTTTGAAGTCCACTTCTCCCCACTTTCCCTTCTGCAGCATGAGAATCCCAGCTGACATTGCAAGGGACAATTGTCCAGAAAGGCTGGGATTCTGGAAGTTGTTATATCCCCTGTCAGGGGAGAATCGAATATGCATTCCTGGTGAGTTTTAGGATGTATATAGCACATGACAAAACACTAAACATTCAGTTGTCAAAACGAGGGTTGTCAAGTGATTAAAAAAATTAATTGCGATTAATTGCATTGTTAAACAATAATAGAATACCATTTATATAAATAGTTTTGGATGTTTTCTACATTTTCAAATATATTAATTTCAATTACAACACAGAATACAAAGTGTAAAGTGCTCACTTCATATTTATTTTTGATTACAAGTAATTGCACTGTAAAAACAAAACAAAATAGTATTTTTTTCAATTCACCTAATACAAGTACTGTAGTGCAATCTCTTTATAGTGAAAGTTGAACTTACAAATGTAGAATTATGTAAAAAAACTGCATTCAAAAATTAAACAATGTAAAACTTTAGAGCCTGCAAGTCTACTCAGTCCTACTTCTTGTTCTGCCAATTGCTCAGACAAACAAGTGTGTTTACATTTGCAGGAGATAATGCTGCCCACTACTTGTTTAGAATGACACCTGAAAGTGAGAATAGGTGTTTTCATGGCACTGTTGTAGCCAGTGTCGCAAGATATTTACATGCCAGATGCGCTAAAGATTCATGTGTCCCTTCATGCTTCAACTACCATTCCAGGGGACATGTGTCCATGCTGATGATGGGTTCTGCTCGATAACAATCCAAAGCAGTGAGGACCAACGCAGGTTCATTTTCATTATCTGAGTCAGATGCCACCAGCAGAAGGTTAATTTTCATTTTTGGTGGTTCGGATTCTGCCATTTCTGCATTGGAATGTTGCTCTTTTAAGACTTCTGAAAGCATGCTGCACACCTCGTCCCTCTCAGATTTTGGAAGGCACTTCAAATTCTTAAACCTTCGGTCAGTGCTGTAGCTATCTTTAGAAATCTCACATTGTACCTTCTTTGCATTTTGTCAGATCTGCAGTGAAAGTGTTCTTAAAACGAACAACATGTGTTGGGTTATCATCCGAGACTACTATAACATGAAATATATGGCAAAATGCGGGTAAAATAGAGCAGGGGACATACAATTGTCCCCCAAAGAGTTCAGTCACAAATTTAATTAATGCATTATTTTTTAACGAGCATCATCAACATGGAAGCATGTCCTCTGGAATGGTGGCCGAAGCATGAAGTGGCCTATAAATGTTTAGCTTATCTGGCACATAAAGACCGTGCAATTCCAACTACAAAAGTGCCATGAAAACATCTGTTCTCACTTTCTGGGGACATTGTAAATAAGAAGAGGGCAGCATTATCTCCTGTAAATATAAACAAACTTGTTTGTCTTCGCGATTGGCAGAACAAGAAGTAGGACTGAGTGGACTCATAGGTGCTGACGTTTTACATCGTTTTGTTTTTGAGTGCAGTTATGTAACAACAAAAAATCTACATTTGTAAGTTGCACTTTCACCACAAACTGATTGCACTGCAGTACTTGTATGAGGTGAATTGAAAAATACTTCTTTCTTTTGTTTATCATTTTACAGTGCAAATATTTGTAATCAAAAATAATGTACACTTTGATTTCAATTACAACACAGAATACAATATATATGAAAATGTAGAAAAAAATCCAAAATATTTCATAAATTTCAATTGGTATTCTCTTGTTTAACAGTGTGATTAAAACTGCAATTAATCGTGATTATTTTTTTAATCATGATTTATTTTTTTGAGTTAATAGTGTGAGTTAACTGTGATTAATCGACAGCCCTAGTCAAAACCTCTCTGTGAAGTAGGTCAGAATTACTATATTTAGTTTGGAAACTGCAGTACAGAAAGATTTTCAGACTTCAGATGTATAAGGGTAGGTACTGAGCTCCAGAGTTTGCCATCTACGTAAAATTGGCCTGATTTTCAAAGATTGTGACCACTGACATCTCTCCCGTGGAAGCTACAGGTGTTCCCCTTCTCTGGATTTAACTGCCTAACTTTAGGTACCCAAGTGCTCTTAGTGCCAGCTTTGTGTAGTTAGATCTGCCAGTGCCTGTTTATATGTACAGATGTGAAGATTTGCACACTCCACTTGATAAACCCACAATTATTTGTACTGCAGCGGTTACTATAGCCCCAATCAGGGATCAGGGCCCCATTTCGGTAGGAGCCTCCATACATATAATAAAAAAACAGTCCCTCCCTCCAAGAACTTATAGTCTGAGCCCAATTTCTGCAAAGATTTCTGCATATGATTAACTTTACCCAATGTGAGTAATGCCATTGAAATCAGTGGAACTACTCACAGTGCGACATTAAACACATGCTTACGTTTTTGCAGGATCGCGGCATAAAGGTACATTAATGGAAACCACTTGAAAATGTGGCTATTTCTTTAAATCTTTGTTCCCTCAGTATTTCTCTAGTTGAAATCTAAAATGTACTGCAGTGTAGTCCTTGGATTCTGTGTATTTTTTTAAGATCATGCAGATACATTGATACTATGTGATTAATCATGCAATGAACTTAAGTAACTTCACCTTTGTCAATTATGTGGGCAACAGGATGGCTACATTTAAGCCTGTTTCCATAGTTTCCTGATGGAAAATTAAAGAATGGGATTTTTAAAAACTGTTCTAACATTGCTCAACACGTTTGTCTTTATGGAATCGAGGGGGACAAATAGTGTAATTAAAATGTCCCTGTTTTTGCCCTACTCTGCTCAGATTAACTCATTTGCTACTAAATACCTTTTTCTTATATATTTTTCAAATTTCTGGTGGGATTTTGTCCCCCCCAAAATACTAGACAAGGAAAGACCCATCTGGGGATAAGAGAAAAGGTTGTTTTTAAAGCTCACCCAAAACTAATGGGTTCGCAGAGAATGCAAATGAATGGAGAGAATAAAATGAGAATAAAACCAGAGGGAAGTAAAGTAATGACTGTGTGTTAATATCCTATAGCTAGATCGGCCACAGCTCATATACAGCTACGGACTTCATCTTTTATTTGCTAGCTAGCCAGCATTAGATGTATTGGGGAGAATCCTCAAAAAAGTTATTCAGTGAAGGTCGGAAAAGGCAGAGCAATCCCAACAGTACAAATCATTTTCCCCAGCGTATTTATACCAAACCTGAGTTGTCACCTCTAGTCTCATTTTCTCTAGAGTCTGAATCTCCTCTGTCAGATTCAGGGCCAAAGGTCCATGGCTTCAGGGAAGCCATGCTGGTGTACATCAGCCGAGCTTCTGGCCCTCCTTCTCCACAAGTCTCATTCTGGGTGGAATGAAACAGGTGCCATAAGCAGTGGTGTGCAGAACGTTTGCTGTGGGAGGTCCGTTCAAATCAATGGGAGTCATGCCTTGAAGCTTTAGAGGTTAGCTTCTCAGTGTGGAACACCTGCTCAAAATGACTGATCCTGCAATCTGCCCTGCAGATTTGTGTTTGTCTTAAAATAGTCTGGGCAGAGGTTGCCAAGGAAGGCACAGTGGGATATTGATATTGTTCAGTACAATCACTGGTTTCCTCAGCACTGACACAGTGTTATTCTTTGGGCGTTTCTATCTCTGGACAGTTCCACGTTGATCGTGGACAGCTGAAGCGATATCCTCATCATGTTCTGACTGAGCTTCAATTGATTTGACCCTTCTGAACCTGTAAACACACACAGCACTGGAATGTTATCTTGGACGGTTTAGCTCCCTCTCCCCCTACCCTTCCATTATGTTTAGACTCAAACAAACTGAATACCAAGTGAGTAGCCTACGCCAGCTCCCCAGAGAGCAACTCTGCAAACACAGCAACATTATTATGTTGAATTAGTTTTGTTTCTTTGAATGCTGGTTACTGTTTTGGAGGTATCTACAAAATATTAGGCACTGGGGATATTGGGGCCTGATTCTTCTCTCTTACACCACTTTTACCCTGGTTGTAGGTCCATTGTGTTCAGTGGAGTTACTGCTGATTTAATACAGAATAAGTAAAAAGGTTAGGACCTCTGAGTGAAATTCTCATCCCTGCTCTGGCTCCTTTACACCAGGTAAAAGGGCCAGAACAGCATAAAAGGGGCCCTAAAAGACCCAGATCTGGCACTTCCCTCACTTGCAGGAATTGAGACAGATAGCCATAGGCTGTACTGAGAGAACACCCTCATAAGCCCTAAGCACACATTCTTTCCCATCGACTTTGGAAAAATGCAATAATAAAGGATTGAGGGTCTTGTGCCTGCCCATAGAGATAATCCATTTGGGATTCCCAGCATATTCACTACTGTTGAGACTATGGGCAGGAAAAGCTAGGGCTCTTTGATGAAAATAAGAAAGCTCAGGTGCAACAAAGGAGAGCTGTGTGTGATTGCCAGTGGATGGGATGATCTGGGTTAATGGATGGCAGAGGAGTGGATTGACCCTATTCAGTTATTATAGCCATTTTAAAAGGTAGTCTTTGTAAAAAAGCAATCAGAGAATTCATGATACTCAGCACCAAACTGCAGAAAAGGGCATCAGTACTATAGAAAAAACATAGACTAAGGATAAGAGAGGTTAGTTTAGTTGGAAATTGGCCTGAACTAAAATCCTGGATCAGAACAGCCCGAGAGTCTTCAATATCTGAACACGAATCCTATCTGCATTTTGCAGTGGCCCTTTTCTATATAATGATTTGCCTGGAAACCTCCCTTCCAAAGCATCCCCTGAATGCGAGAGTGATCGCACTTTTGCGCTTTGAGCTCATTTCTACATAGATGGCCCTCCTACACCACAGTGGCGGGCACTTTCCAGAGACAAAGAGATGTGAGCAGCTCACACCCAGGCAGAAGCTTAGAGTTTGCATTTAGAACGGCCTACGTACAGAAGGCCTGATCCTGCCCTCATGGAAATAAGTGGCCAAACTCCCACCAACTTCAATGGGACTGGGAGCAGGCCCTGTGTGCAGAACCAGTCTAATTGCATTTGTACATTGTTTATGTCGGTACACTCATACAGGATTGAAAGGCAGAGTCATTAGGATGGGCTTGGATAGATTACTGGCGGAAATTAGGGTTGGAACGTCGGTGAGGTATGTAAAATTAACAAGTAAAGAACAAATGTTAATTGGGCTTAATTAGAAATGTACTGAAGCACCCAAATTTAATTGTGGCTGTCTGCAACCATGGATGCCCATTAGTTTGTCCACAGTGTCTGTGTGGTGTTCTGTTCCCTGTGCCACCTTCTATTTTCAGGAAGGGAAGGCTGAGTCTTATGGTAAAAGTAGGTCAGATCAACAGGTAGTTCAAGAATGCCTTTGTTTAATTTGACACATGGCCAGGTCCTCAGCTGGTCTAATTTTACATCAGCTGAGGATCTGGCTGATGGATTCTATGGGTCTGATTCTCATTTACACAAAGGCGCCTTTATGCTACTCTGATAGCCTAAAGTAGGCTTAGCGTGGGTGTAAATATATTTTTTTCCCCACTTAAATGCATCTTTACATTGGCAAAGCTGTGTAAAGGGAACTAAGTGGAAATGAGCCCCCGGGTCTATATTCTTCACTCATCTTTTTTAAAACGTGTCCCCATACCTGCGATGGTGTGTCGGTCTGCACGTAGCACGTGCAGAGAACTGAAATTCCCATGAAAGAATCTTAAATCAAGTAAAGAGAGTGAGAAAGAGCCTCCCAACTGAAATATTTTCAGCATTGCTTCACACTGAACAAATGAGCAAATAAAGCAGGTCATCCTATACTGTAGGCTTCCATTGTGAGCCAAAAATTGATGTTCACTAATGAGCAGCCACTTCTGTCCTGTGGAAATTACTAGAAAAGTGCCCCTGATACTTTATGTGCATCTTGCAAAATAGTCCTTTCAAATATTTTACCTATAAAATGCCCTGAGAATAAGACCGATGTATTTGTCAAACACAGATTTGCTTGTTTTTGTATATCGAGGCTTGGGATAGTTTGCCATTGTCTGTCCTCCTTGTAATGATACAGTAAATGTGTCAAACAATTATTTCTGATGACTCTACTGTGCATATTGTAAATGCTATCAAAGGCTTCATTATGTGCTTTAAATGAACCAAAAGCTCGATCGTTCAAATTTCAGCAGTACTAGATTTAAAATAGCTCTTAATCATAGTTTCTCAAGTCTAATAAAAGAATGCTTAAGCACAAGATACAAGATGTTGCCAAGGACTTTTTTTTTTTTTAATTAGAGATGGATCAAACCAAACTGGTTTAAAACATAAGAAAATATAACAATGTCCCAGACATCCCAGAGGACTGTTACTTACTGTAATTAAACTATAATGAAAATGCATTTGGCTATTGTGCAAATAATATTGTGAATAAACAGTGTCCTTTCAAAAGTTCAACCAGCTGAAAATACTGGACCACATTGAAGAGGATTCCCCAAGTTAGAGATAGGTGCTAACTCTGGAACACACCGAATCTTTAAAACCAGTGGGACTCCTAAACTATCCACCACTCCTGCATTGCTGAAGTCAATGGAAGCTTTGCCATTTGCATAAATGGTTGCAGGATCAGACGGTGTATGTGCTTAAATAGAATTATTAATGCATTTATCATTATATTTCATTATATAAGCAAGCGTTTCTCAAAATATAGTGTTAACAGTCTTACGCCTTTGTTTTTATTCCCTCTCCCCCTTTACATAGCAGTTTGCTTTTATCCTATGTCTGTCAGTATTTTTTCCACACCCTTTTCCCTGTTTTCCTTCTCCCCTCTAAATATTTCCCTCTGTTCAATCTCCTCCTTTCTCGGGCCTCTCTTTGGGGCTGGCTTTCCCCTCCTCCTACATCCAGTGCCACAATTGACTCAAAGTTGCCCTAAGTCCTCTGCCCAAAGCAGTGCTGAGCGTGGACCACCTGGCAGGGCATTAGCAGTGGCTCTTTGTCTCCATTACCGCTCAGCTGTTCACTGGCGAATGGAATTGACATTGTCTGGTAAGCAGTACAGGGAGGGAATTGCTGTATAGAGCTATGTATCTCCAACCAGGACAACTGGAGCATTGGAGAGTGATTCCAGTATCCTCCTTAAACCTTGAGTCAACATTGCCCTGAATTACAGCTCTGTTTAGGGATAATATTAGGAACCCATAGGTTGTTTGGGTGAAGGTGAGACAACTGTGCCATGCCAGATAATTTGGAGAAGTGTAGTGTAGGAGGAAGAGGCTCTCCTCTTCCTGGACAACAATAAGCTTGCTCCTATATAACAGTTTTTTTGTGAGGATGGAGATTTCATGATGATCTGGGTCCTGGAAGGATGCAGATACAGGGTGCTGCATCAGGATCTAAGTGGGGTCTTTTGACTGTATTCTTGACTGAGAAAAATGTTCTGTTTGAGTAGAGAAAGTAGACTAGTGTAGCAGGCACTGAACAACATCTGCCTGTGTTCTCTTGGAAACCCTGAGCTTGGACTGTGCATCCAAATCAGAGATTTGAGAATTGAGAATAAAAGGGAGTCAGATTGCACAATTTGCTCCTATTATCTTTATGGTCCTTCCATTTAGCCTTCTGACTTCTCAGAAGTCCTGATACTTGAGCGTGTCCTTTCCTCCTCCACTAAATGAAACGTTAAAACCAATCTCTGGTGCAACAGTAAGGAAAGACATTTCAGCTGTTAGCTCTGTTGTTATGCTTTGAGCAACATCTCCGGAGCTCCAGCCAATGCTCATCTCAGCTATGGGAAAGGTAGGGGAATTGGCCCTCTCTCAGAGTCCGAGAGGGAAAGTGAGAGGCTGAGTCCCAGTGATTGTACAGGAGATCTGAGTGATTAGCATCTAGCAGAGGGAGGAAAGGAGGTGGAGGACCAGGAAGGAAGGAAGGAAGGATTGGCTGAAACAAAATCTTATTCTGAGTTTGTAAGAACTGCTGAGCAGTGTGCAGCAGGAAGCAGAGTGTCAAGAAGCAAAATGCAATTAGCCAATAACAAAAACCAAGGTATAATAATCCCATGTCACCTTAATGACCAGAGAAATGGATGCACTGTCACTTTCCTGGTGGGCCACTGGTCTCACAAGCTGCAAAGCAATTGAAAGAGAACTCATTCTTTCAGCAACCATTTGCCAAGTCATCTGCATGATCTACTATTGTAGGACACTTAATTACATAGATTAATGTATCTCTCATGGATAAGATAGCCAGGAAAAAAAGTAGGGTGACTAAAGGGTTTATGACAGTCATGAGAAGAATGTGGGCAATTTAGTTGAGGTGGGAATGTCATTCCTGGTTTCTGACACATCTGACTTTTCTTTTCATTCCATGCCCCAGACAAATTTCCTGAGCATACTGGGAACTCTTAAGATGATAATGTTTTGTTTGAGAAAATTCAGGACAACCAGTCTTCAGTAGCAGTCCCAGCAAATAGTTCAGGACCAGTTGTAGTGCTTGAAACTGTGACCATGAAAAGAGAACAGCTTGTATAGTCCAGCTACCCATGGTTAATAATAAGAAAGACTGCTGTTCATGAGAAGTAACGAGGATCTATACCAGGAAAAAGGGAGCCAGAGTTAAAGCATGGGACCTGGGACACCTGGGTGCTCACAAAGAACATACACTGTTCCCCTCCTCCTCTCCCCTCCCCCCACTACCCACCTGAGCAGAGAGATTGAAAAGAAACTTCTGTC
This sequence comes from Trachemys scripta elegans, assembly GCF_013100865.1. Classification (NCBI taxonomy): domain Eukaryota; kingdom Metazoa; phylum Chordata; order Testudines; family Emydidae; genus Trachemys; species Trachemys scripta. Next base: position 301,458,035 of record NC_048298.1, read on the forward strand.
TTGATCCTACATACAAGTGGCAGAGTCCAAGGGAATGGTCACTAAGCAGTCCCTTGCTCCCCTGCTGCTCATTAAGGCAAAACTTTTCAGCACGGCTTTTAGGGTCTTTGGCCAAGGGTCTCCCATTTCTGTTCGTGCTGAGGGGGGTTTGAACGACTCCAACGAGTGGTGCTGGTTGGTAGAGATCAGCAGTTGGTTACCATCTGCAAACTGGCAGGTGTCAAATCTGACATGAGCTTGTGATGTCTGATCAGCTTCCAGTGGGCAGGCATTGACATCACAAACACTACCTCCTCAGCTGGCCCTGACTGGCACCTGGGACAGCCCCAGCAGAGAGGCCAAGGACCAGCGAGAGTGAAGAGTGACATACCTTCTCATCTCCAGGTCAGATCTGAGGCACACTGAGGAGTCAGTGAGGGGAAGCTTGTACCGCTGCTGTTCATGCTGTGCCCGTCACTGTGACTAAACGGAGGATTTCATGCACCAGGCTTTCAATCTGCCCCCCTTGCATAAGCACTAAAATACAAAGACACTTTTAAAAAAGAGAAACAATTTGTAAAAATGTAGCCATGTCCTAACACTTACTGAAAATGTGCTTCAAGCATATTGCTATTTGTTTATTCTTTTAATATGGTAGGCTGGCCATCCTGGGTGAAATCCCAGCCCCATTGAAATCAATATCACCATATCACTGATTATTTTTGACACAGCACCTGCAGTAGCAAAGGAACATTTATATCGTGGTTCTTCAATAGTAAACACATTATAACACTGGCAGCCGATTATATTCAAACACATTGGCAACATACCAGCAGACCAACCACCCCCATAGAAGACATTTTATAACATCTCCTTGCTCCTTACTACTCTTATGCCCCTTTGTTTTCTGACTGAAAATGATTCAGGATTCCCAACAATGTGTGATGACTATTGCGCTGTGCTATGGATTACACAACAGCACAGATGGCTTTTGTTAGGGTGACCAGATGTCCCGATTTTATAGGGACAGTCCTGATTTTTGGGTCTTTTTCTTATATAGGCTCCTATTACCCTCCACCCCGTCCCAATTTTTCACACTTGCTGTCTGATCACCCTAGCTTTTGTTGTAGAACCCCAATGTGCAGATAAGCACAGTCTCATGTAAATTTGCATTTTTGGTAACCAAAGGGGAAACTAGTTTCCCTATGTTCTTCATGATTCTAGGGCTTAGGTTTTCTGGATCCTGTATCTTTAAGTCAGTGTTGTCATGATCACATCCTGAGTGATGCAAATCACTTCATCTCTTGACAGTAAGTTTGCCCAAACTCTGATTAAGACAATTCTTTAGTATAAACATGATAGACACTGAGAAAGGCGATATGATTTGATTTGATTTTTTAACCAGTGTTAAAAGTTATTAACCCCAGTTGCTGTGTGCCTTTCTCTTGCTCTTCATACCTGTGCTGTCTCCCAATTCAGTCTCATCACTCCAGCTTCACAGAAGTAGTTATTTATTGACAGTGCCTGAAAACCATTCAAACTCAGTTAATAAATACGAGAGACACCTTGAATAAGATAAAATACAGACTAGATGTCAGTTGCTCTTAAGGTCTCAATATTTATTTACAATACCTATGGATTTGCTGAGAATGGAAGACTCTTTTGAGGACTGAATGAGATTTTAAGTCTGGGACAGCTTTGGTAGGCTCCCAGGATCACACTGGTAGGTTTGGGAATGAGGAATTCAAGTGATGTGAATACAGAAGTTGCCACACTCTTTCTTAATATAATACAGAGATCTAGGTTCTTATATTGGTAACCATCACTGTATTATCTAAGCTGCAAATTTCAGATCTTGTTCCAAGTTGGGGTTTGCTGGGTTCCAGAGTTTTGGTTCAGGTCCATCTGTAATACAGGAAGTTCAATACACCCTGAGAATAACTAGAAAAATCCTTTGCCTAAGCCCTCGCTAATCAGTGTAAACCATCCATATTGGTAACATGACTATTTTTATGTTAATACTGGTGTTTATACCTATTAGGCTCTAGAATGAAACTGGTTTGTGTTTTGACTTCAGTAGAATAAGCTAAAATGACATGTAGTACACTCTCACCCTGGAAACTTTTCCCCATCAATAGTTATAAATATACCACACTATTATGCTTGGCATGTGGTATGCAAATAGAGGTAAGAGTTCTGAAACTCATTAGGAAAGGGAGAGGGCTGTGGAGTAGAGTGAGGACAGTGTGAAGCTAAGGTTGATAACAGTGGCCTTGTCCAGAATAGGCCATGGGAGTTTTCTTATCTTGCTTTGACAGGAGGTGCTGTGAGCTTCCTGTGCGAAATCAGAAGCATATGCTGCTTTCCTCTTGTTGTTTGGCTTCCTCCTCTACACAAGACGGTTCCCAGCACTGTGATTATCTTTGCATCTTCAAACGTGGCACACTCTACTTCCTTAAGAGGTTGATGTATTCTTAAGAATCAGGCTCACGCCCCTCCCCCAAATTACTTCTGAAGTGCTGGTATGTGGCCAATTCCACAAATGGCCTTTAAAGTTGAACTTCTGGTTCCAAAACCCCCCCACAACCAACCAAAGGAAAACCCTCCCAAATTCATAAAACTGAAAACCAGGGAGTTAAGTTTGCCCACAGTCTTAAGTCCTTTCTTTAAAAGGCAGGGAGTTTTTTGTGTTCTGACTGTAACTACAATGCATGTGCTTTGAGCTTCCTGAGAGTACGGAGTGTCAGATTAACAGCTTTGACCCCTCATTCCCCCTTCGGCATTTTCCTCTGAAAATCCAAAATAGAATTAATGGCTTCTGGTTTTACAAATGAATAGCCTATTTCTCAAGCACTTGACACAACAGGGCTAAAGCGTGTGTGTTTGTATACACACACGCATGCACACATCTTAATTAGGGGAAGAGAAAACGGAATTCAAGAGAAACAATTTACCAGGTCTTGTAGTTAAGACATTGGCCTGGGACTCCACAGCTCTGGATTCAGTCCCAGGTCGGCCCCTGTGTGACCTAGGGCAAGTCCCTGGGGATGAAATTCTGTCCCCATTGATACCAATGGGATTTTTGCCACTGACTTCAGTGTGGGCCGGGATTTCACCATTAATGTCTCTGTGCCTCAGTTCCCCATCTCTGAAATGGGCATGATAATACTTCTTTTCTTCCACCTTTTGTCAGTACTGCTTAGACTGGAAGCTGTTTCGGGCCTGGATTGTCTCTTTGTGTTTGTACAGTGCCTAGCACAATGGACCCCTGATCCCTCCAGTCACGGGGGGAAGGATTCCTAACCTTTGGCCCCCCGTGAATCTCCTTACCATTTAGTGTGGACACTGGGGTCTGATTGTGCCCTGATATATACACTTACCTACATGTGTATACATGGAACCAGCACAAAAGGGCATGAAAGGATCTGTGTGAAGGCAGGTGTGAGAGCTGGGGAGACTGGTTGTGTTACTTATGAGCATGCTGGCAAAGCTCTAACTTGTTTGTGAATTGCTGTGTGTGTTGTGTGCTTTCCATTGGTCTGACTCCAATTCTGGTGTAAACTCTAGTGGGTGTTTAAGGAAACTAAACTCAGCTCAACTGGAGTTTCCCTAGCTCCAGAGAGATCCAGGTAAAAATAATCTTTTCAGTCTCTGATTCCCAAAGATTTGTGGGATTTCCCCACAGTGATTTTGACATTTTTGGTTACAAATAGGAGTGCCCCACCTATTTTATATAGTGAATAATTTGAAGAGATTGGCAAACAACAACATACACAAAAATGCATAGATGAAGTTATATGAGGAGACCGACAGTGAAACATCAGTTAAAATAATTGGAAGATGATTATGATTTTTCAGTCCCAGCCAGAATGGATTTGTATAGCTCCATTCTTGTCTGTACCTTTTCAAACATCATTACATGAACACAAACTTGGCTCAGGACTTATATTTAAATCCAACTAAGACTTTTCCCTTTCTGTTACAAGATACCTGCCATTATAAACCAAAGCAGGAGACATGATTTTAATTACTCTCCTTTACCTATTGCAAAACTCTAACCAATTCTGCTGGGTTAAACAATGATACTATGTGGCTCAGTTGGAAATAACGGGGGGCGGGGGCGGGAGTACTGAACTGGCTAACAAAGTCAGGACACTGAAAACCGTTCTCGTTCTGCACTGAGATATTTTATTATTTGAGAATAGAATTAGAAGAAGTCATTCAAAATGTGGTTAACTGGTACTAATGAATTTGATTTTCCATTATAATTGCATTACCATTATAGTCAGCAATGTGAACAAAATATAACATGTGAAGTCATAAGAACATACGAACGGCTGTACCAGGTCAGACCAAAGGTCCATCTAGCCCAGTATCCTGTCTACCGACAGTGGCCAATGCCAGGTGCCGCAGAGGGAGTGGACCTAACAGGCAATGATCAAGTGATCTCTCTCCTGCCATCCATCTCCACCCTCTGACAAACAGAGGCTAGGAACACCATTCCTTACCCATCCTGGCTAATAGCCATTAATGGACTTAACCACCATGAATTTATCCAGTTCTCTTTTAGAAGTCAATAGAAGCCACATATGCACATCCCTGGGGAAAATTCCATCCAGTGTTTTACTTATTCATTATTATTATTATGCTGGGCATCATACAGACATATAACAGAGATAGTCCCTGTCACAAAGAGTTTACAGTCTAATCATACATACTCCTCTGTAAATTATTCTCTTATAGAGAATAATTTCAACTAGGTTCAGAGGCTGCGGACCTTTAAGATCTCTGGCATAGCCGATGCACAGCCTAATTCTGATTGTGAAGCCCTTTTCATCTAAACCTTCCCACCTTCCCTTGCCAAATTATGTTTTTCAACAAGTACTTTTATCAAAAAGAAGCCAGACTTTCAACACTGCAGCAAAGAGACGTCAATGTATTCAGTGAGGCAAGACTAGGGAGGTGGTGGAATCTCCTTCCTTAGAGGTTTTTAAGGTCAGGCTTGACAAAGCCCTGGCTGGGATGATTTAGTTGGGGATTGGTCCTGCTTTGAGCAGAGGGTTGGACTAGATGATCTCCTGAGGTCCCTTCCAACCCTGATAGTCTATGATTCTAAGACTACAACTTCACCTGCTTCAAAGGGTAAAAATCTGACAAAGAAACACCTGATGGACAAGAAAAACGGTTGAACTGAGACCATGATGCCTCACTTGATAGTGACAAGATCCCTCCCCTGCCCAAACTGCAAGAGACTAGATGAAATAGTCATTTGTGTACAGACAGTCTCGAGGTCACTGAATAAGTCCTGCAAATCACAGCAATATGGAAGCATTATTGGCCCCATCTATATTACAGTTTCCTCCAATTTAGTTTCCTGATTTTCAAACAGGCTGTTAAAAACACTGTTTTTGTTGAAGAGTGGTGCAACTAAAGCAGACAGGGGTTAACTTTATTTGAACCATTCTAAAGCCTATTTTTGTCCTTGCGTGCTCTTGAATGAGTTGACAAAACTGTCTTAACGTTATATCCCATCCACTCACTCAGGCCTCCACGAGTGTGCTCACAGAAACTGATTTTTGAAATAGTATATGGAAAGCATGAGAGAAATGTTTGGGTAGATAGGGCAGGACATGTGAAAGGATGTAGGCGTTGCAACGTTGAGTGACTTAGGCAGCTGAATGTCTATCTTCCCCTGGTTTGTGAATCGCTCTGGGGTTTGGTACAAAACAGGTGTCTGGGGGCCTGGAACGGGGCAGCAGTGCATATGCCCCATAGCCTAAAACTTAGGTGCCTAGGGAACTTTTACAGTAGAAAATTAGGAGCCATATGAGTTTTGAAATGATCGACAGGGATAGGCAGCAGCCAAGCAGTGGTTTTGTGTCGCAGTGGGGACTTAGGCACCTAACATTGGTGTTTAGGCACCTGAGTTGCTTTGTGGATTGCACCCATACCGCATACCTGCCATCCCAATCCTCTTTGTCACTTCCCCCACCCTCCACGTGAAGGAACATGGCCCTTCACTTCCGTAAGATGGCTGAGCATATCCCTGCATCATAAGGAATTCTTGGGGCAGAAAGTCACACATCTGTAATGATGTCCAAATTAGTTAATGAATCATCATTTTGAAAGGTTGTTAAATTAGTTAACATAACATTAGTTAATGTAATATTACTCTGGATGTCATGCAAAACATTTTAAAATTATTATATGGTGTAAACCATCTACCATGATACAAAAACAATGAAGGAAGCAAGCAAAACGTAGAGTTATTTGATTCTGTGGTCAGTTTAGCAGTAGCTGTCAGTGCACAACCAAGTGGTTTTAAAGGTGACTTCTCCAAACAGCCCGATGTACATATGAATCCAATTTGCTGATGAACACTAAATGTGTTATATTTAAAAACTTTGATGTGTTTGAAGAACATATCAAACTTGAAAGAACTTTTACACAAATGAAGGGGCAAGCTTTACCTTTTAAATTGCGATTGAACGTAATAGTTAAAAATATAATTAGATGTCCTGAGAAAACATTCGAAATGGACAGAATGTAACAAACATTCCAATGTGTTTATTTCCATATGTACCAAATTAAGCTTTGGAAAAGAAATTAGTTCCACCATGACCACATCTGAATGTTCTGATTAAAAGCCAATTTGTAGTGTAAGATATTAATGTAATATGCTTTTAATTCAGCTTTTAAAAAAAATGTTTGAACCCCTTTGGGAGTTAGATATAACTTCTTATTTTGTTAATTTGTAAGATTATTTGGTTGTAGTTTTAATGCCCGTCTAGTAAACAGGACGTCACAGCAGTAGATAGTTTACCATTTGTAAATTGAAAGATAACATGTGGAAGATAATCTGTTGAAACAAAGAAAATTAGAGCTTGTGACATAATTTTTATGATAACCAAAAGAACCTGCACCTAAAGGTTCATTTTTGGAATTATTTGTAAAAAATGGACCTCAGAAGTTTTTAAAATTTGTCAGCATTTTAAGTCTTAAAATAATATAAATAATAATTAAAGCTAAAGCTGAACCTGAATGGTGGGCTTCAACCTTTGGAACACTAGAATCAGAATACTGGGCCCAAACAGTCCCAAATTTTGATTCAGTTCAGATTCTCGTCTATATTTGAATTTCACGCCTGAAGCCCAACTCTACAGTGGGTCAAACAAGAACAGAGTCCAAAGAACCTTCGCTCTTGGGGGAAGTTTGGATCTGGAACTGAACTTCAGCCTCCAGCCTATGTTTGCTAATGATATCAAGAAGCATAGATGTAATTGACAGCTTATCAGAGCCCTTACTGCTCCCTTAGGAGCAGTAGGTGCTTAGGACAGCTACTTGTTCTTCTGAATCAACTGTTTATTCTACACTCATTTTGCTAAGCGAAGCACTTGATTTCTCTTCTCCATAGGTATGAAGTTTGCTCTAACACTGAGGGACCTTTCATCTTGAAAAGTGGCAGCAGCAAAGGAAACAGAATCCAGAGCATCACTCAACACATGGCAATGATAGAGGGGAAGAATAAGGTATGGTTGGGGGAGTCAAAATACCACTACTATGCTAAGGCACTATCTGGGAATGTATTTTAAGAGATCATTGAGCTAAAACTGAAGAACTGAATGACATGGTATTGTAAATGTTTTAAATTTAAGGACTGTGTACATGCATATCTCACACACACACAGAGAGAGAGTTTGGTTTTTATTTACAGCTATAGGGCCTGATATTGCAAAAAGGTACTTCCTTCTGTGCCTAGTCCTAAGGCTTGGGGACTATGGATGAGAATAACTGTTGGTAGCACCGGGCCTATAGGCTTTGTGAGAGGTGAACATAAGCATGAAGAGGCAACTTATAATTACAACTCACAATTCATTTTCCGTGTGAACATTTACATTTTCACTTTGATGCTGTCTGGGAATGTGATGAAGACATGAAAGTGTCAAAAGACCAGTGAGAATATAGAGCGCCAATGGGACCAATAACTTTACAAGCGTAATCTAAAGTTACACTTTGCTTAGGTTTGTACCAAAATGTCATGTGATATTTACTCCATTTCATGCCATTGTGCAATTTCTCTTATTTTTGATAAGAGCATCGCACAATCTGCTCTCATCACAGCTGTAATACTAGTTTATAGGAATACTGCTGTAGACATTTTTAAAAGGTGTTGAAAAATTGGAGAGGGTTCAGAGAAGAACGACAAGAATGACTGTGGGTCTGGAAAACTTGCCTTACAGTGAGAGACTTAAAGGGTTAAATGTTTTTAACCTATAGATGAGACGCTTAAGAGATGTCTTGAGCTGATGGTGGGATAGCTCTTTAATCTAGCAGTCAAAGGCATAGTATGATCCAATAGGTGGAAGTTGAAGCTAGACAAATTCAAATGGGAAGCAAAGCTCCAGTTTTTAAGATGGAGGTAATTAATCATTGGAACAGCTTACCAAGGGATGTGGTGAATTTGCCATCATTTGAAGTCTAAATAAAGACTTGATTTCTTTCTAAAAGATGCTCTAGTTCAGCCACAAGTTATTGAGCTGCATGCGGGAATCACTCAGTGAGGTTCTGGGGCCTGTATTATGCAGGAGATGAGACCTATGATCACAGAGGTTCCTTCTGTCCTTAAAATCTATTAACATAGTTTGCCACTAGAAAAGCTAAGCACTGTATCTGGTCTTACAGTCTAGTTTGACTTGTGGCAATAATGGCAGATAGTATTACAAAGAAGCACAATCTTATCCTAGTGCCTTTAATTCCCAGTAATTGTGAAGGGCTTCATAAAACTTCAGGCGACATACACAGGGGCCCTCGTTCTCAGTTACACTAAGGCTATGTCTACACTGTGTTGTAAATCCCACAGCGGCGAGTCTCGGAGTCTGGGTCTATGGATTCGGGCTCGTACTACCACACTAAAAACAGTAGCATACATGTTGTGCCACCACCCACTCTGAGCTTCAGAGCCTGAGCTCCAGCTCGAGTCCAAACGCCTACATAGCTGTTTTTAGCACCATAGCATGAGCCTGAGTCTGTAGACCTGGGCTCTGAGACTTGCTGCCACAGCAAGTGGCATTGTACACATACCCTTAGTTCCCTTTACTCTGTTGTGGCAGTATAAAAGGGCCTTATAGTGTGTGAATTATAGCTAAACCCACTTTAAGACCCTTTCCACTGTCAGACCAATACAAATGGGGATTAGTGTAACTGAGAATCAGGCCTGGGGATCATGTCTTCCACCACTACTGTATTATTTATATGCTCCCACAGGTGTTCATGGCACTGTACAGATAAGAATGGTTGCTGGCCCTAAGGGGTTTTTAGTCCAATTCAGCCAGGGACCGTGCAAATGATTAAGGATAGAGGCAAAGAGGGGAGAGGCTAGAATTGGAAGATTACATGAAAAACATGGTTTAAGGAGGGTTTTGAAAGAGGAAAAGGAAGTCATTTGGGGCACAGGAAGAGGGAAGCTGTTCCAAGCGGGGATACGATGAACAAAAGACAACGAGAACGCAATTCTGTTCCAGCAGGCATCTAGCCATGCTGAAAGTGGTCCTACCTGGCCACCACACATTGAATCAGCTGTGCAACAGCCAGACCTAATCTGTTTGTGTGTTGTGCTTTTTGGAGACAGTGGAAGAGGAGGGGCTTAAATGTCAGGCCAACTTCCAGCCCACGGCAAATAAATTCCTCCCTGGAGGAAGATGCTAATAATGGATCCTCGATACGGGATTGCAGAGTTTGTTTGAAGTCTCTGCCAATCTGCCATTTTTTGAAGCATGTCCAGAAATGCATCTGAAATGATGATTCCTGTGTGTATGTATTGCTGAAAGTTTTACAATGAAACACAGTTGTTCTCCTTATCTATCCAACATGCTGTTAATCCCAGAATGGACTGTGTGGTGTTGCTTTGTGGCCACGTGTCTTCACTAAAAGAATAGCATTTAGAAGTCACCAGAGTTATCAGTTACTACCACACTTTTCGCCATACATTTTAGGTATAATACTGATAGCAAAAAGTGAGTTGATAAGGAGGCTTCTGTAATTTTTATGAGCATCTGAAGCACAAATCATCTTTTCTTGAAATGTGCTGGTTAGCTCCAGCCATCAGCTCTGCTAGGTCAATGCAAGTTCTCTTTGCCTCTGAAGAATTGCGGTTCCCAGGCCTTCAAGCTATGCTTGGCTGAGGACAGATAGCTCTGCTAATTGTAAAGTGCTCTCTGGCCCTTGGCATAGTTTCTTGCCAAGCCTTACGTTGCCTGATTTCTACATTCGTGGCTGACATAGAGTGGTCAGACATTTCTGTTGCCAGGGCAGGCGAGATTGTGCTTTGCTGTCTTTGCAGTCAACTTGTGTAGGGTTAGAACCACTGACATATCTAGTTAAAAATTTCATTCATTGTGTCCCAAAGCAAAGTCAAAGTGGAAGCTCTTGATTGGGAGGAATGTTGAGCCCATTCACAGAACTAAGCAGACTGGATGTGACATTTCATCACGATGTCAGCTGTTACTTTAAAAAACTCTCCGAGCACTTCTGAATACCTTCTGTATCGATACATCCATGTTCCTTCTATTCCTATTTCCAAGCATAAAAGGCAGTGTAAAAAGAAGGCATGAAGCTCAGTGTATGAAGTAGACAGGCAGCACTTAAAGGACTGGGTGGAAAGTTGGATGGGATGGAGCAAGGAGGAAAGAGCTGAGAGGTGAGCTGGGCACCTGAGAACAAGGATCTTAAAACTGATGTGAAATGACAGAGGAAACTGGTGAAGGGACTGAGGGATGGAACAACAAACATGATTAGAGCAACTTGAAAAGATAGTTATTTTGGATAGAGTGGAGACAGGAAAACTGAGACGTGGGGAGGCCAAAGGCGGTTACAGTAATTAAGGCAAGAGATGAACAAGGCATGTTCAAAGGTTTACTTTTGGTAATCAAGGTAAGTGTTTGGGTCTTGCCTAAGGAAGAGTAGTCAATTCTGTCCATGCTGTGTGTAAATAGAGCATTAGAGCCATATCCGGTGATGGTTCTCATTGGTTTGGCTTTTTGTTTCAGTGAGTTGGTTTGTTGTCTGTATGGAAATATAAATGCAACCTCTAGTTTATTATTAAGTTTAAGTCCCCCCCGCCCCCGAGTTTGTATGGGTAAAAGAACACAGGAAGGGTGTGCTACATTATTCATTTAGTGACACAGAAAAACCATGGTCATGACAGTGTTTTAGTAACATTTCCGCTGAAACCTCTCTAAACAGACATTGAGAAACTTGAGTGGTATAATGGAATAAGTCAATGATGTAAGCAATAATACTTAATCATCAAATAATTGTTCAAGTGATTCAATTCCCACACCCAAAGTTTTCATTCTCACGTTGGACTTTCCCATTGATGTTCTACAGTGTAATAACTCACATTATTTTTAGATTCTTCATATAAACTGATCCATTCAGTTCTTAAGAAACATCAGTTGTGAGTGCTCCCAGCTAAAATTAGGGCTATATTTCATGCAGTGCTAATACTGGCAGTTATCCTTAACTCGAGCAACAACTCATTGCAAAGGCAATATGTGGGTGACCTGCAATAAAAATAAAGAAATGGTGCATTAATCTATACATGTGTGTGTGTGTTGCCTGACACTTCCCATTATAAGACCCTGTTTTCAGTTGCATATGGCTGCCAAACTTCAACTGTTTGAGCTGAAATTTTTCAAGCCACGTGTTTGCCACGGGATGAATTTGTTTTTGAACTTTTCAGCTGAAATAGTTCAGCTGTTTCCAAGAATGAGGCTCAGGAAAATACATTGTTTTGCCCATGTTAAAAAAACCTGGCAACCTTTTCTTTCAAAGGCTCTGACACCCTCATGCTTTGGGGCAGGGACCTGAAATATGGCAGAGATGGGGGCTTACTTGTGAGGGCTGTGCCTTTTGGTGTTCCCATGAAAATCTGCCTGAATTTGGCCAAGTTGTAAGCCTTTTATAAAAAAAAATAAAAATCACAGTTTACACATGTGCAGTGGATTTTAGCAGCTAAATTCCCCAAAGATGTCATCTGCATAGGGCATGCTTCAGCTCAGGGCTAAGCAGGACTTTCCTTGCAATTGCAGCTCTGGGCTGGTGTAGGCTGTGCTGGATACAGTCATCCAACTGAGAGTGGGGAGACTCTATGCTTTGCATTCAGTGACCTCTTTCCAGCCCCACACACCCCGTTGGGATCAGGCAGTGTGGAGGAGAAAGCTGCCTGATTCAAAGGGAGAGGGGACAAGGTGCTGGGGGTGAGGGCAGAAACTGGGGTTGAAGGCTGGCAGGCAGGGAAGAGGGAAACTGGGACTAAAAGTCTGGCAGGGCGAGGAGATTGGGACTGCGAACTGGAGCAGAAACTCAGACTGAGAACCAGTGTGGTGGGGGGTAGGAGGTGAGGAAGGAGGAGAGACATATCTGACAGAGAGCCAGGGTGTGTGGGAAGAACTAGGACTGGCTGGGCAAAGAGATTGGCACAAGGCCCCAGGTGGTTAGGAAGAGGAAGACTGAGACTGGACAAGGAGCTCGGGAAGGAAAATTTGGACCGGGAGCCAGTGGGATGGCAAATGTGGGCAGGGGGGAGCATGTATGGAGATGAGAGACCAACTGGATGAAGAATTGGTAGTGGGGGAACGTATACTGTCTGGGCAAGGAGACTGGGGTGTAGGGGGGTGCTGGGCAAGGAGCAGGGCCATCTCCAGGTTTTTTGCTGCCCCAAGCAAAAACAAAAAAACAAAAACAGAGTGCTGCCCCTTGAAAAGAGCCACCCCCAAAGGGCCGGAGTGCCACCCCATGAGAAGTGCCGCCCCAAGCACATGCTTGGAATGCTGGTGCCTAGAGCCAGCCCTGGCAAGCAGACTGGGAATGGAGAGTCTGGAGTAGTGAGACTAGGACTTGCTAGCCAAGGAGACTGGGATAAGAAGTCTGAGGAGTGGAGACTGAGACTGTGTAGGCAAGGAGAATGGGACTGGGACAAAGAGCGAGAGTTGGGGAAGAAACAGGATAGGGACAGGTTGGAGCAAAAGAGTCTGTTCCCACTAGAACATGCTCCCCTCCAGAGACTGGAATGGAACCAAAGATCCCTGAGTCTCCATTGCTCTGCTGTCAGCAAATAGCTGTGAAGCCTTCTAAGAAAGAGTGTGTCTCATCTCATCTAGTGCTGGTCCACATAGAGGATGACAACCTACTACGGCTGTCAGTTACTCTGTTAGCTCAAGTGTCAGATGGCTATGCTATGGCTCAAAGCTCCAACCCTGCTGATGAAACCATGGGGTTGTCAATATGATCCCACAAGCCAGAACTACTGTTTTTTTCAGTGTTGTTTTTCTAAAAAACTAGGAATTAAACACACACAAACTAAGTTAAAATAATACCATGAGCACGCAGAAGTTAGGAAATGCCAGAGTTCAGGCTACTTGTGCAACCTTAATTCAGCCCCCTTGTGTGTATTATGCATTATGATACAATCTTCAATTACATGAGCACATACTAGTTTTTCCGAGAGGACTCCTGCCTCATGGGGTGGGATGAGGACGAATCAGGACTGTAGTGAAGGAGATTCTTGTTTGTGAGATCCCTGCTTCATTTGCTGCAGAAGTTGGAAGGTCTGTAGGGAATGAGGCAGGGGGTTCCAGAAAGAGAAGGGGTGGTTTCATGGTTAAGGCAGTTGATTGATGCCTTAGATACATGGATTATGTCCTTTCCTCTACCACAAAATTTCTATGTGATGCTAGTCAAGTCACTTAAACTAAACTTTTCCCAGGTGGCCACTAAGTGTGTGTTCCTCATTTTCTGGGTGCCTGATGAGATCCTGCTGTCTGATCTGCAGAAGTGCTGAGTGCTTGCAGCTGCGATGAAGTCAATGAGAACTGTGTTTTGAACACAGAGAGTACTATGTAATGCTAAGTACTCTGATAAATCAGCTCCTCAGCATCTCAAGTTGGGCACCCAAAATTACTGGATACTTTGAACCTTACATTCTTAGTGCCTCAGTTCTCCAGGTGTGAAATGAGGATCGTACCACCCCCTTATCCAGGGGACAGGGGACTTGTGAAAATTAATTCAGGTTTGTGAAGCACTCAGATATTATAGTGATGTGTGCCAGAGAAAAGCCCATGAGGAAATGAGTGATTCTGACTTTGGAGCAGGATTGAATAATGAGCAGTAAATAAGGCATGGGGGCCACACATTGAACAATGAGGAGAAAACAAACTATTGAATAAACTGCTCATTAAGTGAGCATTGTGCACTGAATGACGCAGGGCTCCTCTGGAAAAAATAGTATGTGATCATGTAATTAAAAACTAAATCATAATGCATATGTACAAGAGGGCCAAATTAAGGTTACACAGGAAATCTTAATTCTGACTTTTATTAACTTTGGAGTGTTTGGCTATGAAACCCTGATAATTTAGGATGGATCCTGTGTGTTACGAATTGTGGAGCCATAAATGTGTCTATATAAAGTCAATTCTAACAAATGAAACTATTTCTGATAGTTCATCCTATATTCTGTTTCTTCTGGTTCACTTCTAGCAAAGCAGTGGAGAATGTGGGCAGTTTTAAGCATGTGGCAGTCATACTGATTTCAGTAAGACTGCTTATATGCTGAAAGTTACTCATATGCTTAAGTTCTTCGGAGGATCTGGGCCGTGGGTTGTACTATTTATTTTGAGAGCATTACTTCAGGATTTTAGCTTGCCTCATTTTCAATGTACCACACACAATTTTTCTCTGGGATGTCCATCCTCCTCAGTGCTACTAGAATTTGCTATCACTTTTAAAAGAATCACTTCAGAGGGGCATGCTGGGTGGGGCCTAGAGTTTGACAACACTGAGAAAAGCATGACTTGGCACATGCAGTTGCAGAGCTCTATCTGCCATCGGCTCCTTGACATCCCTTCCCTCCAGGTGCGACAGAGGCAAAGAGTCCGATGTTAGTGTATTAACCATATGGCATTGAATAAGAAGGCCTTATGGGTGCAGCCAGGAGTACTTCATTGCTTGTACTACAGCTTCTTTGGAATCAGCTGGATGCAGGGCCAGTTCTAGGGGTGGGCGAGTAAGGCGGTTATTCTCGGGTACCTTCTTTCAGGAGGCACTGACTCACCACTTGTGAGGAGGAGGGGCACTGAAAATGTTTTCTGCCCTGGCCAGCAAAATGGTTAGGGCTGTTCCTGCCACTGGTCTTTCCAGGGGCTAATGTGTTCTGCTTGTAGTGCTGCTGAAGATACAGCTCTGCTTAATGAGCAACAAACTCACTGGCCTTGAAAGCATGAACTTAGGAGAAAAAGGTTCCCCATAACTTTAGTCCACGTCCTGTTATTCAATTCGGAGATATTTCAGTAGGTGTTTCTTATATTGAAAATAATGTTTGTTCTGAAGGTGAAGCCTGTTGTCCAGATGTTTCACATGGATACCTCCTGCCAATAGATGAAGCATACTAAGTATGTAACATCATTGGCACAATTAAAACAACACAGTGATGTGCTCCAGTATTTCAACAAGGGTCTCCTACAATAAGGTCTCCCCCTCAGCGGAGGTGCATGTAAAGACCTTTTAGGAGGCAGGGAGGTATCTTCCCCAGGAAACTTGTCAAAATGCCAACCATTTCCCTCTGGCTTCTCTGCCACCCATTTCAACAGTGTGAGTCCTTTGTGCAGGCTCTTACGCAAAATGGGACTCTAATGTAGAAACTCCTCCTCCACCGCCAGCACATGGGGAGGAATCAACCTGTGCTTCCTCCTGCCTACAAAGATTTCGTCACCTCTCTCAATCAGTGTGCCTGCCCTCCTGATCCTTCTCCTCATCAGCCTCGGATATGGCCACCCACCATTTCAGCCTTCTCCATGCTTTCAGCATCTCCTCTTCTCTCAGCTGTTAGTGATGGCAGCAGCAATACAATATGTGAATAATGTTCCCAGCCTCTGACTTGGAAATGTTCCTTCTTTCTTAGAACTTAATACTTCAGTTGGCCTTGGTTGGTTTGATACAAGAAAAATGTTGGTGGAAATGTCTGATTGGAAGCTAGCAGATACCAGCCTTTACCCTGTCATAGCTAGCTGTGGCATCCGACTGCTGCGTGTTGTCCTCTTCTGCTCCAGCCAATTTCTAAACCTCTTCATGTCGCAGAGAATGTCAGATGCTGAAGGAGTTAGATGACATGAGGCCAATATCAAATACTCTCTTTACGCAACACTATGAAGAAAACACACACCTCAGATAGGTCCCCAGGAAGCCTATTTACTCAATATACACAAACCAGAACTAGCTACATACACACTGCTTCTCTGAGTGTTTTCAGACAGCTTTCACAACAAAGAACACAGTGTGCACCATTAGAAGACTCACAGATTATTAAAGGGATAACGTCTTATTCCTATACAGTAGAAGTACCTAAGGCAATACTATATACAAATCTAAAGGAGTGAACAGGCCTATGGCCAGGGATAATTAATATATCTAAATCTGATGGAATGAGAAAATTTATGCTTTAGAGGAAATTTCCCTTTTAAAACTGAGACTTGATTGTGTCAAACAAAGTATTGGATGATAAAATTAATTCCCACAGACTAGGGGAATTGCAGAAGGAGTATTTACCATGTAGGCCTCAGGCATAATACATTATGGGCTTCAGTCTAATAAAATAAATATCAGATACCAGTAGAGCCAGAGACCAAGGCCTGCTTCTCCCCTGCCAGGTACTTTGTGTAGTTGTTTACATCTGTGCAAAATAGGTGTGAAGTAATATCAAGTGATGCAGCCTTGGTGAGCCCACTGCTGGAATTCTGCTCCAAGCTCTGATGTCTACACATTTAAAAATTGGAGAGGGTTCAAAGGGGAGCCACAAAAAGAATTCAAGGGCTGGAAAACATACCCTATTATGAGAGACTTAAAGAGCTCAACCGATTTAACTTATCTAAAGGAAATTTAAGAGGCAATTTGATCACAGTCTGTAAGTACCTATGCAGAGAGAAAATATCTGATATTATTGGGCCCTTTCATCTATCAGGAAAATGGCTGAAAGGCCAAGTTAGACAAAATATAATTGGAAATAAGATGTAACTTTTTAACAGTGAAGACAATTGACCATTGGAATGGCTTACCCAGAGAAGAGGTACATTTACCACCACTTCTAGTCTTTAAATAATGATTGGATGTCTTTTTGAAACAGATGATCTAGTTCAGGCACAAATAATTCCCCACTCCACAGCCCGTGCTATCCCGGAGGATGGACTAGAGCAGGGGTCAGCAACGTTCAGCATGCGGCTCGCCAGGGTAAGCACCCTAGCGGGCCGGGCCAGTTTATTTACCTGCTGACACGGCAGGTTCGGCCGATCGCGGCCCCCACTTGCCGCGGTTCGCCATCCCGGGCCAATGGGGAAGTGGCGCGGGCCAAGGGATGTACTGGCTGTAGCTTCCCGCCGCCCCCATTGGCCCGGGATGGCGAACCGTGGCAAGTGGGGGCCGCGATCGGCCGAACCTGCCGCGTCAGCAGGTAAATAAATTGGCCCAGCCCGCTAGGGTGCTTAGCCTGGCGAGCCGCGTGCCAAACGTTGCCGACCCCTGGGCTAGAGGATCATAGATACCCCACCTGGCCTCAGTTATCTGTAACTCTATAATTTGCTAGTGCAGAGTGTGAATTTATGTTCATGTCACAGACCTGTAACCCTGCTAGAATTCCTCCTGGCTGGACACTCACTAGACTCAGCTCTTAATTTGTACTGAAAGAGGTACCGGGGCTCAAGCTATTTTTTTACCTTCATAACTGATTCAGCAAGCCCAGAGGTGTTGGGGCTATGAACTGCCAAGCCCTGGCACAAATTAAGCACTGACCAGACTGTTGTGTTTGGGGCCCACTGAAGTGGGCCCCATGTGCTTTAAGCCCCTTGAGAGTGAGCAGAATCCAGACACTGCTCCTGGCTGAGGTCTCTGGGCACACACTTGGGGTCAGATCCTCTGTCTAGCTCCCCTTCTGAGAGCTGAGACTCAGTGAGCCAATTGCTCAGCTTCTGGGACCTGTCCTGACTCCTCAGGCTCCCCCATAGCTTAAACACACCCACACCCAGAACGCCACCTTGTGGGTGCTCTGGGTTTACAGCTTCACTCTTCAGGAGCAAGTGACAGTGCACGCCTACAGAGACACACAGTCAGACTTCCAAACATGATTACTCTGACTTAGCATGAAAGATACACAGATCTAGGCAAAATAACAAACACATCTGTATGCATTACCCTGCCTCAGTTTCCTGTCTTCTCTAGAGAGTTCTTTGGTCTTGGGGAGAGTCCTCTGTGATGTTCAGGATCCTTCTCCTGCAGCTCATGGCTTCGCCTCAAAATCAAGTCGTTCATCTCTGTCTACGTAACTTAGCTGCCTCTGACCTTGACTGGTCCCACAGTTAAACAGGACCCCTCTGCCTGCCCGCCCCCCAACTACAAAAGCATGCCCAAAGCTTCCTATGTGTCTCTGAGTCCCTTGAGTTTTTATGGCCCCCTACGAACACCTGGTTTTTTGGTTCTGTTGCTGGGGTTTTCTGCTTCCCCACCCTGCAGACACGTTGGAGGAGCTAGCTTCTCCCAGCTTCAGCCAACCCACTCTCCCAAAGTGTTTTCACTTGAATACACGACTATGAAAGTTTAATGACCGACAATTGTCCCTGGTCTGTCAGACATGCTACAGGCCCTGTCAGCAAATGGTGGATTCCCAAGTCACAGAGGCATTCCCTGACACAATTTCATAATAACCACTTCATAACGTCAACCAGAATTCATAAGCTGAACAAACAGACCCCTAAATCATCACAGTTCATAAACACTGGTTTTACCATGTTTGACCAGCACTTAGTGAGGAGCTGCAGAAGGTCACTGTGCCTCAGTAAGGAGCAATCTTGTTGCTCTTGACCCATGACTCTAGTTACGGACAAAATGAACAGAAGAAAATATTAACTGCACTAAAATTATTTTTGAAGGTTTATGAAAATAGATTAAAAAAACTCAAATGTTAATCGATACAGATGTATCTTTTCTCATTGCTGCCTATCACACAACTCTACCAGTAATGCCACTCAACACCCCTTTATCTGCTTTTCTTACAACCATCGCTATGCTTTTATCCACGCCATTCCCTTCGAGGTGGCATGAAAAAATGAATGAATGCCCTTCCTGAACCACTCTGCAGTCCCATTGCTCTGTCTGCATTAAAATTTCTCCTCAAAACCTACTTCTACCATGATGCCTGTGCAAAATAAACTAAGAATGGCTGGGTTGACGCACAACTGGGGAGCTAAACTGAATTATCAGGATTTGATCAGCCACGACCATTGTACCTATTTTCCCTACCCATTGTCTGTTTATCCTTTTAGATTTTGAGCCTTCCTATATATTATATAGATAGATAGATATGTGTGTGTGTGTGTGCAGCACCATGCCCGCACTCTTTTTGGATACCACCATATTTCATATTAATTAATAATAATAAATAACAGAAATTAAGAATATCACCTAGAATTATTCAGAGAATTCCCTTCCCCAAAATCTCTATCTTAGGTACTTTGAGAGCCCCTACTAACATGGTGACTTAACACCTCTCAATCTTTAATGTATTTATCCTCACAGTTCCCCTGTGAGTCAGGGAAGTACTGTTAGCCCTGTTTTACAGATGGGGAACTGAAACCCAGAGGCTAAGAGATTTTCCCCAGGTCATACAGAAGGTCTGTGGTGGAACAGAGACTTGAATCCAGGTCTCCCATGGCCTAGTCCAGTGCCCTAAGCACTAGACTATCCTTCCTCCCACTCTGTATGGCATTCCCTCATGTAGGCATCAGTGTAACGTTTTTCTCCGAAGCAATGTTAGATGTTATTGTGCCATGCCCTTCAGCTATCTGCTCATACAAATTATATCACCTCAGGAAAACATTCAGTATGCTAGGTCTTCTAAGATGGTGTGATCATAATAGCGGAATAGAGGCATAGATCATCAAAGCAGAGTTTTGACTGCTACTATATTAACTGTATTAAAACTGAAATCCAAAAGGAAAAAAATGTGAAAAAGAAAGAGGTCCTGCCCCGCCCTCATTCATATAGTAGTTACAAGAAAGAATGAAACATGCCACAAACTCATCTGTTATGAAATGGAGCTCCATTTTCCCAGTGTTATCCAAACAACTAAGGCGTTCCTCACCTACTCCCTTTGTTGACTGGCTGACCCACGGGCAGCCTCCTAGGGTAGAACATACTATGCCACACCTCATGTTTTATAACCTGTCATTATTACATCAGCAGCATGAGATAAATCAACCTGAAAGGCACATTCAAAGATTTGGGTTGTAGTGACTCTGATAATGGAGTGGTCTCCTGGGCAGCTAGTTTCCTGTTATTTTTCCATCGTTACCAGAGCCTGACATGGTGACACCTCCTACTAATCACCACTGAATGAGTGGAGCAACTGAATCATATTAACGTCAATAGGAACTTTTAAAAAAAGGGTTCAAACAACTTAATCTAATGCGAGCTAAAACTCTTCTTGCTTTCACAGACTGCTAGCATTCTGGCTGTAGCCGAAGCGAAATCTTCCGGAATCTACAGCTGCGTGGCTTCCAATAAAGTAGGAAATGTTGAAAGAAACATTAGCTTTTATGTAACAGGTAAGGTACAATCCATTCAGTAACTAAACACCCGCCCTGGTCAGAATGTTGCATTTGTTAGGCTGTAATGTGGTTTACACTTCTCCTAGCTGTGATAATTACTGTAATGGAAGCAGATTTAACTAATGTAATATTTTTCACTGCCTCTGTGGTGGGTTTCAACAGGACTGCTGGGACTTGGCTGCTAAAAAGGGGATTAGCAGTACAGGGTGATGAATAACAATGATCCATTATCAGCTTTCTAATGAAGATGCAAATTGCACATGAAAATAATGGTCTCTTGCTATGACTTTTTTCTAGTGTTTGATGGCTTGCAGTCGGCACACGTGTAATGTTACTTTATAATTTGTGAAACCCCTATCAGGCAGCATCAGGTGTGCTCACACTATGTATCAGCTTCTGCCAACTAGCGCCCTGAGTATGCAACAGGTACCCTGCAAGCAGAACTTTGTGCCTGCCCAGAGCCCCATTGAAGTCAATGTGATTCAGCACAGGCATACGGATTTGTCTACCTCAGAAACACGTTGCAGGACCAGGGCCGGTGGATCGCATTTGACCATCTTTTTGCGGGTGTCTCCCATTGACACCAATGAGTATTCTGTACACAGATGATAGGACCCAATGCCTTCTACTACCCCCTTCTGTGGAAGATACCATTGTATAATATAGGCCCATATCCGGCAAAGACTTACACATGTGTTTAACTATGTACGTGAGTAATTCTAGTGACTTCAATGGCGTAAAGTCAAGCATGTGCATAAGTCTTTGCAGGAACAGGACTGTAAGGAGTAAATGGTGGGCCTTCAACAGCTAAGGAAATAAATGGGAATTCACTCGCAATAGCCAGTACTGAATTTATCAACCATCATGTAGGAAGGTCACATTGCAATGGAGCCACCTTCTGGTTGAAGGTTTTGTGTTGGCTGTGGCACGGTGCATTTACCAAGTGTGGACTCACGGGATGCTAGGCTTACATTAATGGTCCGGTATAGTCTTGAAAAAGATCCTGGCAAAAGAAAATGAGACATAATCATTTAATAGGAGATATTTTAGAAACCACAGGCCAATCTATCTTTAATATTAAAAATA
This sequence comes from Trachemys scripta elegans, assembly GCF_013100865.1. Classification (NCBI taxonomy): domain Eukaryota; kingdom Metazoa; phylum Chordata; order Testudines; family Emydidae; genus Trachemys; species Trachemys scripta. Next base: position 301,479,748 of record NC_048298.1, read on the forward strand.
CTAAAAATGAGAAACCTGCCATAACCTCACAGTGAAAAGGGGATACATTTTCAATTAAGCATGTTTTGTTGTTGTTCTTGCTCTAATTTTGTAATCTGGTTTGTTGTTGATCTGTTGCCTGTCATTCTGATTAACTTTAACGAAAATAATGCTGGTACTATGCCTCCCCTCCCCATTTTTTGGATTAAATTTTACACTTTTTGAAATGTTCTGACCAGCTCTAATAATACTCTCCCACATTTAGGAACTGTTGGTTGTCTGTAAATATAGAAGTTCAGTAATAAAACACCAGAACTAGGCATTGAAATGTAAACATAGATAAGTGACACACGGCGAGGTTATTTGTAAAATATGAAAAAGGAAAATATTTACTTGTTCTATTCATAGATATGGCAGGAGTATTTGCTGACTAAGAGTTCTAGAATCATAGTTTTTTGTTTGCTTTCAAGCATTAAATTGTGTACATTTCCTTGAAAGCTAAAACCTTTATTCAAACAATGAGACGGTGGTTTCCCACAAATTGGCTCGCTAATCTGTCTGTGGTATTGTCTGTACATATGTCACATAGAGACTTTACATACAACTTAGGGCAGCGAATAGGAACATTCTAATCATCAGTCAGTGAACTGGGTACTTGCTCTTTTAATGCGCAAGACATTGAGTTGTGTGCTCTAGCCCTCTCTCTTTAGAAACCTAATGCTCTGTGTAAGACCCTGAAGCCAAGTGAAGAAGGTCTTTTGGTGCCATAATACCTGCGTGTTTAAAGTTTTCAGATACTCTCCCACCTAACTGTCTGATACTAGAGCATGACGGCATACATTGTTATATTTCAGGGTATGAATTGATTCTTAGCTGGGCGCAGAAAAATCATAGAATCATAGAAATGTAGGACTGGAAGAGATCTCAATAAGCTATCCAGTCTAGTCCCCTGCACGGAGGCAGGACTAAGTATTATCTAGACCATCCCTGACAGGTGTTTGTCTAACCTGCTCTTAAAAACCTTCAATGACGGAGAGTCCATAACCTCCCTACGTAATTTGTCCAGTGCTTAACTATCCTGACAGATAAGAAGTTTTTCCTAATATCTAACCTAGATCTCCCTTGATGCAATTTACTTATTGTCCTGTCCTCACCCTCCTTTTTATAACAACCTTTTATGTACTTGAAGACTATTATCATGTCCCTCCTCAGTCTTCACCTCTCCAGACTAAACCCATTTTTTTTCAGTCTTTGTAGGTCATGTTTTCTAGACCTTTAATTGTTTTTGTTGGTCTCCTCTGACTTTCTCCAGTTTGTCCGCATCTTTTCCCGAAGTGGACACAGTACTTCAGTTGAGACTTCATCAGTGCTGAGTAGAGTGGAAGAATTACTTTTCATGTCTTGTTTACAACACTCCTGCTAATACATCCCAGGATGGTGTTCACTTTTTTTTTTTTTTGCAACAGTATTACATTGTTGACTCCACTATAATCCCCAGATCCCTTTTTGCAGTACTCCTTCCTAGGCAGTCATTTCCTATTTTGTATTTTTGCAACTGATTATTCCTTCTTAAGTGTAGCCCTTTGTATTTCTCCTTATTGAATTTCATCCTATTTATTTCAGACCATTTCTCCAGTTTATCAAAATCACTTTGAACTCCAAGCCTGTCCTCCAAAGTGCTTGCAACCCCTCCCAGCTTGGTATTGTCCTCAAACTTTATAAGTGTACTCTCTATGCCATTATCCAAATTATATAGATATTGAATGGACCCTAACCTGCTGCATGATACCATACTTTACATGGTAGAATGTATAATGGCAGAGGGGGTTGATAGCTATGACTTTCCCCTGAAGGCTTTGGTATTGGCATCCATTCAGAAATGGGATATTGGAGTGGTTGGTTTACTGTTGTCTGGAAACTGTACATGGTTTCACTGGTAGCACCCTTTTTATGTGGGGTAGTGAGACTGATATAAACTCAGCTTTTAAATCAGTTTTTAAAAATGTTTTATTTGTCCTTTGGACTCCTGTGTGTCTTGAGACTTGAGCTGTGTGACCTATAAACTCCTGTTTGTCTACTGACATTTGGTTGCTTTAATTAAACTCGGATTGTTGCTATCTGCTGTTTGCACATTTAAAAACTAAGTCAGGCTTCTTCTTCTCTCCCTGGCTTACAGCGCATCTAATTTGAAAGACCAAAAATATTCATTTGGATTCACACATTACTCTAGCAATTATGCTCTTTCAGGCTGAGACCATTGTTCTAGTCAAGTAGCATTTTATACTTCAAGTCAATTGAGAGACATTTTTTTTGGTGTTTGTTGAAAAGCGCACTTGGGGAAAAAATGACAGTCTACAAAAAGGCTGATGGGTGTGAACAGACAGACAGGACATCAAAAAGGATTTCCTTCTAATGTATTCCAAACAGATACTTCAGGGCTAGGGTGACTGCCGGAGGTTTGTTTGTTTTTTGTGGGTGGGGCTGGGAGGCTGTTCTCACTTGGCTCTGACTTACACAAAGACTGAAAGTGAGACAGGAAAATATCCAGAGAAGGAGAACATGAACACTTTTAGAGTCAGAAGCTGCCCGCCACAGCAAGGGAGGTCAGAAAGGACAATGAACATGGGGAAGAGCCCAAGCACAGTCTAAGCAGACAATATCTCCCTCTCCGATATGGCCCTTATTTTGAATTACTGTGTGGTTCAATCCTTGTCTTTTAGGTGGCAAGAAAGCCTGTGCTAGAGCAGTGGGAAGAATTTTTTGGGGGGAGGGGGACAGCTTCTTTATGTGACATGCTCCTCTCTGTCAGTGGCTGAAATAGCATCTGAAAGTTAGCAGAGGTTAGGGCGGGAATTAGGGGGATGGAACTAGGGGTGCTATCGCACCCCCTGGCTTGAAGTGGTTTCCATTATATACAGGGTTTACAGTTTGGTTCAATGGCTCTCAGCACCCCCCTCTAAAAATTGTTCCAGCATCTCCGGGGCTGCTCCTGGCAGGAGGAGCAAGAGAGCACAGGTAAGGGGCTGGAGATGATCACGTGGGGTCAAACCCTCATGTTTATTATTGTAGAGCCCCTGGTATTTCTGAGGTTGGAGTTTAATTCTCATCTGTATTTGGGAGATTTATGAGGGTGCAACTTTACACCTCTCCCTTGAGGGGAGTGTGATTTGGGATCTCCAAGAAGTGAATCTGATATGCCCTTGAATAGCTTTTCCTTCCTATGGCCAGTCAAGAGCCGGGTCACTTTTAGGCTTTGTTTCAATGTGTTTTTAAATGTGCATTGTTGCCTTAGTCCATCAAATAATCATAAACATGTATCTTATGCAGAGAAAATATGGAGTGTTCCCTCCTGAAAGACTTCCTGCTCATTGATACTGGGGCAGTCTTGAGAGTAATTCCTGTGTGCCAAATTATACTGCGCTAGGCCCCTCCCCCCCAACCTGTCCCTTCCCCTACTTTTGGGGATGTTTTGCTGGCACACAGCAGACCCATGGGCGTGTTTGCAATTACTGAGGGTGAGACAGGAACGGCTCTGCCTTATCTCCCTGGTTTCCCAATGTCACTAGACGCGTTTTATTTTGAGATTCCTGATGGTGCTTGGCAAAGATAAACAAAATCTTCCATCAGGAAACCTGGGAGCTATTTCCACAGGAAGCTTCAAATCACTAAAGTAAATAAAACTCTTTTACATTATTCCAGCCATGTTACTTAGCTCGCCTCAGGCTATTAGATTTGATGCTAGGTGTCATATATTAGGAATTTGGAGTCTTTAAACAAATTATTTGACTGGAATTTAGTGCATTTTGCTTTTTCCTCAGACTTGGTTTTTTTTTTTTTTTTTTTTTTTTTTAGTGTTTTTCTTCACTGGTGACATCTAGGAAATATCCCAAATGTGACACCATAAAAGTAGTTATAGCTATGTTATTCTGAGGGCATATTATCCTTTCATGTTAAAAATAGGTCATCTCCCGCTGAGTCTCACGGTCCTCCTTGATTTTGTCGTAAGAGTTTTGCTTGGCTTTTCCTAGCCTTTACTGAGCACTGACATTTTCATAGCAAAAAAATTAAAAGAATTTCAGATGGATATTTTGCTATTTCTTGACACACTGGGACAAATTCAGAGCGGTGCTGTAACTCAAGCAAGCCAGATAGTATGCCTTAGGCAAGAGTTGGGCCCAGGGAAGTTGCTGCACCTCCTTACAGCAGGTCTGATTATGTCCTAATGTTTTAAAACAAACAACAGAGGATCCTGTGGCACCTTATAGACTAACAGATGTATTGGAGCATAAGCTTTTGTGGGTGAATACCCACTTTGTCAGACGAAAGCTTATGCTCCAATACATCTGTTAGTCTATAACGTGCCACAGGACTCTTCGTTGCTTTTTACAAATCCAGACTAACATGGCTACCTCTCTGATACTTAAAACAAACCAGTTACCTCAAAGGCAAGTTTGGCTCTCAAGAGCTCTTGATTTACATTGGTTTTGCTGAGATCAAAATCTGGTTTCTTGTAATCCTGGGTAAAGCAAAGAAGTTGCAGCAGTTGCTCGTCAGCACCAAATATGGCCCAATAGCTCTTATTTTTCACTCTCATCCCTTAAATGTAAAGTTTTCCCAATGTCTCTGTGTGTGAGAGAGGTGAAAAAAGGCCAGACTACCAAGTGCATTATAAGAGAAGTGTGCCCATATCCAATATCTTTGATTTAGCAGTTTCCGTTCAACTCATCTTTGACATTTCTGTATCAACGGAATGGAGAATCCACATTTCCTTCTCATTGCAATAATAAAGGTGGATTCAAACCACAAATTGTAGGTCCCTCTGGTTTCTGAGCACTTCCAAAATTGGAGGGAGTTTGGATCTGGGATTTGATACGAGCTCATTTACCCAAGAGCTAACCGAATGGATCCATCCAAAATTAATATAGGGAAGTACAGTGTTAAATGTAAATCTTGGTCAAGAGGAGTACATATTTCTGACAGATAAGACAAGTGTATGAAAGCACGAAGTACAGTAATTCCATGTTCTAACAGAACAGACTGGAGTGCTAAGGAATAATAATACCAGATACAATCCCTGTTTCTATTATTTCAAGTGAAGTTCACAGACAAATGCTGTGGAAATTAACAATTAGAGAACAAGTGAAATCTGCCACCTTTTGACATCAAATTATGTAAGTCGTTGCAATTAAACAAGAAAGGAAAAATAATTTTAAATGAAACCAAGATAGGTTCCATTATGGAACAGCAATTTTAACTTGATTTTCACCAGGAGCCTTCTACTTTCACTGAAGCCAATGGCATAATTCACATTGGCTTCCATGGAGCAAGCTCAAGCCTCAAAAGGCTGCGTAATGGAGTGTAACCAGGCATGGGATAGCCAGCACTTTCCAGGCAAAGGAGGCTCCAATTTTCTGGTGATGAACCACAAATCTATTTTGATCTGTTGTTGGCTGAAGTAACAACTGGTCAAACTACCCATTATGAATCATATTAGTTACAAATTTTGCAATATTTATGTTTAGCAAATTGTTGATGAGCTGATCCTGATTTTCTTTGAATCGACTCACTTTTTGCAAGTGTTCAGCTAATAGTTTGGATGAATAATTTTCATCCTATGGGCTGTTTATGATCAAATATTAGCTCTGTAGTTGGTCACCTAGGTCACATGGTATTGTTTCTGGTCTCTGCTTGGGTTACTGAAATAGCTTACTTCTGGTGTGAATTCCCAGAAAAATAATCATTAATTCAAATAGTCTTTAAATCTTCAGGATTTGCAAGAGCTTTAATAAATACCCACCAGTTGTCTGAATACTCATGAATAACGAGCAATTGCTATAATAAAATGTTGTGAATTGCCTTGTGCACTTCTATTGCCCAATATGTTCCCACTTTTTAAACTATTGCACTAGCTCTAGCTGAAACCAGATATTTCTCTCCCTGATCTTAGTGTGCCCTCTTTCAATACTTTCTGCTCTTTGTACTCTACTTCAGCTTGTCTTAACATGACGGGCCAGATCCTCAGCTAGGGCAAATCGCTTAGCTCCAGTGAAGTCAACTGAGAGTTGCCAATTTACACCAGCTGAAGAGCAACCCTCATGTATCCATTACAAGTGGAGAGTGCTCTCTTTGTTGAGTCAAGTGAAAAGAACAGAGGTAGGGTGGGTGAGGTAATATCTTTTATTGGACCTCGGTGAGAGAGACACGCTTTGGGGCCACACAGAGATCTTCTTTGTGGCTCAAAAGCTTGTCTCTCTCATCAACAGAAGTTGGTCCAATAAAATATATTACCTCACCCACCTTGTCTCTCTAATATCCTGGGACCGACACAGCTATAACTACACTGCGTACAAGATGAGAGGCAGTCCAGGATGTAGGAAGAAAGGCTAGAGACTTTAGCAGGAAGCCATTGAAAATATTAGCTGAAGGATCTTCAGGCTAATAGGAAAATAGAAATAATTTTAATTTTGACCAATGATTTTTCTTATAAACTAAAAATGTTCTTGATTTTTGACAGATGTGCCAAATGGATTTCATATTAATTTGGAAAAAATGCCCATTGAAGGAGAGAACCTGATATTGTCCTGTTCAGTCAACAAATTCCTGTACAAAGATATTGCATGGATTTTGCCGAGGACAGTTAATAATCAAACAAAAGCAAGAAAGCACATCATTAAGGAATACTCCACTACCCTCATTCTCACCATCAAAAATGTTTCCCTGGAACACTCAGGGACCTATGCCTGCAGAGCAAGGAACATATACTCGGGGGAAGAAGTGCTTCAAAAGAAAGACGTTACAATTAGAGGTGAGCACTGCAACAAAAAGGCTGTTTACTCTCGGATCCTCAAATTTAAAAGCACAAGGAATGATTGTACAACACAAAACAATGTAAAACATTAAAGGACTCATTAAAAAGTCACAGTTGTCTCATATCATCTTGATTTTTATTACAGTTGCTACCTTTCAGGCTCTGAGGTGGTGCACCTCCAAAAATGGGTATGGACATAGGAGGAGTAGCGAAACAAAAGCATAACACATGGGCTTCCAGTTCAGTTCAGACGGGTGTGTTCTGCTTTGGCAAAGCTGGTGGAAGTTGGGGTTTGGAAGATCCCCTGTACTGCATTGTGTATGTTGTGTTGTTGTGTCCGTTGCTGCCTCCTACTGAGTGATAATGAAAACTTTGGACCAGTTTTATCTTCCACTTTGGTATCGGCCTCTTCGAAGTCAAAGCTGCATAAACTGATTAACTTTATAAACTGCTGGTTTTGGTCAACAATGGACATTTAATAAGTTAATTTTGAAGTGTGGAATGAGCATTGAGATTGACTGGACTATCCATTTTTATTTCAATCGGATTTTGGTGGATTTATAAATATTACCTGCTGAGCAAGTTCTAATGCTTATTTATTTGAAATAATTTTCTATGCTAAGTACATTAATCTTATGAAGTATCTTCTCGAGGAAGGCCCTGTGGATGCAGGAAAGAAATAAAAATGTTGATATAATGCACAGACCTATCTTATCATTTTTAAAAACTGACAGAGATGAACCCTGTTTCTCCAAATAAATCCAGGTCGATTTCCCGTTGCTGTGTTGGTCAGTTTTAAAGTTAATTATTGCACTACCAAAAAAGACCTGTGGACATCAGCAAGAGTTCTGTGGCTGGCATGAGGATAAAAGACCTTGTAATGTTATCGTTATCTCATTAAAGTATAAGTGCTACACTCGTTCCATTGACAAGGCTAAAGCCATCACAGTGAAATGTTTAATACATTCTTCCAAATTTAAATTTAAAATTAAGGCCATTAAAAAAATCTCTTCCTCTTGGTATGCAGATGACAATAGGATTTATTATGGGGATTAAGAAATGGCCAAACTACTGAAGGAGAATTAAGGGTAATCTAAACTTCCTTTTAAGCATTTCCTTTTTACATGATTTCACTACGAGGTGTTTCTGTGTATTATAAATTCAGTATTAGGAAGAAGTTACTATTTTTAATAGATCTGATAACTTTATTTTTTTACAATATGTAGCTTTTATAATTTTGGTTTCATTTATGACTGATCATTTATATAAGATTTACATAAGCCATAACAAAACAAGCCATAGTGACCAAAATAGCCACTGCAAACGAACAAAGTGGCTGTGCTTCTAAAATAGAGGGTGACAACATGACAACTCCTTGCGCTTGGGAACTCACCAGACTGTTTCCTCCTTTAGGTATTGGGACTGTGTCCCACGGCCAAACTTGTCTTTCACGTGGGAATTGCTTTTGTCAAGTGTGAAAGGGTAAACAATAGCATTTCCCCATCATGCCAGCTTCACGGAGCCTAAAATGCTTAGAAAACAATTAGTAACCTGGAAGTTGTCAGAGTAAAGAAAAGAATAATCATTTAGATCTTGAATGTCACCTACAGCCTTCTTGTGTACAGTAGCTCTTTTGTTCATTATTAGCATGATGGTTCCCAGAAACAATGTGTTCTTGCAAAGGAATTTGGGTCTCTTTCTTTCTCTCTCTTTTTTAAAAAAATATGCTTAAAAAGCAAGTGAAATGATAATGGTAATTGCTTTTAAAATGGGGTGAGCTTGTTTTGTTGTGACAATGCAGGTCTCCCTCTTTATGAGGCTGTACTTGAGAAAACATTTGGTGGACTGCAATGACAGGACTTTATGCATTTTTAATGGAATTGGAAGCCATAGTGCGGTAGCTTGTAGCAGTCGGTTGCTGGCAACAACCAGGTGATATGAGCCGGGGTCACAAACTGATGTCGTGATGAGAAACTGTCCATGTGTGGAATTGTTAAGTGATGATGTTATACCACATTGCCCCAAGGGACATCTTGATAGCCACTTCCTAGTGTGGTGTTGGCCAAGGCTCTGAACAGTTATGATGCTGTACAATGCTATGTTAGTGCCCAGGCGTAGCTGCCAGTGTTGGAAGGCGTGGAAGAACCTCAGTGAAACTGTGTGAGGAAAAGGGTTCTGCATTTGATGGTGAGATACAGTTATTGTCAGTGCTGATCTCATCAGATTAAGCTGAAGAATAATGTCAATTTCTGGCTGTTTCTCTAACTCCCTCTGAGTAGCGTATTACTTGGCGAGAATAATTCTGTAATTTAAATTCTTTTTTTAAAAACGAGTGTTAAAATGCAACTGTGTATTTATATTTTCAAACTGTTTTTTTTTAAAGGAGCATTAAGCTTACTAAGGTAAAAGTATGTGAAATGAAAAGTTATACAAAAAGTGCTAACAACTTTCCATGTTTTCCCTATTGCCAAGGATTGATTTTGCAATAGGGATTTTGCTTTCTCACAGCCATTTGAGTCATTGTACTCTGAAGTCATAGGGCCATGCTCTGCCCTCAGTGACACGCCCATGTAACTCCACTGGGCCAAATTCTGCCTACAGTGAGGTTCCCCGGGTGTAACTGAGGGCAGAAGTGGTCCATCAGCCCATGTTTATGACCTCACAGAGAGACATGAGGCTATGATGCTAATGTGCAACATTCAGCATTAGGGGTGAGATTTTTCAAAAGCGCTGAGCAGTGACTTCACTTTGCTCCTACTGAAGACAATGGGAGCATTACCTGACTTCAACGGGAGCACAGTTAGGCCAACACTGAGTGCTTTTGAAAATCCCATCCTATGGCTTCACTCCAGCTTCAAACAGAGAAGCAGGTGGTCTGGGAGAGAGAAACCTCTCGTTTTAACCACGTCCTTGAAAACCCGCCAACCGCGGCAAAGAAATTATTTAAAATATGTGAATGGTAACTGGCTCAAAGTTTTAAAGCAAGAAAGTTTTGCTCACTATGAAAACCCGTCTTTAGTGTATGGATATAAACAAATTAAAATTAATCAGAAATAACTTACAGAATGTGTGATTTGCCTTTGTTCTGTCATCCTGTCACACCTCATTTTGAATGGGTTGGTTGTGTTGTTCTGTGGGGATTATTTATAAATACAAAACTTGGACCAAGTGGCTTAAATCTGTGTTTGAACATATTTTCAAACAATAAATCTTCATAGACAGCGTATTTTGCTAAAATGGAACCATAATGTAAATGTCCAGGATTGATAGCTGAAAAGAGGGCAATCTTGTTGGATGGGGAGAAATCATTGTTGATGTTAATACCAATGCATATAGATTTGATGAAGAATGTACATCTGAACTTCACTCACTGGAATTGTTGTTTGTTGATAAGAACAGACTATTTGTTACACTATAAACACATAAGATAATGGTCATTGCCCCAAGGAATGTACATTTTAGCTTGGATATAGACAAAAAATCAGACACAGATGGTTCATAGATATGATGGAATTGATTTCAGGGGATAAAAGTCTAGCAGAGGTCATTCATTTCAGAAATTCTGAAAAGCTTTCAGTGCTTTTGAGTTAATACACATTATATAAATGGACGAAGAACTAGTGTGAAATGTATTGGAGACTTTTTAATCATGTCAGATAGTCGGATCATAGTGCAGATGGAAAGACCTGTTGGATCATGAAGTCCACCCTCCTGAAAGATTAGCATATAATGCTCCCAACAAAGGTGTCAGATATTAAACTGATGCTGTACTTGATCTTAGCATATAGATATATGTCGCTGTGAAAAAGTAAACCCTAATCTTGGAAGTTTCCTTGCAGAGAAAGATTGCCGCATCAACCAGTTCCTGCAGGAACTGGGAATTCAAGGAAATCTGCAATGCAGTGCAGGATTGTGCAGGAATGCACTGCACTCTACAGGACCAAAGTACAAAAGGGATAATATAAGAAGTTGCAAATGTGGTAGAAAAGTTGCTGTATAATCACCATCAGTTCTGGGGCTATCCTCCTGAGCTTGGTGTAACAGCTTTCAACTTTGTGCAAGAAGGAAGGGGGAAATTGGTTGGTTTGGAGATGGGGAGGAAAACAACATCAGGATTGTCTGCTTGTTTTGGGTGCCCGGGGATGATTTAATATTGTGCTTGTTGAACTTTGGGGGGGGGGTTTCTTATCCTTGGTTGGCGGATGTGCATGCTGGACAGAATCAGAACACGCTGAGGTGTACTTTCAAAACACTGGCTAGAAAGTCATTGAACTCCATTTTATTTCATACATTTGAATGAATTTTAATCCACAGAAGTGGCTAATGTAAAATAGGAATTATTTGTTGTTATATAGCACTGAACTCTGGAACCCATACTTCTGCCCCTGGAATCAGTGTTTTAGACACTTGCATTATGGGAGGGGATGTTGCCTGGGGAAAACAGACACATTTCCCACAAATGCAAGGACTATTTGTGTTTGGCTAGCTGGCATGTGGTTTTGCCAAGATTTCTTGAGTTCAGCTAAACACAAAAGCCAAAGATATACGAAGACTTGGAGGTACAACTCAATGATTCAGTGCTCACACTTTGGTTTTGAAGTATGATAGTTTACTGAATAAGGCTCACAGTAAAGTTGATCTTCACAGTGAGTAAACAATGTAAATTTTATTCTTGCACAGACTAGTATATATGCAACATCTAACTGTATAAAGCTATCACTAATTCAGGGATATTCTAACCTAAGGACCAGATCCTTTAGAAGCTATTTAAAATCTTGCACTTCATAGTACATTTCTCCTGAAAATATGTAAAATCCAAGGATCACAAAGAGTCTTAATTGTCTTAACACAGCATCTGTTGGTGGATCGTTTCCATTATGATCTGTATTAGATCCAGTTACAACTGATGAAAGGAAATTATCTCAAAAGGAAAAGGCATCACTAAGCCACACTAAATATTCTTTTCAAACAGGGATAGTAAGTAGGGAAAGCATAAGCTTGGAATTTGGTAGCATGTCTCCAGAAAGCTCTGACATTTTAAAAGATCATTAATGACCATGCAAGAGATTATTTTAAATATATACACACATGATTATAGGAATGTAATCGTTGAACTCTCGTTTTATGTTGTAGCTCAGGAAGCACCATCCCTCCTGCGCAACCTCAGTGATCAGATTGTGAACACCAGCAATTCTGCTACTTTAGAATGTCAGGCTCAAGGCATCCCTGAGCCCCAGATATCCTGGTTTAAAAACCATGAAGAAATACAGCAAGAACCAGGTGAGAGCTGCAAACACCCTTTCCCCTCTTCATTCTCTTCTCTCATATCTGCTCTGTATCTCTTCAGCTATGTCTACACCACACAGCTTTTAGCGACAGGTCTGTGTGCCACAGCCGTGCCACTAAAAGTCGTGCAGTGTAACCACTGTTTGTCACCAGTGTAACCACAGTGTGTCCTGCCGACAAAAAACGTCCACCCCCAACAAGCAGCATTTGCGTTGTCGGCAGGACACACTGTTCACCCTGGCACATGTCGCCAGCAAAACTTTTGTCTTTCAGGGTTTTGTTTTATTAATCACCTCTGAAAGACAAAAGTTTTGTTGTTCAATTGCCAGTGTAGACATAGCCTTAGATATTTATGTCCCCCTATTACCATAGTGTTTGAGCACTTCACAATCTTTAATGTATTCATCCTGACAACACCCCTGTGAGGTTGGGCAGAACTTTCCCCTCCCCACTTTTACAAGTGGGAGAACGTAGCCTCTCTGTGCCTAAGTTACTTTTGCCCATGGTCACACAGAAAATCCATGGGAGAGCAAGAAATTTGAGCATGGGTCTCCCAAGGCTAGCACCCTAACCACTGGACAGATCTGGTATTGGGATACCAGAGCAGAATTGGAATTCATCTGCGTGTAATAGGGGGGTCCATTTGTCATGTCGCATTACATCCTATTATGAGAAATCCAGGAGCTGTTATTGTGTTGGATTTGGATTTGGTTTTCTTGCCATAACTAGAAAAGAGCTGGGGGAGGGGGCAGTTTAGAGCTGGATTATCATTGCATTGGGGTTTGGGTTCAAGGCTCAGTTGGGGCTAAATGTTCAGCTAAAATGGCACCAAAATCATGCAAACCATTCTTGGGAGACTTCAGCCCCATTTGGTAGGAATCTCGGATGGGGAAATGTAATGAGATTTCAGCCATATCCTAACCAGAACTGGAAAATAGGGCTCTATTGGTTTTACATCTGATCTGTAACCAAGGTTTGACTACAGGAATTAGAATCCAATCCCCAATCCCTTGTAGCAAAATCCAAGGAGGTTTGTGTTCAAGCTTCTGGCTTTGGCCATCTCTAATTATTTTGTAAGGAACGTAAGCAACTGGAAAAAACGTAGAACATTTACCAATAATAATCCCCAGACCACAGTATGCTCTTGCAGCAATAAGACACCAAACCAGATATAGGACCCAATCCTGCAAACACTTAGTACTGAGCACATTGGTTACAATGGGACCAACGTGAATACTCCCATTGACTTCAGTGGGACGACGACCTGTGTGTTTAAAGTTAAGCACATTTAAGTGTTTGCCTGGATCGAGGTCTAAGTCCAGTACTAAGCATTACACCCAGAAATAAAGCACTTTCAAGAGCATCGCCATCGAAGGAGCCTTCCTACTAACGTAAGTGCTGTATAAACACCAGTTTCCACCAGCGCCTCAGAACCTGTGAACACTTTGTAACTCTGAAACCAACATGCAGAATTAAGGACCCATCCACCCCCTAGGGTGTTATGTAATGTCTGGGTCATCCCTAATCATCAGAAGAGGATTGTTTTACAGAAAGAGTTGTCTTTGTTTATATGCCACGTCCCACTCATGTAAAGATCTTTCACTCCACAGGAATAATTTTAGCGCCAGGAAGCAAAATGCTGTTTATCGAAAGAGTCCAAGAGGAGGATGAAGGACTTTACCGGTGTATAGCCACCAACCTAAAAGGATCTGTGGAGACTGCAGCTTATGTCACTGTACAAGGTAAAGCATTGCAGTAGATGGAAACAAGACAAAAATCACTCAAAGTGCTTATTCTCTATTTGATCTTCTTTTCCTCTTTTCCCCTCTTATTTTCTCTAAGCGGCTTATAAGTGGAGTTCTTGCTCTGACTAGGAAGGCAGGTAAGGGGCTTGTTGATCATGTGTGATTTCTGACTACAGCAGTTTGAAGGAAGTCTTAGCAGGGGGAATGCACCAGGTTGGAAAGGAAGCCAATGGGAAATGCTAACTCATGATGTGTTTATACTGACCTCAGAAGAAGAATTGCTTCAATCCAACAAAGAGAGGGTCAGGGAAGAAGATAAATGTAAATGTAGTGTAATAAAAAACCCAACCCATTCATTTTCTCACTTCAGGCTACAATAAGCTGGAAAGAGACATTTCTGATATTTTCCTTTTCTTGGTTTTAATATAAAGTGGGCTTCTATGTCCAACCAGAAGAGTTTTCCAGTAAACATAAACACATCTTTCAAAGGTATTTACTATAGGAGCTAGGGGTTGTTATTGTTACTCCTCCTGAGGATACTCATGCTATTCATGTGACTGTCCAGTCTTCTCTTTTTAATTCTCTTGGCCTCGATGGTGCCTTGTGGCAATGAGTTCCACAGGGTAATTGTGCATTGCGTGAACAAGTATTTTATTTTATCAGATTTAAACGTGTCCTTTTTCAACTTCATTGAATGTCCCCCGTACCATTAATTATTGTGTGCACTTTTGACACAACCTCTTTTCTCAACTCAACAGTCCCAAAATTTTCAATCTCTCTTCATAGGAGACATTTTAATTAGGCAAAATATTAATAGCTCCTCCAGGCAAAGACTGTCTCCCTGTGTTTTCGTGCAGCTTATAGTACAATAGAATGTGATAAAGAAATCAGGATTGACATGTTCTAGTTGCAAGTTCTTTGGCTTTTTTGGCACATTGGCAAGTTCATCGCTGTAAAGGTCAGAGGTATCAATGTGTATATATGAGCAGGGCTACATAGGGACTTGTCGCCTGCTATGTTTTGGGGAGTAGTTTTAAATTTGTGTGGGCATTCTAAAAAAAATGACTCATCTTAGAGTGCTTGCAGTTTAACACACCCAGCAGATTAGCTAATTAGTCTGGACAATGTAATATTACCTTGAATTGATTATGAATGCAATTGTATTTTGTTATTTACTGATAACATTTTATGGGCTAGTTTCTGGGGAAGCAGTGTCTCCTTGTTGCCTGACCCAGGGGAGACAGGGAGGATAGTGGATTCCTGTCTGGATAGGTGTCCTTCATGGATGATAGAGCGCTTTTGGATGGTTCTGATAAAAAGCTTTAGCCAAATAAAAGTGGGGTCCAGTGAGTTAAAGACGCCCCAGCACTGATGTCTGGAAAAGGAAAGAGACAAATCATTTAATCAGCTCCCCTTCCCCCCCAAAAAGAACATGCTCAGGGAGAACACATCCTCACCCTGTCTCTCCCACCCTCGTGAAATCTCTGTGGTCTCAGCAAGGGGACAATGGTCAAATGAAGAGTGATCCCTGCCATCATCCCCAAGCAGCTCATCATCTCCTGAACGACTGTCCCTCTTTTGAGGGATATGGAATTGTAGCCACTCACACAACTTTGGCTCGGAGGTTTGAGTCTGGGCTCAACTCTAGTTTTTACTGCATTCTTGAAAATGCATAGTGTACAATTTCTGCTGGTGTTACAGAAAATACTGACATTTTTGATCTGCATACAGTAGCTCGCCAAGTACAGTAGAGCATATGAAAGAAAGCCGGGCAAGTGCCTCGTGTCCATGGCTATGTTTAACAGGCTGGAAAAGTGGTTTGCAAAATAACCAGGAAGGAAACTGTCTGCTCTTTTTATTTCCTTTGAAAAAAAATTCTTATACTTACAGATAATACAATGTGTTATTTTTGTATCAGAAAGGGAAGAATGGACTGCGGAATCCAAGAGCGTTCTTTAAATAATCACAGTCCTTGTTTAGTTTGGAAGCCACACATGTAGGACAGTCTGTGGAAGACATGTAGCCATAAAAATGTCACTGTAAGCCATCAAATCACCTTCAGCTTAAGAACTGAATGGGAAATAATAGAATGAGTACAAATAGCAAATCAGAGTGAGGCACCTATACCTGGACAAAACGATCCTTTTAAATGATGCAGAAGATTTTCTGTGACTGTTTGCTGTGGAAGGAGTGAGTGCAAGTTATTTATTGCAGCTTACACTTAAGGGTCAGAGGGTCCTGTGGTACCTTTAAGACTAACAGAAGTATTGCATCTGAAGAAGTGAGGTTCATACCCACGAAAGCTTATGCTCCCAATACGTCTGTTAGTCCATAAGGTGCCACAGGACCCTCTGTTGCTTTTTACAGATTCAGACTAACATGGCTACACCTCTGATACTTAGGGGTCAGTTCAGCCACTTGTCACACTGCTCAGACCTCCAGTTGGAGAACCGTTTAATAAAGCCCTCTCATTAAAGTTCGGCTCTGCAGGTATTATGCACACTGCAGAGGGGTGTGTCTCAGTTAAGTAGCTAGTTTATGAAGGGGTAGGATGATGTAAGAAGGGGTATAGGTGTAAAAGAAGGAGATAGTTTTATAATTTATACCCCGTTAAATTCAGGCTTCCACCCAAATAAACAAACAATAATGTAGCTTTGTTTAAAGCTGCCTCTGAACAGCTTCATATGACTCTCAGAGATATGACAAAGGAACTATTAATTTGCTAGACTTTATTCAGTTGGTCTGAACTCATGACAATAGTTTGCTACTTACTTGTACATTTTTTATATTGACAAACACGTTATAGTAGCTTGTGCATAGGGGCCCAATCCAACACTCACTGAAGTCAATGGGAATGTTTTCCCTAACTATAATGGGAGGTGAAACTAGCCCATGGTTAGAAAACAGACTCTAATATTTTGTTTGTGTGGCTATGAAATAGATAGTCTCTCTGAGTGTATGGTGGGCGGTCATTAGTCTGCTTCCATGCTGCCTTGGGCTGTGTCTCAGACTGCCCAAGCTAAGCAGGGCTAGGTCAGATCAGATCAGTGCTTGGATGGAAAAGCCTTGGGAGCTGCTGGAAATGGTAGTGGTGTTTCTGGTTCAGTGCTGAACCAGGGGCACAGCGTGGCATGCACCATACTGCACTCATGGATGTGCTGCCTCACAGACGAAAGAGAAAATCGTCAGGATGAGAAGTGAAACTGACGTCCTAACTACCTGCGTTCACTACAGAGGCTGTGACTTCTTCACAAGAGTAGGGTTCTTAAATCTGCCAATTGAGCCGAATCCCAGCTTAGATAAGGATGTTCTACTGACCTAAGTTGTCCTTGCAGTTTCAAATGGATACACTCTCCTCCTTCATGTCACTTCTTAACAATTGCATAGCATACTGTAGCGGTGAAAAAGCTGCTGTGTTCCACTTCAGCTTGTGGGTGCCGTGATTTCTGTGTTAAGGAATCAAAGGGGTAACCGTGTTAGTCTGGATCTGTAAAAGCAGCAAAGAGTCCTGTGGCACCTTATAGACTAACAGACGTATTGGAGCATGAACTTTCATGGGTGAATACCCACAGGACTCTTTGCTGTGTTAAGGAATAGTGACAGACACTCTTTCCCCTCCAGCTGCTGCTAAATAAATGTCAGAAACTATTCCTTGTAACCTGCACAAGCACTGAGTCACGTTCACAGGATAAACAAGAATATGGATGTGTAAATACACAGTCTGGAGAAGGTCCTGTATTATGTTAAAGGACAAATAGTCTGCAGCTCAAAGCACATTTGTCATAATAACATTATAAAGGAAAGCGTCATTTGCATTGTATTTGAAATTGAGTTGCTTTTTTTAAGTACTCACACCTGAGAGAGATTAATCACATCCCAGGGTTTGGAAAAATAAATGCCTTGAATCTCAATTTGTAGTTGTATTCATATTTTTTATTTTGCTAGAACTTACTCTCATAGCTCCAATAGGGACATGCCTGAGGAGTCTTTTAAATATTGGACATGAGCAGGAATCTGATTATCACCTTCACAATTCCTGCATGGCAGACTTGTCACCGCTGCAGAAAACAATTCAAACACTGAACAAAGCTCTGCAGACTTGTTTAAAACTAGGCACCACATACCCCTTAGTTACCCTATCAGCCCACCAGTGAGACATCACTCCTTCTTTCAATTGTCAGATATGGTGCCAAATTTCAAAACTGCTGCAAGTGTGGCCAACTAAAAATGGTGAAATCATGCTCATAACTGCTGTGCCATGTCCCCTCTCTCTCTATCTGAAAGCTGTGCACTTGAGTCTGAATTGTGAGAGTATCACAATAAGTGACGGAGCGTGGGTTTTTGCATTTACTCCCAATAAGGGAGCGTATCATTGTGACATGATCACAGCATTTGCAAAACATTCTGCTGTGAAGACATTTTATGAGACCCGAAGAAACAGTATGAAATAAAAAATATCCAGAATAAAATTTCAAGCACCATCAGGAGATTGAATATTTTCCAGATTTAGTAGTTTTAATATTTTCTTCCTGCTCCCGTTTTTCTCATTTGTAATTTCTGCATTGATTTTGATCAACTCTCCCTACGCTCACTACGGGTATGTCTACACTGCAAATAAAAACCTGCGGCTGGCCCATGCCAGCTGACTCGGGCTGCCGGGCTGTTTCATTGCAGTATAGACTTCCAGGCTCAGGCTGGAGCCTGAGCTCCGGGGCCCTCCCACTCCCAGGAGTCCTAGAGCCCGGGCTTCAGCCCAAGCCCGGAAGTCTATACAGCAATGAAACAGACCCACAGCCTGAGCCCTCTGAGCCTGAGTCAGCTGGCAAGGGCCAGCTGTGGGTGTCTAACTGCAGCGCAGACCTACCCTAAGGGTGTGATCCTGCCAGCCATCACGTGGTATAGAGGGGGTGCTGCTTGGGAAGGCACATGTGGGATCTGACCCCGCACCACTGATGTCCGTGGGAGTCACACAAGAGGCTGTACAGGAACCACTGAGGGCCGAGACTGGTCATAGCTGGGGCAATGCTGCTAAGCTCTCCTCCCTGCAGTGGGAATAGAGAGCACAGCAACCAATTTCTTGAAAAACAGGTACTCCATCATCACATCTCTAATGTCACAGGCAAGTGAGCCATCTCTTAGCATTTTGCTGCCTGTCCTACGCTATCTCCCCAACCCTCAAAAAGGATTGAGCTCTGCGCTAGCAAGCTCTCCAGCAAGGGTGTCTAGAGTTTAATTTCAATGTGTGTATTGCAGTGGGTTTTGTCCAGGGGGTGAATTTTTCTAGGTTCTGAGAGCCGTTAACATCCCTGGAAAGGAAGTTGGTCGTTACTGATATGTTCTTCAGATACAGTTTAAATGCCCAGGGAAAGCAAAGTCTGCTGTTCGGAGTGTAGTTCCATAAAATGTTTGTTACTTCATTTCCCCAGGAACATCAGAGAGATCAAACCTGGAGCTAATAACTCTGACATGTACCTGTGTGGCTGCTACGCTCTTCTGGCTCCTATTAACGCTCTTTATACGCAAGCTAAAAAGGGTAAGAACAGTTGAATAATTACTATGCTTCCCCCTGCTCCACTTTTCGCACTGGTAATTGCTCTGGTTAGAAAATGTTCCTACTGCAAATGAGATTCATGAACATTACATTAATTTACCTGGTCCTCTACACCAGGTGCAAAGTGGGTGCAAAATGCTAATCACTTTGGACTGTAAATCACTACAGAAGGTGGAGTCTGGTGGCACCTTAAAGACTAACAGATGCATCCGAAGAAGTGAGGTTTTTACTCACGAAAGCTTATGCCCAAATAAATCTGTTAGTCTTTAAGGTGCCACCAGACTCCTTGTTGTTTTTGTAGATACAGACTAACACGGCTACCCCCTGATACAGAAGGTGCAAAGCAGGAGTGAATCAGCTGCTAAGGTCTAGAGCCTCAAAGATGTTTACACACACAACTCCCGTTGATGTCAGCCGAAGTGAGGCTATGTCTACACTACCGACCTGCAGCTGTGCTGCTGTAAGGTCTTTCATGTAGCTGCTCTATCCTGCTGGCATAATTAAACCATCCCTAATGAGCAGTGGTAGCTATGTTGGCAGGAGAGTGTCTCCCGCTGACATAACGCTGTCAACACTGGTACTTCTGTCGGTGAAACTTATGTCAGTCAGGGGTGTGTTTTTTTCACACCCCTGACTGACAAAAGTTTTGCCGACAAAAATGCTGGTGTAGACACCTTTGAGGATCTAGGCCTAAGTGCCTGCGAATGTTGACTCTTCAGGGTAAATAGAAAAACAGGGTCTGGAAAGGCCGGGTCTTTGCACTGGTGTAACTATGTCACTTAGGGCTGTGATTTTTTTTTACTGAAATAGGTGTACCAGTACAACCTCTACCATGGATGCAGTAATACCAGGATAAAAGGTGCCTTGTACTGGTGTAACTTATTCCCCTTCCCTCAGAGGAGTAGCTACACTGGTATAAAGCATTTTTATATCAATATAACTGTGTCCAAAAGCCTTGTCTGCACTACGGGTTATTTCGGTATAACTTACGGCACTCAGGGGTGTGAATAATCCACACCCCTGAGAGACGTAAATTATACTGACCTAAGCACTGGTGTAGATAGCGCTATGTCATCGGGACATAGCTACTGCCTCTCGCGGAGGCAGGAGTTATTAAGCCGACAGGAGAGTTCTCTCCTATCGGCTTAGAGTGTCTCCACCACAAGTGGCGCAGCATTGCAGCTGCACCAATGTAAGTGCTGTACTGTAGATGTAGCCTAAGGGAAGTTGTACCCCTTGTGTGTGTAGAAAAGCACTAAGGCCACTTTACAGAGATCTGGAAGTGTAAAGCACTAAGGTCACTTTACAGAGATCTGGCAGTGTAAAAGGGCCTTAGTGTAAACTTAAAATGTACTTTGTGCCCACTTTAGGGCCCCTTTACACTGCCACGTGGTGTAAAGTAATCTTAGGCCTTGGCTACACTTGCAGCTGTACAGCGCTGTGAGGTAAACCTGTCTTCGTACAGCTTAGTAGGGAAAAGCGCTGCAGTCTGTCCACACTGACAGCTGCCAGCGCAGTGGCGTGGCCACACTTGCAACATTTGCAGCTGTGTTGGGAGCGGTGCATTATGGGCAGCTATCCCAGCATTCATGTGGCTGCAACGTGCTTTTCAAAACGGGAGGGTGGGGGGTGGAGTGTGACAAGGAGTGTGGGTGGGAGAGAGTGCTTTTTGGAGCGTTTCAGCACTCTATTTTGCAAGTTCCAAACTCCCGGCCCCCTGCTCATTCATTCACTCACTCAAAGCAAACATCAAACTGTTTGCTTTTTCTCTGTGGTACGAGCTTTGAAACCGGCACTTCCGCATTCCTGCAGCCGGTCACAACAATGGACAGGATTGGCCACTTGACAAGGTGATCAGTACAGTGCTGCAGGTTGATTCCTGGTACACACTCACAGGGGAGAGTTGTAGCCATGCCGCTGTATCGCTTATGCTTCTCCAGGAGGTGGAGTACCTGCAGCGGTGTACTCAGGGAGATACAGCGCTGCAAGTGCCCTGCCAGTGTGGACGGGGAGTGAGTTACAGCGCTGAAGGAGGCTTTACAGTGCTGTAACTTGCAAGTGTAGCCAAGGCCTTAGTTTAACTGAGGCCATGTCTATGCTATAGAGGCTATGCCGGCATAGCTATGGTGCTGTAGCTATGTTGGCATAATCCTGTAGTGTAGACTCTGCCTATACCGATGGAAGAGGTTTTTATGTCGCTGTAGGAACTCCACCTCCCAACGACGGTAACTAGGTTGACAGAAGCATTTTCCCATTGACCTAGCTGTGGCCACATTGGGGGTTAGATTGGCACAGCTACATCTCTATGGAGTTGTGACCCAGTGGTGCCTAGTGCAGCCCACACTGGAAATGCCAAGGTCAGGGCAGGCTGCAAAAGGGAGAGCAGATACTCCCAAGGCTGGTGAGTAACACTGAAGTTAAACTCCCCAACCAATCATAAACTGTGCTTGTGATCCCCCACACTGGTTATCAAGCAACAACAACAACAAAAAAATCACACAGCTTCCTTATTGCATTCCAGTTCTCTGGCTCCCAATCAGCAGCTAAGTCCAGTATAGTGAGAAGTTGTTTTAAAACTCTGTTCACTATACAAAATGTTCTTCTGATCCCAAAGGGTCAGCCATATTGCCAGGTCAATATTAGATTGGATCTTACCCAAAATACCATGCTGCCAGCCAATCCTTTAGTGTCTAAAACTAAAGGTTTATTATAAAGAAAAAAGAAAGAACAAGAAGAGAGATGTCACATGGTAAAGCAGTCACATACATACAAAGACTTCAAAGTCCATATATCAGGTTCCTAGCAGTATTGGTGAGTTTTCTGGCTTGAAAGTCCCTCTGGAATACATTCACAGCTTGGAGACGTCATTCAGTCCTTTGTTCAGAGCTCCAGTTTGTAGCAAAGTTCCTCCAGAGGTAAGAAGCGGGACTGAAGACAAAATGGAGATGCTGCAGCTGCTTTATATATTCCTTTTGCCTTGTGGCTTGTACTTCCTTTGTTCCAAACACAAGCTGTCTAGCACATGGTATGGAAAAACCTTCGAGTTCTGTCCATAGGCATGCCCTTACATGCCTTGCTGAGTTATAAGGTGTAGTTGCTGGTTCCTTTCAATGGGTTCATTATATAGTTGATGGCCTTTGATGGGCCATCAAGCTGGCTCAGTGCTGATGCCATTCTGTCTGAGGGTGTCACCCAGAGACACAGCACAAGTTTAGAAATACAGATATGCCCTACATATCTATAACTCATAATACAAAGGTGATACACACATAAAAACAAGATTATCAGACTTGGCAAATTATAACATTTTCGCAGATACCTTACATGGCATATCTGGCACAACTCATTGCAATTTTACAACATTGGTATTCACGGACAGCTGCAGTAGCACAGGAGCCTGCAAACAGAGCTGTAAACAGGGGAGTTTGAGTGGGAGTTTGCAAGGGGAGTTTGCAAGGGGAGACTAAGCGAGGCAGGCAGAGGAACAGACAGGCTAGTGAAGGGAGTGTGTGGTGTTCTGGCAGTGTTTTGGTGCTCGTTGGGTTTTTTTTTTTTTTTTTTTTTGCTGTGGGTAGTGGTGTTTTGGTTTGGTTTGTGTTTCTTGGACTAAACAGGATTTAGAGGGGAAGGCTATGACAGATACAGAGGCAGCAGTGGAAGACACAATGAAGATGACTGGATGTGGAAGCTGCAGCATGTATATGATCCTGAAGGGGATACCTGAAAAGAGTTTTGTCTGCATGAAGTGCTGCCTGATAGAGCTGATGGAAGAAAAGATCCGAGGATTGGAGATGCAGGTGGAAACTCTGGTTGAGTTTGGAAGGGGATTCGAGCAGATGATGGAGCAAAAACACGAGGAGGCTGAAGGGCAAAGCTCAGACTTGCAGATGGAAGCAGGACCAAAGAACTCTGAGGGGAGACTGCTGGGTGAGGAAAGTGGACAGTGGAAGCATGTGACTAAGAGAACCAGGCAGAGGAAAAGACGGGCTAGTGAAGGAGAAATAGAGCTCAGGAACAGGTTTGCAGAGTTGGAAAATGAAGAAGGGGCACAGCAGGTGACCACTGAAGGTGAGAGGGCAAGGAAGAAGAGAAGAGTAGCTAGTCCTATAGGAAGAGGGGAAGAGTCAATGGAGATAACACCACCAAATATGAGCCCCAGGAGGATATGGGATGGGTTGCAGAGGATTGCAAGGGAGAATAGGAATTGAGAGGACTTGCAGCCAGAGGGAACAGGGGATAGACCAGAGAATCGCACCATCACCAGGAAAAGGCAGGTCTACGTGATTGGGGACTCCTTACTGAGAAGAATAGACAGGCCTGTAACCAGAGCTGATCCAGAGAACAGAAGGGTGTGCTGTCTGCTGGGTGCTAAGATACAGGACATGGACCTGAGGCTGAAGAGGATCCTAACGGGAGCGGGGAAAAAAATCCATTGATTGTCCGTCATGTGGGAACAAATGATACAGCTAGATTCTCGCTGGAATGTATCAAGGTAGACTATGCCAGGCTGGGAAAGACGCTTAAGGAAATCGAGGCTCAGGTTATCTTCAGTGGGATTCTGCCTGTTCCTCGAGAAGGGAAACAAGGTGTGACAAGATTATGACAATCAACTGATGGCTTAGGCAGTGGTGCTATAAGGAGGGCTTTGGGATGTATGGCCATTGGGAAGCATTCATGGATGGAGGACTGTTCTCTCGAGATGGACTTCACCTCAGTAGGGAGGGAAATAGACTTCTAGGGTGGAGGCTGGCACAACTGATTAAGAGAGAAAGTTTAAAGAAACTAGGAATTTGGGGGAGATGGTTAGGAGATGTCCAGGTAATCTCCACGCCAGATTTTAACATTGAGAGGGAAGAAAACGAAGTAAGAAAGGATACAGCCATGGGTAGGAGAATGGACATAAGGAGGAAGGGTAGTGTAGATACCAGTCTAATAGGTGATACTGGTGGTAGAATGTCTGTGCCTAATTGGGTAAAGAATGTGAGTGAAGCCAAACAGCAAAAAATAAGATGTTTGTACACCAATGCGAGGAGCCTAGGTAACAAAATGGAGGAACTAGAGTTACTGATGCAGGAAGTGAAACCAGATATTATAGGGAATGGATAACAGAAATATGGTGGAATAGTAGTCATGACTGGAGTACAGGTATTGAAGGGTGTGTGCTGTTTAGGAAAGACAGAAATAAAGGCAAAGGTGGTGGAGTAGCATTGTATATCAATGGTGAGATAGACTGTAAAGAAATAAGAAGTGATGGAATGGATAAGACAGTCTGTCTGGGTAAAAATCACATGGAGAAGAAAGCTACTAGAGCCTCCCCTGGGATAGTGCTTGAGGTGTGCTATAGACCACTGGGATCTGATTTGGATATGGATAGAGACCTCTTTATAATGAAGTAAATACTAATGGGAATTGTGTGATCATGGGAGACTAACTTCCCAGATATAGACTGGAGGACAAGTGCTAGTAATAATAATAGGGCTCAAATTTTCCTGGATGTGATAGCGGATGGATTCCTTCACCAAGTAGTTGCTGAACCAACAAGAGGGAATGCCATTTTAGATTTGGTTTTGGTGAGTAGTGAGGACTCCATAGAAGAAATGGGTGTAGGGAACAACCTTGGTTCGAGCAATCATGAGCTAATTCAGTTCAAACTAAATGGAAGGATAAACAAAAATAGATCTGTGACTAGGGTTTTTGATTTTAAAAGGGCTAACTTAAAAAAATTAAGGGAATTAGTTAGGGAAGTGGATTTGACTGAAGAAATTGTGGATCTAAAGGCGGAGGAGGCCTGGAATTACTTCAAGTCAAAGTTGCAGAAACTATCAGAAGCTTGCATCCCAAGAAAGGGGAAAAAATTCATAGGCAGGAGTTGTAGACCAAGCTGGATGAGCAAGCATCTCAGAGAGGTGATAAAGCAAAAAGCCTACAAGGAGTGGAATATGGGAGGGATTAGCAAGGAAAGCTACCTTATTGAGGTCAGAACATGTAGGGATAAAGTGAGAAAGGCCAAAAGCCATGTAGAGTTGGACCTTTCAAAGGGAATTAAAACCAATAGTAAAAGGTTCTATAGCCATATAAATAAGAAGAAAACAAAGAAAGAAGAAGTGGGACCACTAAACACTGAGGATGGAGTGGAGGTTAAGGATAATCTAGGCGTGGCCCAATATCTAAACAAATACTTTGCCTCAGTCTTTAATGAGGCTAATGAGGAGTTTAGGGATAATGGTAGGATGACATGGAGGTAGATATTACCACATCCGAGGTAGAAGCCAAACTCGAACAGCTTAATGGGACTAAATCAGGGGGGGCCCAGATAATCTTCATCCAAGAATATTAAAGGAACTGGCACATGAAATTGCAAGCCCATTCGCAAGAATTTTTAATGAATCTGTAAACTCAGGGGTTGTAGCGTAGGACTGGAGAATTGCTAACATAGTTCCTATTTTTAAGAAAGGGGGGAAAAGTGATCCAGGTAACTACAGTGTTAGTTTGACATCTGTAGTATGCAAGGTCTTGGAAAAAAATCTGAAGGAGAAAGTAGTTAAGGACATTGAGGTCAATGGTAATTGGGACAAAATACAACATGGTTTTACAAAATGTAGATTGTGCCAAACCAACCTGATCTCCTTCTTTGAGAAGGTAACAGATCTTTTAGACAAAGGAAACGCAGTGGATCTAATTTACCTCGATTTCAGTAAGGCATTTGATACAGTTCCACATGGGAAATTATTAGCTAAATTGGAAAAGATGGTGATCAATATGAAAATTGAAAGTTGGATAAGGAACTGGTTAAATGGGAGACTACAACGGATCATACTGAAAGGTGAACTGTCAGGCTGGAGGGAGGTTACTAGTGGAGTTCCTCAGGGATCAGTTTTGGGACCAATCTTTTTATTATTAACCTTGGCACAAAAAGTGGGAAAGTGCTAATAAAGTATGCGGATGACACAAAGCTGGGAAGTATTGCCAATACAAAGAAGGACCGGGATATCATACAGGA
This sequence comes from Trachemys scripta elegans, assembly GCF_013100865.1. Taxonomy (NCBI): domain Eukaryota; kingdom Metazoa; phylum Chordata; order Testudines; family Emydidae; genus Trachemys; species Trachemys scripta. The sequence goes on from NC_048298.1 coordinate 301,506,117, forward strand.
AGATCTGGATGACCTTGTAAACTGAAGTAATAGTAATAGGATAAAATTTAATAGTGAAAGTGCAAGGTCATGCATTTAGGGATTAATAACAAGAATTTTTGTTATAAGCTGAGGATGCATCAGTTGGAAGTAACAGAGGAGGAGAAGGACCTTGGAGTATCGGTTGATCACAGGAGGACTATGAGCCACCAATGTGATATGGCCATGAAAAAATCTAATGCGGTCTTGGGATGCATCAGGCGAGGTATTTCCAGTAGAGATAAGGAGGTATTAGTACCGTTATACAAGGCACTGGTGAGACCTCATCTGGAATACTGTGTGCAGTTCTGGTCTTCCATGTTTAAGAAGGATGAATTCAAACTGGAACAGGTACAGAGAAGGGCTACTAGGATGATTCAAGGAATGGAAAACCTGTCTTATGAAAGGAGACTCAAAGAGCTTGGCTTGTTTAGCCTAACCAAAAGAAGGCTGAGGGGAGATATATTTGCTCTAAATAAATATATCAGAGGGATACATACCAGGGAGGGAGAGGAAATATTTAAGCTCAGTACCAATGTGGACACAAGAACAAATGGCTATAAACTGGCCATCAGGAAGTTTAGACTTGAAATTAGATGAAGGTTTCTAACCATCAGAGGAGTGAAGTTCTAGAACAGCCTTCCAAGGGGAGCACTAGGGACAAAAGACATATCTGGCTTCAAGACTGAGCTTGATAAGTTTATGGAGGGGATGGTATGATGGGATACCCTAATTTTGGCAATTAATTGATCTTTGACTATTAGCGGTAAATATGCCCAATGGCCTGTGATGGGATGTTAGATGGGGTGGGATTGGAGTTACTACAGAGAATTCTTTCCTGGGCGTCTGGCTGGTAAGTCTTGCCCACATACTCAGGGTTTAGCTGATTGCCATATGTGGAGTCGGGAAGGAATTTTCCTCCAGGGCAGATTGGCAGAGGCCCTGGGGGTTTTTCGCCTTCCTTTACGGCATGGGGCATGGGTCACTTGCTGGAGGATTCTCTGCACCTTGAAGTCTTTAAACCACGATTTGAGGACTTCAATAGCTCAGACATAGGTTAGGGGTTTGATACAGGAGTGGGTGGGTGAGATTCTGTGGCCTGCGTTGTGCAGGAGGTCAGACTAGAGACGATCATAATGGACCCTTCTGACCTTAAAGTCTATGATTCTATGATAATATCCTAAAGTGTCTCCCAGATTCTATACAATATCACTAGGGTGTGTAACATTTCATACCCTTGAACAATGTAGCTATGTCAAATTTTAAGTGTAGACCACTCAGGCCTACAGTCTTTATGTCTGAGCAAATTCAGGCAAATCAAGTCAAGGTCTGACTACAAGACGTTGCTTCTTCTACTCCTGAGGGAATTCTGTGGCACTGCGCAATGCAGAATTTTGCAGAAATTAATGTCCGTGCAGAATTTCCTTTCCCCCCACAGAAATGAGCTGCAGTGCTGCTGGGCTGTCACTAGGGACCACTGGACTCAGCAGAGCCCAGCTCACACATAGAAGACACTGCTGGTGGGAGGGAGAGGGAGCTAGAGGGTTCCTGGCAGCTGCAGTTCCCAGCATGCCCTGAGGGAAGGAGAAGGCGGCACACAGGAAATTCTGTGCAAGCCTGGGACTGAGCATCAGGCTGTTTCTCCCTCTGGATCCTTAGGCTTTGTGGGGGAGGGTGTGTGGGTGTCTGGGCAAGGGGGCGTTCCACGGCGGGGCTCTGAGGGAGGAGGTGCAGGTATCTGGCTGAAGGGCCCTGTGGCTGGGCTCCGGGGAGGAGGCGGTGCGGGTATCTGGGCAAGGGGGGGCCGTGACTGGGGAGAGGGCTTGAGTGTATTGCTGGGTGAGGCACCATGGCTGGGCTCTGGTGGGGGAGGGGTTGTGGGTGTCTAGCCCGCCGGCTGGGCTCTGGGGGCTGGGGGGAAGGAAGGGGGCAGGAACTGGGTTGTGGTAGGGGTTTCTTTAACTCTCTACTCCCAGGGGAATTTTTGTTTGTGTCTGTATTGTTACAGACATGCTTGCTGACAGGTATTTTGAAATAAATATGATATGATTATGTAGTGTTATTTTGACAAATAAAATTTGCAGAATTTTAAAATATTGTGTGCAGCATTTGTAATTTTTTGGCGCAGAATGCCCCCAGGAGTACTCTGCAGCCCATGCCTAAAAAAACATGATCTTAGGACAGGTCTGCACTACAAACTTATATCAGTATAACTACATCGCTCAGGGGTGTGAAAAAGCCACACCCCTGAGTGTCGTAGTTCTACCGCCCTAACCGCTGCGCTGGTGTAAGCAGTGCTATGTCTGCAGGAGAGCTTCTCCCATCAACATAGTTACTGCCTTTCAGGGAAGTGGAATAACTACACTGATGGGAGAAGCTCTCCCATTGGCGTAGTAGCATTTTCACTTAAGCGCTACAGCAGTGCAGCAGCACTGATGCAGTCTATTAAGTATAGACCTGCCCTGAGGCAATTTAAGGCCCAGTGCTGCATTTTGTTCTGGACACTGAAAACTGCCATTGATTTTGTGAGAATGCAGGGCTAGACCTTTAAAACCATTGTTTCAGTCACTGTATTTCAATGTGTATTCTCCTTCTCTTTCCACCCCAGCACCACACACACACACACACACACACACAAATAAAGAGAACCCGGCACGTTTAAGTCTAGCAAAAAGGAGAGTGAGGAGACAAGGGAAATATAATGGACTACAAATAGATAAAGAGATCTTATAAAGGGGATAAGGACCAATTATTCCCACATGTCATTATGGACAGAATAATTAGTAATGGACTAAACAACAGTTGGGAAATGGTTAAGTATTATAAATAAAATTTGCAGAATTTTAAAATATTGCTACCAGTCTGGACACTCACATGCCACAAAACCAGGGAGGCCAATTTCTAGGTAACATAGTAAAGGCCTCTTCCCATTCAAAGGTTTCCATTCAGGATTCTCTATTTAAGGCTAAGTTTCTGTTATAAATCCCTAGTCTTAAAGATTTATGGCTGGAATATAAAAATTAGCTCTAAGCTACGACTTCATATTTAGGGCTCAGGCAGAAATGTGGCAGCTACAGCAGCTACCACATCAAAAACAATTTCATGCTGTCAGAGAAATAGAGCATCTTCTTAAAGTCATGCGCACACACACCCCGACATGTATTTGCTCTGTGTCACACTTTTACTTCCACTTTTACTACAAATATAGGGCTGAATCTCCAACAGTGCCCAGGATTTGGTGCTCAGTGCAGCCAAGGAGAGAGAAGGCAGTTCTATGCCATGTAACTGCTCCTTTGATCCTGGGAGTGATATGACAGCCTAAGAGCTGTTTCTAAGTTGTGCCAGCTGGAGAAGTGCAATGAGGATCAGCTGGTGCACCATGTGCCCTGGCCCTTCCCCATCCCTGCCCAGGCACACCCTCTCTGTAGAAAGCAGCAGCAGGTCAGAAGCAAATATTGCAGACTTTGTGCCACTCAAGGATTCCCCTACTTTGGAGGAATCCTCAGTTGTCCTTTTAGGGAAGTTTACAGGGTGTTTTGGACACAGCACAAGAGTCAGGAAGTTACCCATAATTTTCAACATGCTTCTTTCCTGAGGTCTTCCTACTTACAGTGTGTGCATTTTCCCTTTTAAGCAATGTAGTGAAAACGTTTTCAGGAAGGAGGACAATTCCTGGCAATGGAGGAGGTGAGCTGCAAGCTGCAGAGCAGCTTGAGTAGGAATTGGAAGTATGTGGATGTGGGTGTAAGATGTAGGCGACAATAGTCTATTGCTGTTTTGGCATGGCTAGATGGAAAGCACCCTGATGCTCATTTCCATGAAGCTTGCACAACTTCCAGCCCATAGCCATGAAGACAGACTTTATACAGGCCGAGATTTTCCCTTTGCCACACAAATACAAGCGCTTCCTATGACTATGCAGAAATCTAGCTGAGGTTATTGGTAACTCTGCATGCTCACAAAAGAAAATAGGTTTCAAAATGCAAACTGATGTACAGCTATAAACCTTTAGAAGGAATGTGATTCCTTACATTTCTCATGGGAAGGCAGCAATTTGGTTTGGGGAGGATGCTTTTCTGGGTCGAAATCTCATTAAGAATTTCTGAGTATTTGAAAACTGTAACATACAGTTCAGTACAGACTAAGTCTAAGTCTTGCACAGCTCAAACCACATCTGACCTTTCTCTGTTGAAGTCACAAAAGAAAAAAACACTGACAGTTGAACTCCCATCTGTTGCACGTACAAATGGTGGAGGAGAGGAGTGGGGGTGGCAGAGGGGTTGTCGGGAGATGGTTTTTTGGGGGGAGGGGAGGTTGTACAATCATTCAGCAAAAGTTATTTTCAGCAATGGTGTTGAGTCCGTTTCTGAAAATACTTCTTACTTCTTTAAAGTACAGAGTCTATATCCCATGGCAATTATTTGCGTGAGAATTCATATGGATTTAATTGGAGAAACTGACAGCATTATGTATGAGAAAAAGGAGGAGGAAGGGCTGGTATAAAAATAAAAATGTCACAACATTAAATAACAGAATTTTTAACTGATTTTATATTGGAGTGTGAAACATACGTCCTTATGGGGGGAGGTGCTTTATGTGCATCTGTCAGATCTAATCAACTTGCAAGCCTTGACCAAAACCAGAAGCTGCTGCCCACTACTGTTTTCCATCTGGTGGTGACTTTGAAATGTTCTTGATTTCCTAGCCTTATTCTTCTGAAATAAAGACCAATTACCTGTCAATCATAATGGATCCTGATGAAGTCCCCTTAGATGAACAATGTGAACGTCTTCCATTTGATGCCAGCAAGTGGGAGTTTGCAAGGGAAAGGCTGAAACTAGGTAATATGCTTGTTACGGTATTAACACACAGCACATTGCCTTTGTGTTTATCAGACTAGATGTGTTTGTAATTAGAGCCTACAGACAGGCAGCTGACCATGTATTGCAGTTCTGCAGGGCAACTCTACACTTGATTGTTAGTGAGCTGTTATTGTTCTTCAGGTGAATTATCATCAAGATCTAAAATTGCTATTACCTGGCTTTCCGTATGATTAGACTCCAGCAGTGGAGTACTTTTAGTCGTTTTATCTGTAGTACACATAGGGCTGCTTTGTATTTCTTAGGAACTGAGATACTATAGAACATAAAATAAAAACAAAGGCCAAGATTTTCAAACCTGGGAGCCTAAAATTAGTTTCCTGAGTCCATTCTGAAGCATCTAAATAAGTGGCCAATTGCAAAGGTGCTGAGCACCCAGTAGTCCCTCCTGAAATTAATGGGAGCTTTATTAGTAGTACTGTTATTTAGAAGTATTACAGCAATGCCTAAGAGTATGTCTACACTGCAATTAGACACCTGTGCCTGGCCCATGCCAGCTGATTCAGGCTTGCAGGGCTCAGGCTAATGGGCTGTTTAGTTGTGTACATGTTCGGGCTCAGGCTGCAGCCCGAGCTCTGGGACCTCCTAGAGTCCCACCTCACACTTATTTATTGTATTTATTCATCTACTGATGAAAACGCTATACAAGACTTAGGTATTGTTATTTAGGAGCCTAACTATGGACTCAGGAGTCTAACCTTAGGCATCCATCTTTCCCATAGCCTAATTCAATTCTCACTTACCAAGGGGCAACTGCCTGTGCAAATGAGGGCAGAAATGAGCCCATATTGTCCTCTTTGAGTTTTCCTCTAACCCACTCTGTTTTACTTCTTTTCTTCAAATTTATAAAAAGACCTATTGGTGTTTCTCCTATGCATGGGACACCTATCCCATACATTAAAATGCACAATAGGAGATAACAGAAACGACTGGCCATGCCTAAATAAATATCCATAGAACCTTCCATCCCCTAGCCATCCAGTCTTCAAATGCCTGAGTGGAAACAAAACCTGGGTTTTGAAGTACTCCTTTAAGTTGAAGGAGTCTGAGCTCCGGCAGACCATGGGAAGGCGCAAATTGCAAAGTTGAGAACATCCTGCTGGCAGCTCTCAACCTCCAACTCCAGCGTCAGCACTGATCTCAGTTATGGCAACATGGCCACATGTCCTTTCAGTCACAAATTAGACGTCAGCCAATCCAAGGTGCTAAGGTGACAGTGGCTGACACACTGTGGACTGAATCAGGGACCTCCACAACTAAAAGCATGAGTTGCTACAGCTTGAGCTAAAGATACATGGATCTCTAGCTGGGGCTGTAACAAACTCACACTTTCTGGGGCTTTGGCACAGAGGAAGATCTGTGCATATCCAGCCATACATTCACCAGTGCGTTGCACTAGCACACAATTCAGATCTCACTTAATTTATCTGCTATACAGGGTGCAGGGTGAGCAGTATGTGAATAAGTACAGCCAAAATATTTAAATGGTAATTTTTAACACCTGTACATTATTTTGTGAATGCCGAAGCATAAAATCTTGTTGGGAGTCTCCTCGTCTGTGAAAAGGTCTTAGTGCATCAAGAGTTCAATGTGCATAAACTACATGGAAAGAATCAAGTAGAAATAGAAAATTTGTTAGTCTCTAAGGTGCCACAAGTACTCCTGTTCTTCTTCTTTCTAAAGTTCTCTGAAATTCCAAGGAAAATTTGTCTGAAATGGGTTTTTTTTTTTTTTTTTAGAGAGGTTTGGAGGTGAGCTGTGAAAAGTAAAAAGAGAACAGGGAATTAGTTAAAATTGAAAGAACTGGTGTAAACAACTGGTGTAAACAAAAAATATTGACAATGAATGAGAACCAGATTCTGAAAAGTTGGGTCAGCAAGGTATGTTAGGTTAGCACATGCATAGGTGCCATTTACATGGCAGTTAGCCCAACCTTTCAATGACCCTGGCAGCTCTGCAGGGGAATAATCTCATAAACTTGAATAGTTCTTGTATAGTTTCTTCCAATACCAGACGTGTGTGTCTTCCCTTTCTAGCTATTTGTCTTCAGCCTGGATAGTTATTGTAACCAGTGTGAAGAGATTCTCTCTGTTTATATCTCAGTTGCCTTATGTTCCTCATCCATTAGTCCATATTATTGATGTAACATCCATACAAAGGTGTAGGAGGACTTCCTCCTCACCCCCTGAGGCTACAAGTGTTACAGAAACCAATCCATACTAACTCCATTGAATTCAGGGGACATCCTCCCAATTTAGATGAATGGAAATGAAATTAAATGCTAGCCCCTAAATTAGATTGTAAAACTCTGGTGCATTAAGGCAAATGGCTGTGTTTAGTTACAGCCCTGTACCTTTAACATTGATATAATTTTGTATCTTATGACCTTACCACTGGTGGTGATCAATCATAATTTAGGGCATCCATTAAAGTGCTAAAGTTGTGATAGAGGGACCCATTGTAATTATTGCCACTGATGCACCAGGCAGAGTAAAGATTCAGAAATCTATGTAGTAACCAATTTCATTAGTTACGCCAGGGGTTGGCAACGTTTGCACGCGCCGCTTCCCGCCGCCCCCATTGGCCCGGGACAGCGAACCGCGGCCAGTGGGGGCCACGATCAGCCGAACCTGCCGCGTCAGCAGGTAAATAAAACTGGCCCAGCCCGCCAGGGTGCTTACCCTGGCGAGCCATGTGCCGAACGTTGCCGACCCCTGAGTTACGCACTCCTACTATGCACTATAAAACTATTCTCTAACTCTGCCAGAAATGAGTGAGTTTCCCACATTGTTTTTAACACACTGAACTTTCATATTTATCAATAATTTAAAACAGGAATCCTCTAACACAGAGCAACAGAACATCTGGAATGTGTCAAATGAATTGTGCATGTTCACTGAATGCCTCTTTGAAACTCCTGAGTTCCCAGCTCCTAAGAGGCAACAGCATATAGCAAGAATAACTTGTGGATTAGCCTCTGCCTGCACTCTCCATTAGCACCGTGCTCCAGCAAAGTGACATGCACATGACAACGTGACAACTCACATACTTGAAGTTAGATGTGTGCTTAAGTATCTTGCTGAATTGGGGCCTGAACAGAAACTGCCTGGCCCAAAGCGAGTTAAATCAATTCCCATTGACTTTAAAGGATTTGGATTAGCCTCAGAAAGGGTTAGCAAATTTGAGGAATTTTAACCAGAGTTCAGCTGCATTATTCTCTGCATCAGAGTTCTCAAAATGTGGTCACTTGACCACTGGTCTGTGGAGAGCTGGTAGCTCACATGGTACCGGGTCCTTCTTTTCATCTGCTAACCTGCACTAAAAGTCAATTAGATAGTTTCCTGATATTACTTTTCCATGTAAACATCTGTGGCTGTTGTCACAAGGATTATGTGTGGTCATAAATGGGAGGAGAGTTTGTCCAAGGCACAATCTGTATCTTAAAATGTGTTCCACACAATGAGAAAGTCTGAGAATCCCTTATCTGCTCTAAAATTTAATATAACGCAAAACAGAATTAGCTATCAATTCAAGTTGATTACCATGAAATCAAGATTATTGTTCAGAGGAAAAACACGTTTCTAGCATTCACACTGATTAAAGGGAGACTAGAAGCCATATGCTGCTTTAAATGGCAACGAATTTGTTTTCTAAGTGGTGGCTAAATAGTTTATCCCAAAATGGAAAATGGATTATTACTGATGAAGCCAATTAAAATTACTGATTAAACACAGTTTTACTGTGGATACAGGGGTTGTAGTGCCTTGGATTACAGCTTCATATTGGAGCACACCACCAATTGCTAGAGCCCTGCAAATCCGCGGGTATCCGCTTTATATCCGTGGACCATTTTTGAGGATAGCAGCTTGGATGCAGATACAAATTTTGTATCTATGCAGGGCACTGCATCTCAGACTCACCAGAATGGAGCGGCTGTCACACAGCCTGCAGGCTCCAGCTCAGCTCTCTGAATCACGCAGCAAGGAATAGCCCGCTGGACATTCTGGGAATTGTAGTCCCCAGCTTGAATGGACAAAGCAAGTAAACTACAACTCCCAGAAGGGAGTGAGCCAAGCGCCATTTTGAAAGAAGTGTGGTGTTGTAATTTAAATTAGTGGGCGGCAAGGGCACGTGCTATGAAGAGAGTAGTTTTCGCCACTCTCTGCCTGGGCCAGGTCTGCATGCATTGCAGCCCTCGCAGTTGCAATGGGGTGTCCAAGCCCTCCTCCGCACCCACTGGGAGAGTGTCACTGCACACAAGGGCCCAGGATTGTAACCTTCCTACTCAGAGTGGGGAAGGAGGTACGACAGGGGCAGAGCAGGTGGTGGGACAGGTGGCCCCTGGGGAGAAGTGGGGGTGGTTAGGGATTGGGGGCTTGCTGTGTGGTGACCTATGGAGCTGTTTAGAGCCCTGCAAATCTGCAGACAATTTTTGCGGCTCACGGATCGGATGCGGATACACATTTAGGCATTTAAGTCCAAAATTTAGAGCCTCAAAATCCTCACTCAGCTGCCGCCTAACCCTATAGCTGCCTATGATATTCCCCAGGGTACAGTCTGGGCTGATGGACAGCTGTGTCCTCTCAATTCTCCAACCTGGGGTGCCCTTTACAGTGCTTTGCTGTGAGAGCAACCACGTCTAGTCTGCCCACACACAGCCTCCAGCATGTAAATCACCCCCAGATATAAAGTCTGAGTGCCAGCCAACTATGAATTACACTGCTGGGCAACACCAGCGAAATTCCCAGTCCCAGACTTTTCCCCAGAAATGTGTGTCTTGTACTGCCCAGCATTCTCCTCCACAATGCAACCTCGTATAAAGTCCGTCATTTCATTAATAGAAAATGATATGCACAAACCTTGTTGTCTCAATTGAAGTTCCCCGAACACTTCAATCCAAACACACTGGTTTAGATAAAATGATAAAACAAGTGTATTATTAACTACAGAAAGAGATTTTAAGTGAATACAAGTAATGAGGCATAAAAGTCAGAATTGGTTACAAAGAAATAAAAAGTAAATTGCAGACTAATATCTAACTTAACAAGCTAAATGAATTCAAAGCAAAGGTTTCGCTCACCACATGCGTTAGCAGTCTTACTGGCTGGAATCCTTTCAGCCAGGACTCCTCCCCAAGTTCAGTGTTAATTTCCTTGTCCTTCAGGTGTTGTTGATACCATGAGTAGAGATGAAGGGGGAGAACATTTGGGGTTTCTGTTCTTCCCTTTTATCCTTTTCCTCTTCTTTGAGAATCATCTCCAGCTGGGGTTCAGGAGATAAAGTCTGGGGAGATGGAACTTCCAGCTGTTTCTTTGCCAAGATGTAAATTTCTTTCTCACACCCTTTTTCCTACCAAGTGATAGTCCATCTGATTTTGTTGATGCCTGGCTGAGGAATCAGTTTGCCTCTCGTCTTTGAAGAATCGGTTTGTGCCTGCTTTTCTAAACTTGGAATAACCCTCTGTAATGTTATACAGTAGAATCTTATAATTTTACATACAGTGTTGCCACACGTATTTTACCAGGACAATAACGATCAGCACATTATGAATTTTCACATGATACCTCACCAGGCATACTTTGTAAAAAATCCATTATAGTTTTGTAAAAAGGGTGAATGTAGGGATACAGACTGTCACACTGCCTAAATTCCCTAGGTGCCTTTCTTTCTAATGATAAAGTGCCATAGGTACCTAAAAACCTGTCAACTCCAGAATACCCCATAGCTCAGGTCACTCAACTGGGAGCTGGGACACCTGGGTTCAGTTTGCTGCTCCACTTCAAGGAGGGGGGAAGAAGAGGGGGATTTGAACATCTCTTACATTTTGGGTTAGTGTTCTAACCACTGGGCTAGAGTTGTAAGTTTTAAAGGAAGGTACCCCCTTCTCCTCTGGCATTTTGTACAAGGCCCAATCTATTGGGCAGCCTCTGAGCATGCCTTCTGGATCAGGCTGTGCAGGTGAGATAGGGGAATGTCTAGATGAGGATCCCACTAGGGCTTACAGGTGTGAGCTGGGTCAGCCAACTTTGTGCATGCTCAGCGACAGATTTTTAGGCACTTGAGGACTTTATCAGCAGAAATGTAGGCGCTCAGGGACTTTAGTTGCCTACAAGTTTAGGTGGCAGCTGAGCAGGGATTTTGAGGGTATGCATTTTGGATTTAAGTGCCTAAAGTGGTAGGAAGACACCTAACCCCCTTTGTAGATCTAGCCCTAAACCCTTTTGAGGGATTGGGTTTAGAAACTGGATGTAGAAAGCCCAGGTAGCTTTTTATTTTAAACAGCATTCTTGATCCTGAACCTACATGTTCTACAGAACCTGAGAGTCAGGTTCTGCCAGGGAGATGTGGACAGTTCCTAGTTTTTGCCAGTAGAAATGCAGCACTTTTTCACAAAGCTGGGAGGGAACATATACTTACTGGTTTTGCTGGTGCTGCAGATTTTTTCCACAGTGCTCTATTTCATGTTCTTCAATGCCCTTATGAAATATGCTATGTGCCTCCAACAGCCTCCTTTAAAAAATTGGACTGATCATTAGAATGTATAGATTTGTGTATATAACAGAATAGAATATAAAATATTTAACTATCAGGGCCGGCTCTAGCTTTTTTGCCGCCCCAGGGAGCATGTGGAGGGCAGTCAAGGCGGCTTGCAGGGGGGTGAAGGGCAGCACCCGCCCGCTCCCTCCGCCCATGGGCAGCCCTCCAACCTTGGGTTGTCTCTCCCGGCCGGGCAGGCAGAGCTCCTGGGGGCTACAGGAGGTGCTGGCTCAGCCGCTCCTTTAAAGGCGGCTCGGCTGGTCCAGGCTCAGAGCAGCGCGGGAGGTGGAGGCCGGTGCAGGCGGCAGGGAGTGGCACGTCCCGGGGAGCCCGGCGGCACGGTGAGCAGCGGGGATCACTAGTTCATGCCCCTGCAGGGCTGGGCTGAATGCCCCAAAATTGGCCAGAATGCTGCTCCTTACAATGTGCTGCCCCAGGCACGTGCTTTCTCGTCTGGTGCCTGGAGCCGGCCCTGTTAACTATGCAAAACTGAAGTACTTACTTTTACTCCATTTAAATGTACATTAAACCAGAAGTATTGCATCTGAAGAAGTGAGGTTCTTACCCACGAAAGCTTATGCTCCCAGTACTTCTGTTAGTCTCAAAGTTGCCACAGGACCCTCTGTTGCTTTTTAAAAAAAACAGTGTGCCAATTCCTAGACAAAAATATTTACTCCAAATTTTGATTTTCTAATATTTGGTTGTGTGGAATTATGTGTTTGTTTGTTTTTGTAAAATTCCAATGTTCTTGGCAAGTGATACGCTTACATCATAGAGCTGTTCCTTCGCTCTATCTTATCAAGGGTTGTCTTAGAAGTTCCTTATTTAAAATAGTTTTGACGGGGGACAGGGAGAACTGGGCTGGAAGGGTGGGTGGACAATTCCCTCCTTTCTGCTTACTCTCCTGGGCTCCTAACATCTGCAGAGGGATGTGCTTATGTGTGTCATTTTACAACTGTGGTGACCAAAGCAGTGGCTCGATTTTTGCATTGTCCTACCTGTTAAGACTAAAGGTCCAGAAACAGAGAGATCTTATGCAAATAATGCAATGTCTCAGTTTACATATTTGATGAATATACATTCTCCCTGTTACATCTTCTATCCTTTTATTTTGAATGAAAAAGTTGTCTTTATGTTCTACCCTTGTTCCCTCACCATCATATCAATTGTTCTACTACAGTCACAGGCATGCTGGAAAATCAGTAAAAATAAAGCTTAATGGGCATTAAGGGGCCTTTAACTCCTAGTGAAACTGAAGCAGAAATCAAGCTGAAGTTAAACACTTGGGTTTGTGATTTTTAAAAATATTATTTGCTGACGTCCTGTCACCTATTGGAACCTCCATCAGCCACTGAAAGAGGAGTGAGGAGCCCAGACCCCGCGGTGAAGGTGGAGGGAGAGGGAGAAATCAGTATTGCCAGCACCAAATGCTCAAAAATCAGGAGTCAGGTCCCCAAATATCCTGAGATTGACATCACAGTCATGAGGATTTTGGTAATAATAATTAATAATAAATGTGAGTTCTTTTTATTCGCCTTCTGGTCTCTGAGCCTTTAGGGTGTGCTCAAGTCGTGTTTTCAAGCTTTTCTCCACAACCACGAGGGCTAGAATCTGACTCTTTTTAAAACAAAAACAAAAAACAAAAGCTGAGATTCTCATACAAATTTGTGATTCCAGCAGCTGGGGCTTTAGAAAGAACACTGGATGTTGTGAGATTTGTCATAAAATTGCAGAAGCCGGCAACACCATCTCAGTCGCAGCACATAAAGTGCCATGGTGTCATCACTGATAGCACTGGAGCCCACCCAGGCCGTGAGCAGGCGTGACCCTGAGTCCCCTGGTTCCTCTAAGGGGAGCCTCTGCCTGGCTGCCTCTCTGGGGTCGAGGGGGCTGTTTTAGTCCTGCCTGCCCAGCTCCCTAAATCCAGGCCCTACTGTGCCACTGATGCTGGTGCTTATGCTGCCACCAAACGTGACGCTCCCTCTGTGACACCCCCTCCCCAGTGCACACGCAGGGTCTGTAAGGCACTCGGCCCCTATCTACTCCATCCTCTGCACTCAAGGGTCTGACAGGAGTTAACATGAGAGGCATCACCCACTTATTTCTGGTCTCTGTGCTCTCAGCAGGGTGGAGCAACCCTGAGAGACTAAGAGCATAGCTGGGTTGTACGTCTCGCCCCCACTTTGTGTTTACGTCTGCCTTGGGGGGGTGATGGAGGGGCTTCAGATTCCCTACAGGGAGCCCATATGAGAGCACCCAAAATTGGAACCCCCCCTGGAGAAATGGAATGGTCTGTGCATCCCACATTGCCGGAAGGCACATGATATGTGGGGGAGCAGGCGGCTCTCTGACACGTGCTGATCCTGCAGCACGAGGCCCAAAGCTGCCTGGAGAAGCAGGTGTGGTGGGAGGGGTAACTCAGCCATACTGCAGAATGGGGCGGACTGGCTTGTTTGGAAACCTTACGGTCACTCCCATGTGACCCAGTGTTTGTGGCTCTGCATCTCCTGTCACAAAGCCCCCGTGAACCTCAGCTCACATACATGTAAAGGTCCCATTTGTACAGCTGGTACCTTACATAAGGAAAGTGTGGCCTACAGAAAGGTTACCAAACAAAGCCTCAGCCAGCTGTTGGCCCAGTCTGGAGAGAATTAGGCTATGGCGCTAGGCTGTTTGGGCAGAATATAACTTACTCTTCTACAGCCTGATCCGCAGCCCAGCGAGATCAATGGGATTTGGATCAGGCCCTTACTACAGAGATAATAGTGCTGTAATGATGAGTACAAAACTTGGTTTTGTCAGCAAACTGCAGAGAGAGGCTCAGAAGCAAACATACATCCACTGATAAGAGTGACAAGCTGGGTGAGGTAAAATCTTTTATTGGACCAACTTCTGTTGGTGAGAGAGACACGTTTTTGAGCTACACAGAGCTCCTCTTCAGGTCTGTGTAAGCTGGAAAGCTTGTCTCTTAGCAACAGCAGTTGGTCCAAAAAAAATTATTACCTCACCCACCTTATCTCTCTAATCTGGGACCAACATGGTTATAACAATACTGCAAATACTGCTAAGAGTGGCATTTGTTTAGAGTCACTTTTTCTGACCACATTCTAGTTCACCTATGTGGGAGCCCATTAAAAAGTGACCATCGATCGTTATCTTTCTGTGAAAATATACTTAGGAAGATTTGCAGAGCTTAGTTTGTTATTCAATATGTATGAATGGTTTCAATGACCACAAGTTCGTTTGTTTACATATGCATATCTCCACAATTTGTTTTCTGTACAGGAAAGTCACTTGGATGTGGGGCGTTTGGAAAAGTGGTAGAGGCAGCTGCTTTTGGAATTAAAAATTCTCCCACGTGCAGAATAGTTGCTGTGAAAATGCTGAAAGGTATTGTGCTGCAGGGCTGTGTTGGAACATATACGGCAATGGTTACTCCCTCCCCCCGCTCCCCTGCCTTGTTCTGCGTGTCATTCAAAAGCAAGAGTTTATTCTGAACACCCACGAAGGCTGTATAGCTCACGTTTCACTTTAGATCAGATTTTTCAAGCTAAATGGCGAGCCCTTAAACTGAAACACAACTTCTAGTGAAAGTGCTGGTGAAACGTCCTGTGGGCCAGGGTTTCAGAAGCCCTCCACAGCTGGTTGCTGCTGCTTCTAAGCACATTTACAAATCTGGCCTCCACTAGTGCAAGCACCAGGAAAAATAAAAAGGGAAGAGTGGTTTGGGGGCTACAGTGTATCCCAAGAACACAGCCCATAGTACGATTAATAGTTTCATAAAGTTTAAGGCCAGAAGAGACCCTCATATCATCTAATCTGACTTCCTGAATAACGCAGGCCATTAAATTTCGCCCAGTTATCCCTGTATCAAGCCCAATAACATAGACTCATCGATTTTAAGGTCAGAAGCGACCATCATGATCATCTAGTCCGACCTCCTGCACATCGCAGGCCACAGAACATACTGAGAGATAGAGAATCTACCACTTCTTTTGGTAGTTTGTTCCAATGGTTAATCACCTTCCCTGTTAGAAATTTGTGCCTTATTTCTCCTTTCAACTCAGTTTACAGCCATTGCTTTTTGTTATGCCTTTCTCAGCTCCATTTACGAGCCCTTTAGCACTTAGTACTTGCTCCCCGTGAAGGTCATTACCTGCTAATCAAGTTGCCTCTCAATCTTCTTTTTGAAAAGCCAAACAGACTGAGCTCTTTAAGCCTCTCTCTGTCAGGCATTTTCTCCAGCCCCTAAATGATGTTTGGGGTCCTTTTCTGCACTCTCTTCAATTTCTCAGTGTCATTTTAAAAATGTGGATACCAGAACAGTGCACAGTCTCACCAATGCTGCATAGAGGTAAAATCACATCCTTACTACCACTCCCATTTATATTTCTAAGGACTGCATTATCCCTTTTTGCCATAGCACAGCACTGGAACACATGTTGAGTTGTTTGTCTGCTATGACCTTAAGATCCTTTTCAAAATCAGTTTTCCAGGATACAGTCCACTAATTCTGTAGGTCTGGCCTGCATTCCTAGTTCCTAGATGCAAAACTTTGCATTTGCCTGTATTAAAACACATTTTATTTGAATGGGCCTCTCTTACCAAGTGATCCAGGTCACTCAGTACGAGTGCCCTGCCCTTCTCATTTTTTACTACTCTGCCAATCTTTGTGTCATCTGCAAATCTGATCAGTCGTTTATCTTTACTTCCAGATCATTGATGAAAATGTTGAATAGCATCAGGCCAAGTACCAATCCCTGCAGAACCCCACTAGAAACACCCCATTTCAATGATAATTCCCCATTGGCAACCACTTCTTGAGATCTATCATTTAGCCAGTTCTTAATCCATTTAGCATGTGCCATATTCATATTGTACGGTGTTCATTTTGTAATGAAAATGTTGTGCATTACTAAGTCGAATACCTTAGTAGGGGGTGGTGCATTGCTGCTGTGCTTCATGGGAGCATCCTGGAGGAAGGAATTGTGGGTGAGGGTAATACAATTCCCTTCCTGTTCCTCACTGCTCCAGAGGTGTGGTAACTTTCTGCTGACCTACACCAGTAATAAACTACTGCCCACCCAGCCCCATGCCAACTCAGCAGTTCTGGTCAGCATGTTGGGTGGATGACTGGAGCCAAGACTTCACTCACTCCTCTCCAACCTGTAGTGGTGGGGAGTAAGGAGCTGTGCAAAGTCCCTTATCCCTGTGCACCTGATCCCAAAGGGTGGGTAGCCTATGTCAGCCAGCTCAGAATCTAACCCTTAGTAACAGAATGGATTGGCCAGCATGTGAATGTATGTGCTTGAAGATCTAAGAATAGTCAGCTGGATAGTCCATGGCTTTAGGTATAGCACTTAGGATTCTTGTGAAACACTGATTTTCAGCTCCATAATGCCAGTCAGGGATTTGGGAGAAGATATCTGTAGAATACCCATATCTGTCTGTCTATATGGCCTCAGCACTGCAGTATCTGAGCACCTCACACTCATGGATGTTATCCTCAGCACCGCTGTGATGGAAGGCAGTGCTATCCCCATTTGACAGAGTGGGGGCCTGAGGCACAAGGTGAATTAAATGATTTGCACGAGATCACACAGGAAGTCTGGTTTTGATCCAGGTGCTGATCCCAAGTCCCTTGAGTCGAGCCTACCAGACCAACCCTCCTACCCCTACACAGCACCAAAGCTGACCCAGCACACTGTTAAATATAATACTGGGAGGAAGTTAGCAGTGTCTAATTCTTTATGTGTCTCACTGCAATTAAAAGGCCGCTAGGCAGGGAGGAGTAGAAAAGAGAACACAAATACATGGAAGTGTATCCAGGGATGACAATTATTTCATGTGTAAAACCTGGACAATCGGTAGGTGGTGGCATAGATCCCCAAAAGAAACTATCTTTATACACTGGCATTATCTTGTGTTCGCAGAAGGAGCCACAGCAAGTGAATACAAAGCGCTGATGACTGAGCTGAAAATCCTGATACACATTGGGCATCATCTTAATATTGTGAACCTGCTAGGAGCTTGCACAAAAAATGGTGGTAAAAGAATTTGTACTGTGCTAAACGTGGATTGAGATATTCTCTGGATAATAGTCTTTTGACTGTGTCGGTTTTGTAATGTCGTCCCAGGGGCCAGCGGTTGGCTTGTTCTGTCAGTTTCACATGGATGAGCTCTGTCCACCCTCAGCTAAAACAAGGAGTCAGATTTATTCAAATAACTGCTTTTTTACACGTTCCTTTTGGTCTTAGTATTTAAAGGCTTGAATATAGGAGCATCCTAAATAAGGGACCACTTGTTGCCCTAAGCCCAGCAATTGAGATCAGCAGGACTAGAAATGCTGACTAGATTAAGTATCGTATAGGAAGGACAAGAGGCAGGGGATTTTCAGAAATGGCCACTGACTCTGAATTTTCATTCTTGAGATATATTGATACAGAGGGTATATCTACACTGCAATTAAAAACTCATGGCTGGCCCATGCCAGCTGACCTGGGTTAAGGGGCTGTTTAATTGTGGGGTAGACGTTTGGGCTCGGGCTGGAGCCCGGGTTCTAGGACCCTGCAAAGTAGGAGGGTCCCAGAGCTCAGGCTGCAGCATGAAACGTCTACATTGCAGCTAAACAACCCCTTAGCCCGAGCCTCACAAGCCCGAGTCAGCTGGCTTGGGCCAGCCACAGATGTCTAATTGCAGTGTAGGCGTAGTGTAAGTGGCCAGTAGGTAAGAAATCATTCCTTCTGGATACATCACCCTATTTTGTTTTAGTAGAGATGTGCTGGGGCTGCAAAATTTTAATGAGAACCCAAATTCAGGGTTTTGTGTTGGCCCATCCCTAATTTTCAGCACCGTTATTATTTTGTGAAGGTGTCCAGAGTCTTTCAGGCATGGATTCCTCTACATTAAAAAGTATTGCTAATTGTTATGCTGGGAACTGGGGCTAGTTGGGTGCAGGAGAGATTTCGCTGTTCCTCAGAACTCATTTCTTATATCTTATTTTACGCCACTGAAAATGTTCTTGACTTCTGCTCAGGGCCTCTGATGGTGATTGTTGAATACTGCAAATATGGAAACTTATCAAACTACCTGAAAAGCAAAAGGAATTTTTTCTTCCCCAACAAGGTAAAGAAGCAGATGCTTTGTATTTCAATGGGTGTCCTCCCTCTCTGCAAGCAAGATCATTCACGCTGAGCGATGGGTGGGTTTAGAGCTTTGGTTTATGGAACAGAAGCATAGGAAAAGCAGCGTGACCCCCTGATATCAGTGCTGACAGGAACATGCAAGAGATGAGGCTAGGAAAGTTTTCAAAGGTTTAAAACTATTTTTTTTAAATGCATGGAGAATACGAACATCAAGAATAAAAGATTGTGGATCCCTTGTGCCTCCACACCATACCCTGCAGTGGAATCTGCTGGTTTCACTCAGTTTAGTGGGTTCTTTCTTTGTCACAACCATGGGGCCCAATAGTGCCAACCTTATTTGCGTTGGTGGGCACTTAGTTACTGAGTAGTCCAATACCAGCCATTCTTGAGACCGTGCTTGCCTATGTGAGCATCACACCCATAGAGGGAAGAGGAAGATTTTAGTAACAGATCACAGATGAGACTATTTCATTGGCTGAACTGATTTCATTCATCCAGCTCCTGCAACTTTGACACAGTATCTCTTACTCCCTCTGTTTGTTTAAAGGATGCGTCATTGCAAGTAGAACAGATGAAAGAGAAAAAAGATATTGAGCTGGTGGAAGGCAAAAAACAAAGGCTGGCTAGTGTCACCAGCAGCGAGAGCTTAGCAAGCTCCGGATTTCAGGAAGATAAAAGTCTGAGTGATGTGGAGGAGGAAGAGGAGGGTAGGTATTAATTCCTTCCTGTTCCTACACAGTCTGTAATATTTTTACAATGTACTCTGCATCTCTGAAAATTTTTCCTCATTTATCACTGTAATAAACATCCATGGGAGATGCTCACAGCATCATGTCCAGAAGCTAGAAGTTTTTTAAAAAAAGATTATTTACTGGGTTACTTAATCTGACAGGAAAATGTGTGACTGTTTCTTCTTGACTCTCTTTATCTTTAGGAAAAATACTGGAGTAACAGAGTATAAAGCAAATACTATTTTTGTTGGTGGTGGCAGTGGGTTGATGTCCAAGCACCACTCTACTAAGAGTGAACTTACTGGTACCAGCGGCAGTTAGGAAAAACACCTTATTAACTTAGTATGTGTTAAATTGCTTCCAGATTCTGATGACTTTTACAAATGGCCCCTCACTATGGAAGATCTGATTTCTTACAGTTTTCAGGTGGCTAGAGGCATGGAGTTCTTGTCATCCAGAAAGGTCAGTGTTACCCTTTTGGATATTCCTCTCCAGCAGAATCAGACTCAGGAGAGGTGAAACTATGTCTATATTTTACTGACACCTTTCCTTGGCAGAACTCCCAAAGGAAGGGTGGCTTCCCTCTTGATGTTCTAAATATAAGCATGTGTTTATTCAAGTCTTCATACTATAAACACAGGATTAAGGTGGAAGATTGTGGATGAAGCTGATTCATTCAGAGAATTTTTTTTTCAAGATATATTAACAGAGCACAAAACTGTTTAATGCCTACCTTGGTAATATGTAACAAATTAAAGACTCATGACTTTTTGGTCTGGAAAAATGTTTGTTTGTGAAGAACTGCCCATTGTTTACGTAACTTCATATAAACTTTTGTCAACTTCCTTAAGAAAATATTAATATGATCTTTCGAATAATAATAATTTTTAAAAAAGGAAACGGAAAGATTCAGGAAATTTGTGGGTAGGATTAAGGAAATGCAGTTTGATTGTTCAACTGTTTTATTATAGTGTATTCATCGTGATCTGGCAGCCAGAAATATCCTTTTATCTGGGAACAATGTAGTGAAGATCTGTGATTTTGGCCTTGCAAGAGATATTTATAAGAATCCTGATTATGTGAGAAAGGGAGACGTAAGTCAACATTCGGTCTGTTTGTCCAGTTGTTCATAACATATCATTTTAAAGTGTTCATTAAAATAGTCTGTAAATGTTTACATTCCCTGCACTTAAAAGGGTCTGAAAGCTATCGTAGATTTTATGTGAAGATGAGCAATCCAGATGTGTTGTATATACAGTGACCATTTGCATCCTTAAAAACAATGCTCGGAAATGCTGACCATTTCACAGCTCTGGTCTTTTAATAGTTTACATGTTGGCATTTGTTTCTTGGCTAGCCTGACCAAGTAAGCCAGTCAAAGTGAGCTGCTTTCTTGAAAGCAATCATTTATGCCAAAAGGGGTCCGTGTCCCTCAGTGTACATGCACAGGGACAAATTCCGCTCTTAGTGACATTGGGCTAGATTTAGCATAACTGCACTGAAGTTGATGGAGTTGCGCCAGGAGTAAGTTTGGCCTCCCACCTGTAAAATCAGGCTGAGCTAGCATGTCTCTCTCTACCTGGGCTGGGAGGCTTGTTCCCAGCTGCAGTGTAGACATACCCAATATGGCCCTGATCATACAGTGAAAACTGTGCAGGCAAACTGTGCCTGCGCATATTGAAGTGAATGGAGCTTGGTGTGGCTTCTGGGATCCACCCACGTGGTTCTCTTGGCAGAATCAAGACTTATCTTACCTACCTTCCAGGAGTTAATGTTTGTAAATTGCTTTAAAGACTTAGAGTACTAAATAGGCACCAAGAATGATTGTTTGAATAACTGAAAATGTCTCCCTATTAAAAGGTAATAGGCTTCTCAGGGTACATCTACACTACAGGGGGGAGTCGATTTAAGATACACAAATTCAGCTACGTGAATAGCGTAGCTGAATTCGACGTATCGCAGCCGACTTACCCCGTTGTGAGGACAGCGGCAAAATCGACTTCTGCGGCTTTCTGTCGGCGGCGCTTACTACCACCTCCGCTGGTGGAGTAAGAGCGCCGATTCGGGGATTGATTGTCGCGTCCCGATGGGACGCGATAAATCGATCCCCGAGAGGTCGATTTCTACCCGCCGATTCAGGCGGGTAGTATAGACCTAGCCTAAGTTTAAATTTTTTTACACCACATAGAGTAGATGGAAAATTCATTTTATTTTAAATAGAAAAACAAATTACCTGGCAAAAGAGAGAATAAAATGTTCTAGTTGATTGAGTGCCCATTGTATTCTTGGTGTGCTCATTGTATTCTTGGTGTCTGTAAAACAATACAATAAAATCCTGCTCCGGTGTTAACTATTCACATGGTTATATATTTTTTATCATCTCTGGTTGAATTTTGTATCCACTAAAAGTAATTATCTGGCTTGTCCATTTTGTTACAGGCACGACTTCCCCTTAAGTGGATGGCTCCAGAATCCATATTTGATAAGATCTACAATACGAAAAGTGATGTGTGGTCTTATGGGGTATTGCTGTGGGAAATATTTTCCTTGGGTAGGTTTAAATGTATATTAGGGAAATTAGAGAATTAACAGTTAGGGTCTAATCCATAGCCCATTTAAATCAGTGGAAAAATGCCCGCTGACTTCAACTGGCCTTGGCTCAGTCCTTTGATCCTAGGTACATGTGATCTATGTTGTGTGTGTAGCTGTATGTTCAATTTCATGGAGAATCACATGAGACCAATGAACAGCCACAGGCAGCCAATGTAGCTGCACAAGGAGGATTTTAGCTATCTAAAACCCAAAAGGGACACATACAGGAAATGGAAGGAGGGGCATGTCACTAAGGAAGCATACATGGGAATAGCACGAGCATGTAGGAACAGAATCAGGACAGCCCAGGCAAGGAATGAATTGCAACTGGCAAGGAATGTTAGAGACAACATGAAGGGGCTCTACAAATGTCAGACCATAAAGAAAGATCAGGGATGGTGTGGGTCTGCTCCTCAATAGAGAAGGTGAACTGGTAACGGAAGGTGATAAGAAGATGGAGCTGCTCAATGCCGACTTTGCTTCAGTCTTCACACAAAAATAACATGTGACTGGATGGCTAGTGAAGTTATCATAGACAATGAAGGGGAAGGGATGCAGATCAGAATAAGTAAAGAACATGTCACAGATCTTCTGACCAATTCGAATGAATACAATTCAGCAGGGCCTGATGCTATTCACCCCAAGTGAAGAAATTAACTGAAGAAATCTCAGAGCCACTGGCAATAATATTTGCAAACTCATGGATGACTGGAGAAGGGTGAACATAGTGCCCATCTTTAAAAAGGGGGAAATGGAGGAGCTGGGGAAGTATAGACCAGTCAGCCTGAGATGCTACTAGAGCAATGTATAAAACATTCAATTTGCAAATACCAGAGATGCTACTAGAGCAATGTATAAAACATTCAATTTGCAAATACCTGGAGGATGAAGGAGTGATCACTAGCAGCCAGCATGGATTTACAAAGACCAAATCATGCCAAACCAGCTTGATTTCCTTCTTTGACGAGGTAACTAGTTTGGTGGATAAAGGGAATGCGGTGGACATGACATACCTGGACTTCAGCAAGGCTTTTGACATAGTCCCACACAGGGCCGACGAGAGGGGGGGGGAAGCCGGTACAAATTACCGGGGCCCAGCGGTCTGGAAGGGGGCCCGGCTTCCCCCCTCTCGTCGGTCCTGTTAAGCTGGTCTGCCCTTGCTGTGGGGCCCGAAAAAAATTTTTCACCGGGGCCCGAACCTGCTCTCGGTGGCCCTGGTTCCACATTACATTCTCATAAGCAGGTTGGAGAAGTGTGGGCTCAGTAGAACTACCATTAGGTGGATTCATAATTGGTTAAACAACCACAAACAGAATAACTGTTAATGGACATGTCAGATTGGAAGGAGTTCTCAAGTGGGGTTCCACAGGGTTCTGTTCTGGGTCCAGTGTTATTTAACATCTGTATTAATGACCTGAATGTAGGAATAGAGCGCATACAGTCAAATTTGCAGATGAGACAAAGCTAGCGGGGTTGCAAACACTTTGAGGATACAGCTAAAATTCAGAGGGATTTTGATAAATTGGAGAACTGAGCTATAGACAACAAAATGAAATTCAACAAAAAACAAAGGTAAGGTGCTACTCTTAGGGAAAAAAAACCAAATGCACAAATACAGGGATAACTGGAGGGCAGCAGCACTGCTGAGAAGGATCTGGGAGTTGTGGTGGATCACAATCTCAACATGAGTCTCCAATGCGATGCTGTTTCAAAAAAAGTAAATGCAATTTTGGGTTGCATTAACAGAGTCATAGCATGCAAGTCATGGGAGGTGATAGTATCACTCTGCTCGGCACTAGTTAGGCCTCAGCTAGAGTACTGTGTCCAATTTTGGTCACCAATGTACAGAAAGAATGTAGAGAAACTGGAAGGGATCCAGAGGTGAGTGACAAAAATGATCAAAGGGATGGAATGCAAGTCATATGAGCAAAGGCTGAAGGATATGTTAATTTGGAAAAAGAGGAGATAAGGGGGGACATTATAGAGGTCTTCAAATACTTAAAAGGCTGCCATAAAAAAAGATGGAGAAAAAAATATTCTCTCTTGCCACAGAGAGCAGGACAAGAGACAATGGATTCAAGCTACAGCTTAGCAGATTTAAATTAAATCTCAGGAAAAACTTCCTAACTGTAAGAACAGTAGGACAGTAGAACAGACGTGCCTAGAGAGGTTGTGGAAGCTCCTTCATTGGAGGTTTTCAAAAGGAGGCTGGATAGCTATCTGTCCTGAATGGTTTAGATACAACAGATCCAGTATCTTAGCAGGGGGTTAGATTAGATGACCCTTGTGGTCCCTTCTAACCCTCTGGTTCTATGATTCTAACTGAAATGTGAAGATACATACTTTGTAAGACCTCCAATAAATAATTGAATCTTGGTGCCAGGTTACAAATTACAACTAGATAACCGAAATATTTGAACAGTTTCTCCTTTATTTACCCTCCAAGACCATGGCTCAGAATTCCCCTATAGGTACGTCTATGGAATGTATGACAGCGAGTCTTAGAACCTGGGTCTACAGACTTGGGCTCACCGAACTCCACTAAAAATGGCTCTGTAGATGTTGTGGCTTGATCTGGAGCTCAGTCTCTGAAGCCCACTCCCACTCCTGAGACTTCAGATCCTGAGTTCCAGACCAACCCGAAATGTCTCCCCAGCTATTTGTAGCGCAGTAACCCAAGCCCTGCAAAGTCAAGTCTGGTGAGCTGGGCTCTGAGACTCTCTGTCACTCACTGCGAAGACATGCCCTATAAGATGACAGTTGATCCACTGAGGCGAACACAGCCTGATTAGTTTCAGGTGCTTTGTTTGAAAGGGAAACACAGAATTCTAGACTGAGGGCTTGACAGGAAAGTAAAGTCAATGTTTGAACATTTCATTTTAATATGTAAATACCCCTGGGTCTGTGCAAATAAGGCAAGCAGGATTTGACCCTCAGTGTAACTCTTAGGGCCCAGTCTTGTAGCCTTTTCTCCAAGAGAATGGTTACGCTGAAGTCTGAGACTATGCATGCAAGTGAACTCTGCAGCGCTGGTCCTTTGCTATGCACGTAATATTCCTGTAGGACATAACCATGATCCTGCTGAAGTGATTAGGAATGTGTAATTGACTTCACTGAGTCTAGGATTTGGCTCCAAATGATTTAGAATCCCCGAATTGGTTTTGACTTTTCCTTTGAGAGCAAATAAAAACCTAGTCAAAACCAAAAATGCCCCAATAAACAGAACCTCTTTAATTTCACTGTGTTGAGATGTGCTTAAAATGACACCGTCTATTTCCACTCTTTGAAAAATCTACCAGCCACAATTACCCTTCAGCAACACAATGCCAGCACTTCACTGTTCACAGCTGCTTCCTACTTACACTGGCAGGCGCGGATGAATGAACATTGAAACGGATGCCGTGGAACGAACTAGAGCGCCAAATCTGAAATAAAACCCCGATGTGAGGCAATGTTTTTTTAAGTGAAAACTGTAGGCTACAAAATCAATACTGAAAGGGAAACAACGGCATTCAGAAGAGAAGAATCTTAATTGGGTCCAACACAGAGACTGACACAACAGTAGAGGAAACAGTCCCAGGCAGTCCCTCATCCAATCATTGACTAGTTTGAATACACGTTGTTGGCAGTGCTGCCGACTCTGGTGTTTTTATGGCAATGTTTGGTGTTTCTCTCAAAGCCCCAGCTCCTGGACTCAAGTAATTATTTGAGAACCTCAGCTTTCATTTTTTTAAAAGTAAGTTCCAAAGTCTTTTTGGTTGTGGAGAAAAGTTTGAATGGCCCGAGTGCACCCTAAATGCTCTCAGAAACCAAAAGGCAAAGAACCCAAATGTTGCTGTATTTTTTTTTTTTTGTAATCATGATTGATAAACCAATGTCATGATTTTTTAGGCTGACTTATGCTGTGTGAACATTTGGAGTTGGTGAGACTGTGTCTATTAGAATTTAGGGCAGTATTTGTATATATTGAGGAATCTAACAGTTCTTAGGTATAAAGCGAAGATAAATCACATTTCCTTTTATTAAGTATCTATTTTAAAACTGAATTGCTCTTGTTTCCTTTAAATCCAGCCAAGTGCTGCTAACACTCATGGATCTGATCCTGCAAGAGCCTCAAAGACCCAGACCCAGAGCTTCAAAGATATTTAGCCTCCTCACTTCCATTGCTGCCAACAGCTTGGGACATTGATTTCAATGGAAGCGAAGATTCTAAAATACCTTCGAGCAGGGCCAGCTCTAGTTTTTTTGCTGCCCCAAGCAAAATAAATAAATAAATAAATCCCTCCCAGAGCAAAGTGCCGTCCCGGGAATGCTGCCATGCCGCCTCTAGAGTTGTGCCTCCCCAAGCACGTGCTTGGTTTGCTGGTACCTAGAGCCAGCCCTGCCTTAGAGGATCTGGGCCTAAATGCCTGTAACTTGGGTTGGCATCCATGGGAGTTGAAGGCACTTGGTGTCTTACAAGATCAGGCCCCTTGACTATGTGTTCAGTGGTATAACACTAGAACTATACATGTATAGACACTTACTCTACCTACCTCGGTCCAAGTACTGATTCATACACTGTTACCTTTAGGTGCTTCTCCTTATCCAGGGGTGCAAATAGATGAAGACTTCTGCAGCAGATTAAAAGAAGGCACAAGGATGCGGGCCCCAGAATATGCAACATCAGAAATGTGAGTTTACTTTTCCTATATGCAGAGCCATGCAAATCCGTGGATTTCCACTTTATATCCATCCAAGTTCGATAATGATTAACATATCTGCTTGAGAAGCACCATACAAGTGCCAAGTATTATCATTTTATTAATTTGGGCAGTAACAGTTCAAGCATCCCCCCAGCTTTTCTGGAGACCACTTCTAACAGTAAGGGAAGGCGAAAGGGTCTCCAGGCTTTTTTAGTCCTTGGCCTTTCTGCGGTTTTCAACTGTGCAGACAACAATCCATTAGGAATTGGACTAAAAGTGATGACTCATTTTACATAGGTCACCAAATTGGTCATCAAATGATAGCAACTTTTGGTCTCTGCCTCGCTGGGTAGATGACCTAGAGATGAAAGGCTCCATACACTGTTACTAATCACCTGAGCCTTTCAGAGCCCTGATTTCATCTCAGATAAAGATGAGAAATGCTTTCAATAGATACAGTAATTGACATTTAGACAATAGAGTCCTATCAGAGCACTTGGCCTATGTAATCTTTAAACAAATGCTCTGCACTTGTATCTGATGAATGAATAATACAAGAAGTCACAACATACTAGGCCTGTGAGAATTTTTTTTTTTTTTATCATGTCAGTTCTGGATGAATCACAGAAATCAGAATGCACTTTCATTCTGCACGTCTGTCATTTGGGGAAAGCACAGACATCGGATGCATCGTGTCTCCCTATGCAAAAGGAAATAGAATGAAGGTTTTTATGGTGCCTTGTCCACATCCCACGTACTGAGATCATCAACAGGACTCTAAATAGCAACAGTTACAAAAAACGGCAGAAGGCCGAGTAAAAGGATACACACCAGACTTAATCCTCTCTGGAAGTGTAACCTACTGGCTAATTTTATTATCCTACTGACACTTAAGAACTTTTTTGTTGTTTCAAATATTTTATTGCAGGAAGGAAAACTAGACTTGACCAATACAAGGAAGTGAGACATTCATATGAGTCATCTTACGGTGCCTTCCATTACCAGATAATAAATGCTCCATACCATGGTTTAAAGCTGTACTAGGAATAAAAAAAATATCTGTTAGGAGCTGTTGGTTAAATTATCCTCTGATTGCCCCCAAGGAGGAGTCTTTTTCTGAAGATTGGCTCTTTTCTTTTCAATAACAGTCCCTGGTAATGCCGGACATCTTTCTTGTTAAAATGCAGAAATCCTTCTGGCTTTTCCCAAATTAATGCATTATGAGGAACAATAATTAAATCTAGTGACATGACACTACCATAAAAATCCTGGAGCTGTTTGATATGCCCCGGTGAGGAACGTATCGTGCGTTACCACAAAATGTGCTCATTTTGTTTTTATTTTCCCAGGTATCAAATCATGTTGGACTGTTGGCATGGGAACCCCAATGAACGACCAAGATTTTCTGAACTGGTGGAAAGGTTAGGGGATCTGCTTCAAGCAAATGTGCAACAGGTACTGAACTAAATGGCATCAATATGTTACTGTATATACACTAGCTATATCCTGGACTGTCTTTATTGTAATTAAATATATTTTTGTGTTTTTAGGATGGCAAAGACTATATCCCTTTGAATACTATATTTACAGCAGATAGCAGATTTGCATACTCAAGTCCCACCTCAGTCAACTCTAATTTGAGTGAAGATATTTCAGTTCCAAAATCAAACTGTGAAAACACTGAAAATGCTGGGTAAGAGAAAAAATACCAAGAGTTTTTTTTTTATATTAACTATGTAGAGGAAACTTCTCCTCAGGCATGATTTGGATTAGGATGAGAAAACAATTAAAAATCACCCTGAACTTTCTGCCATCTCCATGATCTGACTCAAAACTTTACTTTTTTTAAATAAGATCACCCTTAATTAGTCTCTTCCTCCATGCATTCTGAAATGGCATCTGGTCCTTCCCTGCCTCTCCATGAATCTTGCACTACCTCTGTATAACCCTCCAATAGGTGCCCCCACTACATTCCTTCCCATCACCATCTGCCACTGATTTGAAAGTCTACCTGCTCTGGAGCGTGCAGTGCATTCTGAGGTAGATAACCCCCACATTATCAGTTGTGGATGAGGGCCAGCAGAGGCTGCTAGAGCTTCTGAGCTCAGTAATGAAATCTTCAAAGCTAAGGGAGTGATATATGGACACAGTCACGCAGAGAGGTATCTACTGGTAGATTGTGGGGAGGGGAGAGATGATAAAAGACCTGGTGAAGAGGGAAAAGGGGAAGCCTTCCCTCATGGCCACTGAATCACAAGTTAATGAGTGTTTACATACAATGGGTTTCGTATGTAAACCATTTAGCCATCAAACAAGTAAATACATTTTAAAATATTAAAATGAAAGAACAGTCCCTATTTATTCACAACTCATTTTATTGCATAGCCGCTGAGGTTTCCTAAAAAAAACACCCTCTTGATGATATCTGTCTTCTGCTTGTTTGTTGAATAGATACATAAACACCTTCAAAATGAAGCCACCCCAGAGGGTAAATACCTTTGAAGAGCTTTCGCCCAAGGATACCTTTGTATTTGATGTAAGTGATACTCCAAGTACAATGAACAGTATGTTCTTTATTCATATATTTATATTTAATTTTTTGTAAAAGGGGCATTTAGTTTGTCCATGTGTCTGTGCAGTGCAGCATTGTCTGCTCTTAGAAGTTAGGTTGTTTATAAACAATATTATAATAGGCGAAGATCTGAAGAAAGAAAATGAAGAGCAGAATGGACCACCGAGTTCCATAACATGGCCTGCAACCACCTTCTCCTTTGATATGAAGGTGTAGTCAACAGACTAGAGAATCTGGTGTCCTGTGTTCCATCTTCATCTGAGCAGCCTGACCATGCAGAGTGAGATTTCTAGTTTTGTGGTTGCACTTCTGTATCAGTAAAGAAGAAAGCAACTGAATTCTACTCCATTTTAGGCAAGCTAACTAGAAGCCTGGTAAGCTGGCAATATGTCCCTCTATGAGGCAACATTTGCCTCCCCGCTCCCTAAATTATTAGGCCTTGTGGAGTTGTAGAGAGGTAGATGAGAGACAGGAGCAGGGTGAATGACGGGAACGTATATGAATTAAACCAAACCTTTGAAACGTTTAGGGGATGGACTGAGGTTCAGCTCCACGCTCAGGTTTGCCATATCAATTCCCCCATCCCCGCTGCTGCTGTCCCATGGGCTGGCCGCACGGATAGCTGACCAAACACAGTGAGTTGGATTGCTGGAAACAGAGCTGGACACTTCATAGGTGTTTTTGTTTAAAACGTTGCAGCCGTGTTCATTTCATGTGTTCATTATTGCCACACAATGGGTACCCATTTTCAAAAGTAACATAGGCACTCAGAAGCCCAGATCTCATGGAAAATCAACTCCTAAGTTGGTTTTGAAAATTTGACCCAATAAGAATGTGATTCTTTTAAAAATTAACTTTTTTTCATTAAATGCCTAATAGGCTTTTAATCTTTTTCAGGATTATCAGGCAGACAGTGGGATGGTGCTGGCTTCAGAAGAACTGAAACGCTTTACTTGGACAGAGAGCAAACAAAAGCAAACGCTTTTTGGGTCTGTGTTTCATGCCTCTTTCTTGTCCTTTACACACGCACACACAAAATAATATCAAAGAGGGTCTTGCATGTTTTTGTGCTGAATCGCACTTGACAGAACAGTCTGACACTCTGTAAATAATTTTGTTGGTGATCATGTTGTGTGACTGGTTTATTTATTCGGTACCCAGGACCAGATCATCCAGGAACCTGACAGTAAATTACAAAAGTCACCTAGATGCATTTGCACTGGCCTCATGTACTAGTTCTACATTTGATGGACCAAGTGACCCAGGTCACTAATCCCAGACTGATGGCTGCAGGAAACAAATTCCAAAGATCAAGGCCTTTTGCTGAGAATGACTTGCTGTTGGTCCTGGAAGTTCTCAGGAGACACCAAATGCACCCAGCAGATATTCATCTAACAATGCTTGTTTTTGCCCTTCTCTTACATGAATCAGCTTAAGCATAACCCATTTAAGAGCCATAGGCTCAGGATGCTCAAGTGGCAACTTTACAATAGATGGATGTGAGGGCCTCATTTCTCTTCCTGCTTTTAAGCATTTTAATATATTGGCCACCTTCCTCTGCCTAATTCCTGACAGCTGCCTGAGAGGAGAACAAGGGCTGTCTATTAAATGTACTGTACTAACATGACCTAGCTCTAGACGAGGAATGTTTATTTTCTCAGTTATGGTCGGTGGTTCCTCAGTTCCAGGGCCGTTATGAGACTGAAAGTCTCAGACCAGTTTCAATTCCCAGGTTAAGGCCAGCTCACAGTATGGAGGCTGCCCTGACCTGAATGATCATTCATCTTGTGCTGGCAATAAGTTACAGCCATCATGACATCTTGATTGTGCTCAACTAGTCACACTGAAGCCTGTGGCATATGGTATGGGGGATCTGAGCAACTGCAGATGATAAAGTTCTTGATCAAGATCTAAAATGATTTGTTTATAGGAAAATTTCAGTGATTAGCTATATTACTTTCGCTGAATGTGTGTGTGTGTGTGTGTGTGTGTGTGTGTGTACATACACACAGAGAATACTGATGATGTAGTGGAAAGGTTCTATTGGCAAGAATTAGAAATGGAAGAATCACTTATGAATGCTAAAGCCAAGGGCTATGCAGGTCATCCTAATAAAGTGGCCATAAAATCTTGATAACTGAACCAATCCCTCATATGTTCTGCCCATGGACGTGTGTTACAGATTTTTTAAAAAAAATTTAAAGCACTCATTTTGAGACGATTTCTTGTACCCTTTCAATTGAAAAGCCATGTATAACAATACATATGGACTGTGCAGGGCTCATAGAACAAAATGGCTCTAAAAATGACCTAAAATAGCTTTTCTTTAAACAAACATGCCATTTTTAAAATCTGATATCTTGTGATATCCAGGGCAGCAGCAAGTGCTACTTGTCTCTGTGAAGCTTAGAAATCTCCCTTCTTTAATGGCATAAAGCTCTTGTTTCTAAGACTATGATTGGTGCAAGGCTGCGTATTGTTCTTCAGGACAGTATCATTTTGCAAAAAAGTTACAGTTGTGGAAGAGAAGGGAATGTCTTGGTGGCAAATTGACTTTTTAGAAATGGTGGCTGTTAGGAGAATGTGAGAATAAGTCCTAAAGGGAGCTAGATTAGTTAGCAGAGAACAGGTGAGGTGGTCAAAACTGTATGATAAAAGCAATTTGTAACAGTGTTATGCTGGAAGATGTTTGTAGCTGCCATCAAGCGGGTCTTCAATATATAAACAATCACAGACCTGATTAAAGCTGCTGGATGTGCTAAACCCCCTTTCCTTCAGGCTAAATGGAAGAAACAATTAAACACTGCTTTATGTAGTGATAGCTGGAAACAATAGGAAGTTACTGCCCAAGGCACTGGGCCACATGGTGAAGCCTGAGCAGGGCAAGCCATGTGATCTGAGGGGTTTCCCTAGGACTGGTGGTAAACACAGGAGCTAGGGAATTGGTTGCAGGGTGGGCTTGAGAGGCAAAAAATGGGGGAAAAGCTAGCAGACAGCAAGAAGCTAGAGAAATGGGCAAAAGCAGGGGTAGGCAACCTGCGGCACGCGAACTGATTTTCAGTGGCATTCACACTGCCCAGGTCCTGGCCACCAGTCCAGGGGGCTCTGCATTTTAATTTAATTTTAAATGAAGCTTCTTAAACATTTTGAAACCTTATTTACTTTACATACAACAATAGTTTAGTTATATATTATAGACTTATAGAAAGAGACCTTCTAAAAGGGTTAAAATATATTACTGGCACACCAAACCATAAATTGGAGTGACTAAATGAAGACTCGGCACACCACTTCTGAAAGGTTGCTCACCCCTGGTCAAAAGCATGGCCCTGAGAAGAAGCAGAGAGCCAGAGCTCCATGGAGATGGAGGGGGCAGACTCAGAGATAAATAGCAGGTACTTTCCTTGCTTGCTGTTTCCTACTGCCTTCAGGAAATAGGACTTTGTGTACAGTCTTTGTAAATAAATAGGATTGCATCAAAGGAATATTTGATTCCATCATCAATTTCTCCTCCTAATAGCTACAACTCTGCAAGGCCTCAAATATTGGCTAACCACTCAGGTCAAAAGGAGAAACTATAGTGTCCTACTGTACTGGTCAGATGTGTGCTGAATGTCTTGGACTCATAAGTGCTGTAACAGAAAGAAAAAAATAGAGTCCACTAGAGATATAGAAAAATAAATTCTTTTGATTTAAGACTTCCAAGGATACATGGTCATTTAGATCACAAGACTCCACTACCAGCTTCAGAAGAAATAAGTATGCCTTTATAAAGGCCTCCCTAAGAGATTGGAAACCTTCTAACTACAACCTTTTAACTGGAATTCTCTAGCTCTCAAGACTAGAGCAAGCTAAAATTCTAAGCCAGAGAAAGCAGCTCACCTAAAGTAAGTTTCTAAGCTAAAATAAACTTTAAGCCATATTAAACTCCTAAATTGGAATAAACTCCTCAGAGCTAAAACAGAGACCTTTATTGGATTAACCTCCCAAACTAGCATATCCCTCAGAACCAAAACAAGCCCTTCCCTAGGCAAAAACTCAGCATAACCCCCAACTACTCAGGATAGGAACACACTTCCTCTCTAGACTAATCTCCCTGAATGGAGTGAATGCCTCATCTCTGAAGGAAGATTTATAGTTCCTTAGCTCCATCCCCTAACAGGTTCTGGCCAATTAGCCCTCTTCACCTGACTCAAAATGGTGTCTGAGCACCAACAGACAGAATTTTGTAGCTATTCTTTCCCCTGGTAAAAATACTTAGGGCTTTATTGTGTCTAGTAAAGATAATTAGTTGGGAGAGCTTAGTCTTAGCAGGGGTTTGTTCCAGCCCTTAGGGGCTATTTCAGCTGAGGAGTTTAATGTAACTCAGAAATGTATGATAACTTAGAAATTACTAAGGCTTATGGTTTTATGGTAAGTCTTGTAATATTTGATGCTTTTCCTAATTTCCTAGATCATACAGATATGTTGGAATATTTGCTTTCTTTTTTTCTTTTTTTTTCTTTTTTTTTAAGTAAAGAATCCTTATGGTTGTAGGGAGAAAATACTTGAAAATATAACCCTTAAAGGTGTAAAAGCCAGAAAAAGAACTTCCTTTAGAAGTTTAGGGGCATCAGGCAGTAGGGGTTCCATAACACCTGGGGAACATGTTCCTTAGAAAGTATATGTCCTATGACTCAAAATGTAAGAATTTGTAGAATCTAACAGGAACTGTTGCCCCTCAGCTCCCCAAATAAGAAATGTCTTGTGCTACATATAGAGGTTTTGGTGCTTCATTTTTCTTTCAAAGATCTTATTGCCTAAATACAAATTTAAAAGCTTCCTAAAAACTCTAACCAATGCCTGGGGGGTTTCTTCCTTGGGAATCTAGCGTGGTAACTGGGAGGGGGATGTGCGTGACTACTTAGAAACTTATTCTTTTAATTCTTGAAATAACCCTTTTGAGCCCTGACCATTTAAAATAAGGCTACTGGAGGGTAAGGACACAAAATAAGGCAACCATCACCTTCCTGGGGATTGGAGGGATCAGGTGATAGGCTCAGTGTCTTATCACTCTTATGAACGATATCACATCAAATGCAGCCCAAGTTAAGAGTGATCAAATGTTATCCCATGACTACGTGGTGGGCTAAATGCAGAGCTGGGCCCATGTATTTTGATGATGTGCTTGGGAGGCACAAGTTCCCTTGTGTACACAATCCCAGTCAGTCCGTACAACACCTTGCTTGCCATCACCAATGAATGGGGCTGTTTCCTTCCATGCTGTCTCATTCAATTCACTAAAAATAATCTTAGATACTTTTCCCCCTATGCACTGAAAGTGACACTGCTCTGTTTTACAGTCTGAAAGCTGCCAGCAGGAGCAAGGAGTCCGTTCTTTCTGGAATGACCAGGCCGAGTTTCTGCAGTTCCAGCTGTGGCCACCTCAGTGAAGCTAGTTGGAGATTTCCTTATGGTAACATAGTGCTGGAAAAAATGAGAGTGTGCCGTTCTCCTCCTCCTGATTACAATTCATTGGGGTTTTATTCCCCCCCACCTGTTTAAGAAGTTCTGTGCAAAGATTCAGATGCGTATTTTAACCTGAACCAGCTTTTCCTAAACACTGTCAGTTCAAAAGCTTCCACCTGAAACAGCTGCTGTTTATGTGATCTTAAAAGCTTTCTCTCCGCCCGCCCGCCCCCAACCAGGCATTGACTTAAACTCAGATGACCTGCTTTTCTACAGACGGCACAAAGTGTGATGTGTGCATTTAAAATGAAGTAGGGCACCAGTGCTAAGGGTCTAGCTTTCTCAAGTACTGAATCTCTGTAGCTCTCCTAACAGTTAATGGGAGCGACAGGAGCTCTGTACCTTAGATGACTGGTTCCCTAATGTTCATGTAGAAGACCCCACTTCAGTTTCTGGTCCCTTTCAAAGGATGGGAGTCCCATGGAAGCAGCATGCCCTGCCCCACAGCAAGGGTGACCTCCTGCCACTTAACATAATCCGTTCTCAATTCAGATTCAGGAACAGCTTTGAGATCTGAAAACAAGAATACAGTTCCACTCTCCTCAGGCAAAAAGATCAGGGCAGTACAGTACCTTTAATGCTGAGGGAGTCAACAGTGGGCAAGAAACTGGGTGCAAGGCTCATTGGAATCTGGGCCTCATGGACTGAGAGGTCCCAATGCAGTAGTGAGGGGAAAGCAAGTGGGAGAAAACAAGTCTACCTGTGTGGGACTGGGAGTGGGAGAAAGGTTCCACTTCCTGGAGTTCAGGATGTACGGCCTCAGTTTATAGAAGTTTGAGGGAGGATTAATGCCTTGATGAGCATGGCATTCTGGTAGATCAGGACTTAGTTTTAATTCATTCTTAGACCATAAGAGATCTGAAGGCCTCCCTGGACCCAGGAATTTCTACACACACCACAAAATGCAGTTGTCAAGGATACATAGAAATGAAAAATCTGGGACTGAAATAATGAAAATTACAGATTAAATAGAAGCTTTATCAAGCTTGATGGGGCACTAGTTCAAGCAAATCTTCTTGAAGGTTGCACTTTGTCTCCCCAAGAATGTGCACTGGAAATTATTTTAACTAGAGATATTTAAGATGAGTTTTGTCTACACTACCTACTGGATCGTCTGACATATTGTACTGATTGCTGACTGATTCCCATAACTAACAATATACCGGGATGGCCAATAAGCTCTGCATATTGCTAAATTGAACAAATGTTTATTAGATGCCTTGCAAGGGTTCCTAACATGTAACTCACCATATAATCCTTTGGGAGGCTATGGTGACTCTTCTATACATGCACAGTTGACTTTCAAATTTACTTAACAGTATTGGTGTACAGCAGCAAAAGTATTTGTTAGTAAGTTGCATCAGACACTACGTATATTGACTAAGAAGAGAAACAGATGGTCTTAGTTTTAAAAGCTGTAAAGATGCACTATCCCTCTTCATCTTTGTATGCAATATTAATGTAAAAAAGGCCTTCGATAAAGCTTACCCTATTAAAGGTTGGGAGCGGGAGAAAATCCCCTTCCCTCAATTTGAGGAAAAGCAGCCATGTACAGAGCCCTAGAGTGAGCTGTGTGCAGTAGGCTATTGAAGAATGCCTTCAGCTGGCATCCATCCTAACTCAGGGGACCATTAATTCTAACTATGACCCATTTGCTTGGTCTCTTTCTGGTGGAGCAGAATTTATCTTGATCCACACCTATGGGTGATCCACGAAATGTTTCCCCCTTTCAATCCAGCCAAAATAATTATTCAGGGATAGTGCATCTCTAGAGGAGTGTGTGTGCACACTGTACATTTATAAATATGCTTTTTGTGCATAAATATTTAAGAAAACTGGAATATTAAGATTACTTTTATATGAACTTTACTAAAAACATCTTTGGATGTGAACAACTCACCCCTACGTCTTACATTTCTTATCTTTTTATATCAAATGTATTTTATTGCTAAATTCACATAATAAACAAGTTCTGAATTTTGCTTGGTTAATTAACTGAATACATGGGTCAAAGCTTCCTGGAAAAGACATCTCTTACCATTAGGCACAACAATTTAGACATCTCTGTGGAGATAGTGCCCCAGATTTGCTCACAGCTGAGTGGTTTGCTCACAGCTTTGCGACTAGGGCTGCTAACAGGGAGTTTTGCAAGGGAGTTCTCCAGGTGAAGGAACAGCAAATACAGGACCCTTGGGGTAAGTTGCTGTCTGTAGTGTGTGTTTGTGTTTGTTTGGGGGTTACTTGCTGTGTGCTGAGCTTTTGTTTGTAGGACTGTGTGCTTTGGCTGGCAGTTGGAATCTGTGAGCTTCAAAGTAAGGTTTGAAAGCTAGAAACCTCTGTTAATTGGCTGAGCCTTAGTCAGTGGGCGGGGCTATCAAGAAGGCCAGGGCTTTATAAAGCAGTGAGCAAGCAACCATGGCTGCTAACAGGGAGTTTTGCAAAGGAGTTTGGAAGGGGAGTGGGAAGGGGACAAGGTTCACTTGCCCTTCTTTAAAACCTGTAAACTAAACTATATTCAAAACTTCTTGATTTAAACAACACCCTTTCATTAACTAGGTAGCTGTAGGAGAGAATGCAGGCAGAAGCCCAGCAGCAGAGTGGGGGCTACCCAGTTTATTGCGCTGAGTGCAGCATGTATGATTACCTGCCCTTTGGGCAGGTGGCGTATGTGTGCATTTGGTGCAAGGAGCTCCTGGCCCTCAGAAACCACGTACGGGCTTTGGAAGCCAGGGTGGCGGAACTGGAGGAGCTAAGGGAGGCAGAGAAGTATGTTGATGAGGCTTTCTGGGACACTGTAGAATTGTCCCACCTCTGGTCAGACAGCCCCTGCGCTGCTGAGGAGGATGAAAGACCCAGGGAAGTAGAGTAGTCAACGGAAGCAGAGGGAAACCACCCTCTTTCCAGATGGTGTTGGGGTCGCACTGAGGTTACCTCTACAGGGGAGGGAACTCCAGTCACTAGGAAAAGGCAGGTGTTAGTAATGGGAGAGTCAATCATTAGAAACATAGATAGCTGGGTTTGTGATGACCGGGAGAACCATATGGTGACTTGCCTGCCTGGTGCGAAGGTTGCGGATCTCTTGAGGCATCTAGACAGACTTATGTGTAGTGCTGGGGAGGAGCCAGTGGTCGTGGTACATGTAGATACCAATGACATAGGGAAGGGTAGGGAGATGTCCTGGGGGCCAAATTTAGGCTGCTAGGAAAGAGGCTGAAATCCAGGACCGCTATGGTGGCATTCTCAGAAATGCTCCCAGTTCCATGCGCAGGGCCAGGTAGGCAGGCAGGCAGAGCTTGAGTCTCAATGCATGGATGAGACGATGGTGTAGAGGGGAGGGGTTTAGATTCATTAGGAACTGGGGAAACTTTTGGGATGGGGGGAGCCTATCCAGGAGAGATGGGCTTCCACCTAAACCAAAGTGGAACCAGACTGCTGGCGCTAAACATTAAAAAGGTTGTAGAGCAGTTTTTAAACTAAGAGATGGGGGGGAAAGCCAACTGCTGCAGAGGAGCACGTGGATCAGACAGAGACTTCTCTTAGGGGAGAGTCTATTGGTAGAGATTCTCTAGGTTTTAGTCAGGAGGAGAGGATGGAAGAGGATGAGAAACATTCACATAAAGAATCGGACACATCAGAAAAGGGCAGACAAATAAACTGACAATTTTTTAAAGTGCTTGTATATAAATGCTAGAAGTCTAAATAATAAGATGGGTGAACTAGAGTGCCTCGTGATAAAGGATGCCTATTATATCAATATCCTCACAGAAACCTGGTGGACAGAGGACAATCAATGGGACACAATCATTCCGGGGTACAAAATATATTGGAAGGACAGAATAGGTCGTGCGGGGGGAGAGGAAATGGCAATATATGTGAAAGAAAATGTAGAATCAAATGAAGTAAAAATCTTAAGTGAATCCACAGCTTCCATAGAATATCTATGGATAGAAATTTCATGCTGTAATAAGAATATAACATTAGGGATCTATTATCAACCACCTAACCAGGACAGTGATAGTGACGATGAAATGCTAAGGGAAATTAGAGAGGCTATCAAAATTAAGAACTCAATAGTAGTGGGGGATTTCAATTATCCCCATATTGACTGGGAATATGTCACCTCAGGACGAAATGCAGAGACAAAATTTCTCCATACTTTAAATGACTGCTTCTTGGAGCAACTGGTACGGGAACCCACAAGGGGAGAGGCAACTCTTGATTTAGTCCTGAGTGGAGCGCAGGAGCTGGTCCATGAGGTAACT
Organism: Trachemys scripta elegans; assembly: GCF_013100865.1. Classification (NCBI taxonomy): domain Eukaryota; kingdom Metazoa; phylum Chordata; order Testudines; family Emydidae; genus Trachemys; species Trachemys scripta. The sequence continues at coordinate 301,545,047 of NC_048298.1, forward strand.
ATAACAGGACCATTTGGAAGTAATGACCACAATATAATAACATTTAACATCCCTGTGGTGGGAAGAACATCTCAACAGCCCAACACTGTGGCATTTAATTTCAGAAAGGGGGTTAGTTAACAGAAATTAAAAAGTGCAGTGACTAAAGTGAAATCCCTGCAAGCTGTATGGCTGCTTTTCAATGACACCATAATAGAGGCCCAACTTAAACATATACCCCAAATTAAAAAACACAGTAAAAGAACTAAAAAATAGCCACTGTGGCTTAAGAAACATGTAAAAGAAGCAGTGAGAGATAAAAAGGCATCTTTTAAAAAGTGGAAGTCAAATCCTAGTGAGGTAAATAGAAAGGAACATAAACACTGCCTAATTAAGTATAAAAATGCAATAAGAAAAGCCAAAGAGGAGTTTGAAGAATGGCTAGCCAAAAACTCAAAAGGTAATAACAAAATGTTTTTTAAGTACATCAGAAGCAGGAAGCCTGCTAAACAACCAGTGGGGCCCCTGGATGATCGAGATACAAAAGGAGCGCTTAAAAACGATAAAGTCATTGCGGAGAAACTAAATGGATTCTTGCTTCAGTCTTCACGGCTGAGGATGTTAGGGAGATTCCCAAACCTGAGCCGGCTTTTGTAGGTGACAAATCGGAGGAATTGTCACAGGTGAGGTGTCACTAGAGCAGATTTTGGAATTAATTGATAAACTTAACATTAACAAGTCACCAGGACCAGATGGCATTCACCCAAGAGTTCTGAAAGAACTCAAATGTGAAGTTGCGGAACTATTAACTAGGGTTTGTAACCTGTCCTTTAAATTGGCTTCTGTACCCAATGACTGGAAGATAGCTAATATAATGCCAATATTTAAAAAAGGCTCTAAAGGCGATCCCAGCAATAACATAAGTACCGGGCAAATTAGTTGAAACAATAGTAAAGAATAAAATTGTCAGACACATAGAAGAACATAAATTGTTGGGCAAAAGTCAACATGGTTTCTGTAAAGGGAAATCGTGTCTTACTAATCTCTTAGAGTTCTTTGAAGGGGTCAACAAACATGTGGACAAGGGGGATCCAGTGGACATAGTGTACTTAAATTTCCAGAAAGCCTTTGACAAGTTTCCTCACCAAAGGCTCTTATGTAAATTAAGTTGTCGTGGGATAAGAGGGAAGGTCCTTTCATAGATCGAGAACTGGTTAAAAGACAGGGAACAAGGGATAGGAATAAATGGTAAATTGTCAGAATGGAGAGGGGTAACAAGTGGTGTCCCCCAAGGGTCAGTCCTAGGACCAAGCCTATTAAACTTATTCATAAATGATCTGGGAAAAGGGGTAAAAAGTGAGGTGACAAAGTTTGCAGATGATACTAAACTGCTCAAGATAGTTAAGACCAAAGCACACTATGAAGAACTTCAAAAAGATCTCACAAAACTAAGTGATTGGGCAACAAAATGGCAAATGAAATTTACTGTGGCTAAATGTAAAGTAATGCACATTGGAAGAAATAACCCCAACTATACATACAATATGATGGGGGCTAATTTAGCTATAACAAATCAGGAAAAAGATCTTGGAGTCATCATGGATAGTTCTCTGAAGACGTCCACGCAGTGTGCAGCGGCGGTCAAAAAAGCAAACAGGATGTTAGGAATCATTAAAAAGGGGATAGAAAATAAGACGGAGAGTATCTTATTGCCCTTGTATAAATCCATGGTACGCCCACATCTTGAATACTGTGTACAGATGTGGTCTCCTCATCTCAAAAAAGATATACTGGCATTAGAAAAGGTTCAGAGAAGGGCAACTAAAATGATTAGGGGTTTGGAACAGATCCCATATGAGGAGAGATTAAAGAGGCTAGGACTTTTCAGCTTGGAAAAGAGAAGACTAAGGGGGGATATGATACAGGTATATAAAATCATGAGTGATGTAGAGAAAGTAAATAAGGAAAAGTTATTTACTTGTTCCCATAATACAAGAACTAGGGGCCACCAAATGAAATTAATGGGCAGCATGTTTAAAACAAATAAAAGGAAGTTCTTCTTCACACAGCACACAGTCAATTTGTGGAATTCCTTGCCTGAGGAGGTTGTGAAGGCTTGGACTATAATAGCGTTTAAAAGAGAACTGGATAAATTCATGGAGGTTACGTCCATTAATGGATATTAGCTAGGATGGGTAAGGAAGAGTGTCCCTACCCTCTGTTTGTCAGAGGGTGGAGATGGATGGCAGAAGAGAGATCACTTGATCATTGCCTATTGGGTTCACTCCCTCTGGGGCACCTGGTATTGGCCACTGTCGGTAGACAGGATATTGGGCTAGATGGACCTTTGGTCTGGCTCAGTACTGCCGTTCTTATGTTCTTGTGGTCATATGGGAATACACACTCACTGCCTGTAAGTGTTCACAGTCTTGCAAGGCAAAAAGCAGATTGGGGGGGAGGGGAAGGGTGATGGACACATGCAGTGTTCCTAATGTTTTGTGTGAATAAAGTGAAATGCACTAAATACATTGAACCTGACTGATTACCTATACCTAGCTAGAGGCACAGTGGAGCTCTCTGCTCACACAAGGATGGCAAGCTCTCTCCTTTTTATTCCTCTCCCACAAACCAGTGGAATCCCTTTGCATCTGGGGGAGGGAAGGGACAGTGATGAGGGTTGCTCTTCATAGCATCATTCCTCTCTGAATGCAAGGACTCCAAGTTGCAGGTTAATGCTGATTTAACATCCCCAGTAGTTTGACGTCCATGCATTGCTTGCCTCAGAATTCCTTTCTACAAGAATACGAAAGACCTGAATATTACTTCATGGCATCCTCCACATAGCATGACCTCGCATGCACTGTACAGGTGAGGCCACACCTTTCATGCAAGTGTAGAATTGCATGCCTTACTAAAAATGTTATGACATGCTTCTGCTTCTTCGCCCATGACGTAGTGAACCTATGTGTGGAATGGTGGATGGGCAGCAGCCAGTGGGAGGCTATAGCAGCACAGCATAAACGGCATGCTGTGACATGGTCTAAGAAGTAGTGCTAAAGCAAATGGCGGGTCTCAAGAGAGCTATAGTTCTAAGGGTCTGACACCTCTCCCTCTTCTTATTAGCTTCAAGTAGAGCTTCACCTCACTGCTTCTGATTCAGTTTCTGCTATGAGGTTTCACCTACTTATAGCCAGATTATAGATTCAGTGGGAGATATGTAGGGAGGGAATTTGGAAGACTTCACCACCAGATGAGATGGAACTCTGATGCAACCAGCAGGAATTGCTGCTTCACACTCAAGCCCACCTGACTCCATTTTAACACTTCATGCTGGGTGATTATTACTGGATATTTGAATTTGATATTAGGTCTTGTACTTCTTAGTTAAACTTAGAGATCGTTGGACCCAGGCTGCTGTGGGGAAGGGTACTTTTAGCTAGTGGGGTCACCTGTTCAAGATCTTGGCTAGACACTACAAATATCTTTGGTCTTCTGCTATAGATACAAAGATGACAAATGATGCAAGTAAAGGTGGTATTTAGGAACCACTGTATCTAGAAGATCTTCCACAGATAAAACTGGAAGAAAGGCAGCTGGTACAGAAACCATATTTTGAATGTGATAAGACATGAGGTGTCTTAATATCATCATGATGGGAATGGAAGGTACAGTGACTTTCTTCTCTGCCATAGCATAGAATCATAGACGTGTAGGGCTGGGAGGGAATATGAAGCCATCCACTTTATCCCCTCATGCTGAGACAGGACCATATCCACCTAGATTAATCCTAAAAGGTGTTTGGAAAATTTTAACAGGTTAAACAATGAGGGGGATTTCACAATCACCTTTGGTAACCTATTCTAGTATGTATAGTTCGCAAGTTTTTCCTAACATCTACCTAAATCTCCCTTGCTGCAACTTAAGCCCATTACTTCTTGACCTACCTTCAGTGGGCACGATGAACAATTGATCACTGTCTTCTTTATAACTGCCCTTGCTGTTTGAAGACTAGCCGAGCCCCTCAGGCTTCTCCTCTCAAGACTAAATCTGTTCAGTTTTTTAACAGGTTTTTCTAAACCTTTTATCATTTTTGTTGCTCTCTGCTGGACTCTCTCTCATTTGTCCCAATTTTAAAGTGTGGTGCTCAAAATGGACACAGTACTCTAGTGGAGACCTCCTCAGTGCATTTCCAAAGTGCTGATCATTAGACCTGTCCCAAAGTGTCCAGTAAATTCAGATTAGCTGCCCAATGGAAGGTTTCGTAGCACGGAGCACCTCAGCACTTGAGGAGTTTCTCAAACTATGTTCTAGAAATGACTGCTCAGATGTGGGCCAGATGGAGAGCTAATGAGGCAGCATATTTCTGTAAGGAATTGAGAAGGGCAAAAGCAAATTCTTACACACTGGCTGAACGCCAGGGAGAAAACTGATTATGGTGGAGGTTTGGGTTATAAACTGGCATGATAGCTGTCTTGGACAATAAAACATGAGCCTACAGGGGGTAGATGATATTACTGGGTAAGATGCAAGAATCCCTCAAATTATTAAATCCCCTAATCAACACACTCTGCTTTGGGCTGATCCCTCTTGCCAATTACCTCCTAGCTCTCTAATCCCATTTATGGAAAAAACTGAGGCTGTTGAAAAGCAGCTTTGGCATCTTCTAAACTTTTGACCATTTTCAGGATTAGCTAGGAGAGAGAGAGAGAGAAAGTGCCGGTCCATGACTTCCTGGTAATAAATGAATATCCAGGGCTCCCGTTTATTATTTTAGACCCATCAGCACCCTTTGTCACCACTAACTCTTAAGGGCTGGTGCCACAGTGGTGGATCTGTGCCAGAATAGGGATTACAGCTGAGTAGCTCTATTCTTCTGAGGGAGTGGATCCAAAGAATAGCCCTGAGCAATGTTCAACCTGCACATGAAGTGGCAAGAGGAGACAGAAGGCTGGGGCAGGCTGCAGTGCTGCTATGGTACAGCTAACAACTCTACATCCATTTAATTGGCTCTGAACAGTAGGGACACCTAATCCTCTTTTCCAACCTATGCCAGAGATTGGAGGATAAAAGCTAGTCAACTGAAGCTCATCGCAGCCAAGCCTGAAATAGTAGCACTGAAGAGAGTTTGTGACTCACTTTCCCTCTTTATCTATCTGCATCTAGGAGACCGTGCTGCAAGCACATCCAAACCCAATCAGTTTGCTCCGGCTGGGAAGGTGGGATGAACTGAGGTCTACAATTCTTTTCAGTTGCTGGCATTTAGCCATTTTTACTACCCTATGTAGCATAGAGAGAGCAACTGAGGAAAAATTTTGCATCTTTCAATCTTGCTTTTTTCCCCTGTTTGCCAGCTACTAGCATCTTCTAGCTTTTATTACAGATTCCTGGAAGGAGAGTAGTTTTGGCACCATTTGGCTGTTAGTTATTTAATAAGTACAGCAATCATGATATAAATTGATTGTTTATTTTCAAATAATTCAAGGATTTTTAAACTGTTTAAAATTTCTTTTAGGGTGAAAAACACCTACCCTACCAGTCACTGAGCCAGGTTGTCAAATTAACTATGCAAAATCCCTTAATTAACTTTAGAACTCCAGGCAGGTGGAGTGAGGTGATGTATTAGAAACTTTTGGCAGGGGCAGATGGGGGGGGGGGGGAGAATGCATGCACGTATGCTGGAATAAAGGAAAGGAACCAAAAAAGTGTCTGCTTCCCAGGTGTAAAGTGATGATTTGGGATTATACCACTGACAGCACTTAGGGTGCTACATCAAAGAAAAAAATGGAGATGACTGAAGAATTACTTTTTGACCAGTTTTAAACTTCTCCTGTAAGACAATACTTAAAACATACAGGAGCCCGTTTCACATTAACAATCTCAATGCTTAAATTCCCCACAAAAAACTAGACATCAAAGTGGTCTAAGTCAGTGAGATAAAAGTAAATTGGGAGCTGTCTTGCATTTGTTTGCTCAGGCTGGGAGAAGAGCGAAGCACTGCAGAGGGATCTAATCAAGTTTAGTGAATGCGCATTACAATGAATGTTAAGTTCAGTGTTGGCAAATGCATATTGGAGGCAATAATTTGGGCTATTCACACACCTTACTATGCTAAATTAGCTATCAGCTCAGGAAAGAGACCTAGGTATTGTGGACAGCTCAACTGAGACCAGTTATCAATATGCAGCCCGAGGGCAAAAAGGAAACTTATGCATAAGGAATAGGCTGAAGAATATGGAAAATGCTATTATATAAATCAGTAACAACCTCACCTGGAATACTGTGTTCAGTTCTGGTCACCCACTCAAAAAAGAAAACAAAAAACCTGTGGAGAAACAGGTGGTTGGTTCAGTGCTGGGTTCCAAGAATAATTAAGTACATGAAACAATTTCATATGAAAAAAGATTGAAAAGACAATGTGTGTTTGCCATAGAGAAGGGAACAGGAGATTGAAGCTACAGTTTAGCAGGATGCAGAAACAGACTGGACATTTAGATGGAATACAAGAATAGCTTTTTCACCCTTTAAATTAGAGTTTTGGAAAGGATACAAACCCTCATGCTTCAAGACTTAAACAAACTTCTAACTAATGGGGGTTAGCAAGAAACCTTCCCTCAGGGACAGGGTTTTCCCTTGACAGCCTACTGCAGGGTTTCTTGTACCTTCCTTTGAAGCACCTGGTATTAGCCACTGTTAGTAACAGGATACTGGACTAGATTGGCTAAGCATGTCAGCACTTCAGTACTAGTCTGCTTTCATAAATTTGTTCAGAACTGAAGGAAATAGGCTGTGTACTACTGTTCTTGTTACACCTGGCTAGCCCAAGAACTTCACATTTATCAGCAGTAAAGTCATAAAATGTTCTTATACACATGGAAAGTAGTAATAGTGTAGGGGAGTGGTGTATATTTACTATCTTCTATTTTACTTCCTCCTTCCACATTCAATAAAACAGTTTGATTTGGCCACAATATGATTTAATTTGAAGCAAAATATGCGCACTACATCCTTAAAGGCCACACAGTGAGGATAATACCGTCTGAATAAAAAACAAGATTAAAGTATAGAAATCAAAATGCTAAATTCATTCCATCTTGAATATTTCTCAGTTCGTTCACTAGCTAGGCCTCTAGGTGGCAGGCCACTGGAGACAATCTAGTTTTTAGTGGGGAGGAACAAGGGCACAGCACTAGTTATATAATCATATGACCCTAGCAGTGTTGTTCTCTTATTCCATCCAGTTGTTTATTAAATTTTAGGGGCTGCAAAGGGGTAAATAGTATGGTTAAAAATAGTTTAAAAAGTATGGGCTGGATGAATGGATTATAAGGTGGATAGAAAGCTGGCTAGATTGTTGGGATCAACGGGTCGATGTCTAGGTGGCAGCTGGTATCAAGCGGAGTACCCCAAGGGTTGGTCCTGGGGCCGGTTGTGTTCAACATCTTTATTAATGATCTGGATGATGGGATGGATTGCACCCTCAGCAAATTTGCAGATGACCCTGAACAGGGGGGAGAGGTAGATACGCTGGAGGGTAGGGATAGGGTCCAGAGTGACCAACACAAATTGGAGGATTGGGCCAAAAGAAATCTGATGAGGTTCAATAAGGACAAGTACAAAGTCCTGCACTTGGGATTCTTCCATCCTATGCACCACTAGAGGCTGGGGATCGACAGGCTAAGCAGCAGTTCTGCAGAAAAGAACCTGGGGATTAGTAAATGAGAAGCTGGATATGAGTCAGCAGTGTGCCCTTGTTGCCAAGAAGGCCAATGGCATATTAGGCTACATTACGAGAAGTACTGCCAGCAGATTGAGGGAAGTGATTATTCCCCTCTATTCGGCACTGGTGAGGCCACATCTGGAGGATAAAAAGTCTTGTACCTACTACTGTGCATTAAGGATTTAAAGTAGAATACTAATATAATAACTAATGATGGTAGCAGTGGCACAAATTACTGAAGCATTTGTGGCTACCTACAACAGATTCTCAAATGAAAGTTGTTCATTTCCACATTATGTTCCTTTTAAAATTATAATTCGAACTCAAGTGTAGACAGAGTAATTCTGAAGGCTACTTAATGACCATTCATTTTCCAAGTACACTAAACAAACATTCACATATTCACCACCTTTCCTCGGAGTTCAGACACGAGAAATGCTGAAGAAAGTGCACTGCTGCATTACGATAGTCAGTCAAAAAGCTGATTTCAGATTTTGTTTCACATTAACTTAAAAATTCATGCTCTAGTTCAGGGATCAACAACCTTCGGCCCGCGGCCCGCCAGGGTAAGCCTCTGGTGGGCTGGGTCAGGCTGTTTACCTGCCACATCCACAGGTTCGGCCAATTGCAGCTCCCGCAGCCCCCGGTTCGCTGTCCCGGCCAACGGGGGCTGCAGGAAGCGGCGCAGGCTGAGGGATGTGCTGGCCGCCCTTCCCGCAGCCCCCATTGCTCTGGGACAGCGAACCACGGCCAGTGGGAGCTGCGATCGGTTGAACCTGCGGACGCGGCAGGTAAACAAACTGGTCTGGCCTGCCAGAGGCTTTCCCTGGCAGGCCGTGTGCCAAAGGTTGCCGATCCCCGCTCTAGTTGTTACAAAAAATAAAATTTTTCAAAAACAAACCATCCAAGTTCAGACTGAAAGCACACTTTAAACTGTCATCAGGTGATACTTGTGGATGGGAGCATAACAAATATATGTCAGTATTACTCCAGTTTTACCAAAAAAAAAAAACTTATTGCATGACTGGATTCTGCAAGTTACTGACCAGTGTTGCTATGTGCATTCTGGAACAGACAAGACATGAGTGTACTCCTATAGGCATACGTGGTCCTTCAACACCGTTCTTAAATGTAAATTAGAAAGTTTACCATATAGAAAACTGCTTCCTACTTCTGAACTTTTGAGAAGAGTGCACCAAGCAAGCTTGCTGCAGTTTTATTTTAGTCATATGTGCAAAATAAACTTTCTAAAGCAATAATGCAATTTAAGGGACCAACAGTCCAGATTAAGTTTATGCAAGGAAAAAAAAACAAAGATATTGACAATTTCACATGTATTTTACAAAATTTTCATGACTTTACAATTACATAAACATGTGGCATGGGGGGTATGGGTACAGAGGACTTTACCCCACCAGTAAGTCACTTTTGCTGGTTAACAATACAGAACAAATAATCCTGGGCATCAAAGAGGTCAGTTATCCCATGTGTAATTTTCAGAGAAGCTAACGTACATATTGTCATTGGACAAGAGAGCTTAATAAACATGGATGTAAAGGTATTTTTAATACAGTTTCTCAGAATTCGGGCTAATCTAGTAATGTGGGCCTGATTTAATACAAGCAAAAAGGAGCTACTACTTTGACTTGGAAGTTAAGGAAATGCACATTACTATGTCTAGTGAACAGTATCTAGAAATTGTAGGCCATGTGATTTACTGTAAGTGAAAAACATTAAATGCAGTTTGCAAGTCATGATTGTTACAACCCTGTGCTGGAGTCATTTACAGACTGAAATACAAAAGGAATATGATGGAATGCAATATACTTCCAATACTTAAGATGTGAAAAGCACTACCCAACTACAGCACTTAGCATGCTCAAAAGAAGGCTACGTTATTTCTGGTATTCTTTATTAAAAATACTGCTGTACATATGAAGAATGAAAACAGGATTAAAGATGGGTAACATATATTGGGATCATGACAGAACTTAACATACTGGTGCTTTTTAGGGAAAGCTGTTGACATTTGAATTACTGAAACAAGGGCCAAAAAAAATAAAATAAAATAAAATACATAGGTACCCTCAAACATTTACAGTGTAGTAAATACATAGACAGAATTTAAAAACAGGTACAAAAATTAAAATGACTAACATCACATGATTTCAAAGGTTGTCCTTTCTGTGCTTTTAGCTGTAAAGATAGGAAGATCACAATAATTTCCCACATGGCAGGGTATGTCCTGGGTGGTTTTTGTTTTTTTAACTATACACATACAGCTCTTCGTCGGAATGGAAGAGATTATAACTTTAGGACAACCTTCTTAATGGAATTAAAATGCGGTAGAAGGGCTCTCCCCAAAAAACACCCAAGCAGAACTTCAGACTGTTCAAATCATTCCCAAATATGGACCAAATGAAATAAATAGAAAACAAAGCTCAACAATTATTTCTTTTATGTATTACCTGACACCAAATGTTTTCTGGCTGACATTAGTTACTTATGAAAACTTATTAGCTGTCTACTTTTTTTTTTTTCTTTTTTCTTTTTTTTTTTTTAAACCAAGTCCTGAGGTTACTAGGGGCTGAAGCAAACTGACATTATGCAAATACATGTAAGTTTGCATTCTAGACTTGTCTCACAGAGGATGGTTTGCTGGTCTAGGAAGGATGAGAATTCAAGCCCTATTTTACCCCTGCCTTAACTTTCACAAAATATTGGTCCACAAATTAAATTTTCCAAAGGTTCCCAAACCCCACAACTGAACAGATGATCCCCTTTCATTTTCAAAGAAAACAATACTGGAAAAAACCTCAGCCCGCTTATAAATTAAGCATTTCATATTTCTTCTAGTATACAAGTACTTCTTTTTTGTACAAAAGAATTACAATATGATTTGTCAAAAAACATATAAAAGACAGCTGCTCTTCCTCAAATACATGAGCTAATGATAAAAGACTGTTTTGCATGTTCACTTCTCAAAGTTCCTGTTCCTTTTACATTAAAAAGAACAATATTGTGGCAATTGTCATCCTTTGAATATTAAACATTATGTTACTTTTAAAATTCATTCAGATCAAATGCAACAATAATTGATTTTTAACTCAACAACTGATGCTACCAAATGCAGACTCAACCACATTTTCTAAAATATGTAAAGCACGTCCCTAGTCTTCAAAGCTTTCGATGTGAAGAGAGTTGCTTTTCTTGATGCAAGTCTCAAGGCGGAGAATCATTTTAAAGCTTATAAAAGTGGACAGAGAAATATTAAAAACTTCTCTGAAAACTACAAATATTGAGAATTATTAAAATTGATGTCAGTAACATCAGTTGCAAGTGCTTAGAGTCTGTCCTGACCTTTTGAGTTTCCACATTTTCTTCATGGTGAGCACCCAGTGCTATTAAAATATTCAGTGCTGGGAAAGGATAGATACAGTCTTCACTACTGCTTTACGAAAGGAAATTCCTACATATTTGGCAGTCTTCAATATCAAAGTGTAGGTGTTTATCTTTTACTATAAATCCCAGGAATACCCAAGTTTGGAGACAACTGCATGTCCAAATATTAGAAAGTTAATTGAGGAGGAAAATTCCAGACTGAATTACTTCAGGAATATTCATGTGTTGAGTATTATCAAAAGTAATATTACTTTGGGCTAAGCAGTGACTGCAAAGGCACAGCAGATCATTATCCCTCCAGATTCAGGTTGTAAAACTTCAAAAGCTCTTGATGCCAGACAACTGCTGTGTTTAGTTAATCTTCTTAACAGTGTCTTTGTTTCTGTATCCAGTGTAGAGTACCATAATAAAGCTGTGGTTCAAAGAACAGAACTTTATACAAAAATTATACTGTAAATAACCTAAAGTAATACACTCCTGAAACTTCAGGCATTTAACACAATTTCTTTAAAAAAATTCTGTTAAAAAAATTGCATAAATGTAAATGCAGCTGACTAGCAGGAAAACATACAAACAGTTTTTAAAGGCGCTGGTTGTGTTTAGAGCAAATTTGATATGCCCCTTAAATTATAGGTGTTTCAAAGGTTGCTATTTTGTCACTTTGCTTAGACAAGGCTTAAATGAGAAGGGATTTTATACATGTCAATTCACTGATACTTGATTTTTTTTTTAAATATGCATCTTCTGGTTGGTTTGTTAACTAACCGTGGGTGGCATACAGAGCTCGCATACAACACACTTTTACAGAGATTACAAACTAAACTCTCATTTATAGAACACAATTTCTATGAAATTATTTCCCTGGTCCTTTATGCTATTCTGGGTGCAAATAATATCAAAATGAATAAATTGAGCAATATCCTCAGTGACAAAAATGTATCCCAGAAATGTCCTTGCAAAGAGTTTCCCTTAATAAGTATACAATGTGGCAAAACATCAGAGATCAGAAAAGTCTTAAAAAAATTAAAATTAGTGCATATACAAGTGGAAAAAATAAAAGCAGGAACATCATGCACCTGATGTGTTCCTTAATCTAAAATAAATTCTTCACAGATAAAGCCTCCAATGGCAGCCATAGCTCTAGGATAAATGAAACATTCTTCCCTTCAAGTAACAGTGTACCTGACTGAAGTGCAAGCAGCTTTGCTCATCTCCTGTTTGTTTCCCAAATATGAAATGAGATGACAACAACAGTTCAGCTGTAGTGCAATTTGCTATTGGTTAAGTTCCTCAGCAATGTCCTGCATGCTTTCAGCAAATACTACAACTGACCATTTGCGGCTGCAATTAGTTCTTGAAAAGTATTTTCAAAGCAGCGTTTTAAATCGCTGTAAGTTACCACAAGTACACTCTTCTCGTCTCTGGAAATGAGGCTTATTTTTTCTGGCACACCAGCATCTAACTGTAACAAGAATGCAAAAGATAAAATGTGAAGCAATGGCAATACAATCATTTCCTTAAGCATAAAAACAATCAGGTTTTTAGCAAGCTTGTGAGAGTATGATTCACAGAAAGGGCAAGGTTCTTCTTTTTCAGCATATACAGCCTGTTGACTAATCACAGGTTTGAAAACGTTTAACTCAAATCTGACCCTGAATCAGATTCATGGTCAAGAACCATCAGTTAAAATAACATTGCAGAAGAAGATGAGAACTTGGTCCAATCCTTCTGAAATACCAGCCCCCCTTAAAAGAACCAAGCAAGCTAGGGAGGGACAATCTCTATATAGGCCTGAGCCACATCACTGAATTTCTGTGCAAGTTACCTGACAGGTTCATCAAATGGACCAGTAAGGAGGGATGGTCTTTGGCATTTTAAACAAAATTACAGGAAAGTATCAGCACCTGAGCAATTTTGGCTGCCTATTCCTGTGCTCTGTAACAGCTGAAACTAGCTTCCAAATTCAAACTGGCTAGTGGCCAGTGAAGGTGGGAACAAAATTAACTGGCTCATGTTTTTTGTAAGGTATCCTCCTTTTTCTCAGTCTAAAATGCAGATATAATCTAATCCTGATCGCTGACAGACAGTTAATACGGGCTGTCAGAAGAAAAACCTTTTTTCCCCCCAACAAACATCTCAAGTTTTTCTTCTGACTGATTAAACTACCATTGAAGCAGCATGGAAACTAACTAACATCTTCAACTGGCTTCCACACAACTTGTGTCACTAATACTAGATATTTCTACCAGCAAGTGGTGTAGAAATCTCCAGGGGAACTTTATATTTTACAAAGAGTACACAATTTATACACTGCAAGAGGTGATTTGTAACTTGCAGACTCTTTGCTAAGTACAAGGGAGCTGCTTTCTTTTGAAAACAGTGTAAGAGACCTTCAACATTTGTTTTATACCTCAAACTCTCTTGTCCAAAGACAGGCTTCACTGTCTGTATTATGGTATATAGAGCAACACTTTGGAAACATACCCCAGGGGATGATGGGAGTACTAGTAGATTTTTAGATAATATGGTGATGAATGCTATGGAAACAGATAAATGTACTGTTATGCCTGATTGAATAGAGGAAAAGGAGAACTAGGTTAGCCACCGAGTTCTTGTTTAATTGGGTGTTCGCAGGAGTAACACTAAGGAAACATCCTGTAGAAAGAGGTGCAGCATACTAGTCTGAACTCATAGCAATAAAAGCTAGAACCTCCCAAATTCTAGCCTCGGTGTTGTGTGAGGCTTCAGGCAAACTAATGCCGAGAGCTTGATTTGTTTTCTATTCCTGTAAAATGGGTATAATACTGCCACCACCACCCTGCAACACTTCTCCGAGAGGATTATTAGGATTGATTTGCAAAAAACAGTTTGAGGACAAAGTACTAACTATAAATGCTATGTATGATCTTCTATCTATTGTTCAGATAAGTGCTGTACACGTGTAATTTGAGTTATCCTACTGGATTTGAAACACTACAGATAAATAACAAACAAAGCCATGCTATTGACCATGTACCTCAATACATGTGGCTTTCTTCCACTGGTCCTTAGGTAAATAGGTGCACAAAAATGTCGCACTCTGATATAAAAGTTCCTTCTCCTTATGATACTTGAATAAGTTTGAATCTAACAAGGACATTTCAAGAGCGAAGTATGAAGCACAGATACCCCATTTTACTAGGATCCGTTTTCCAACATGCTGCTTTCTGAAGTTTACGAGGGCTTTTTAGAGTGCCTTTGCTGCCAAGATATTGAGGTCCTTCAACCCTAGATAGTGATTCTTTGCATTATGGGTCCACAACCCTAGAACCAACCATTTGTTTTGAGGATAAGCCACAGAAGTTTCTAGCACACAATATTCTGCAATATATTCTTTCCCCTGATTTACAGAATTACATCCCCCAAAGTTGCTGTAGCTCCTCACCTCCTGTTTGAGCATCAGCATACATTCCTTTAATTTTCACCTGGCCATTAGCACACATTCCCCTAATAATCTTTTTACTTAGCCTCATCAATCCCTTTAAATCAGGATTTAAAGGGACTGATAAAACGAAATTAAAAGTAAAAGGAGATTAAGGGAGTAACCCAGTGGCCAGATAGGTGAAGAGCCACCAATAATTTAGTGGAAGTTTTGGCTGAAGTTAACTAGTAGTTGCTAGTATCTAAGGATCTGAGTATGGTCAAACTTTTCTGGAAAAGAAAGGCTGTTTTGGATTGCTAAGGTTTGGTAAAACATCTGCAAAGTTGAAGTACAAGCTGCAGGGAAAAAATAAGTTTATGTTCTTTATTTCATTTATGGCATAAGACAAAGATTTTCCTCAGCTGCATTCATGAGAGTGCTCAACTAAAGTTTTGCCAATGATGCAACTAAAATCTTAGAATATTGCAAGTAGCCTCTTTAAACCAGTTATGCACCCTACCACTGCTGAGCTGTCTGGGGGCTGGAAAGGACTCTAGCATAACTTAGGTTTCAGAGTAGCAGCCGTGTTAGTCTGTATCCGTAAAGAAAAGAACAGGAGTACTTGTGGCACCTTAGAGACTAACAAATTTATTAGAGCATAAGCTTTCGGGCGANTGTCTCTGAGGGCACTGCTGCAGGAGTTCATCTCGGCACCTCCCTTTGCTGCTGGAGACACGCTGCTTCTCCCTCCTGCCGGGGTGTCAAAGAGACTTTCTCTGTCTCTCTTAGCTTCTGGGATTTCCCCCTCCTCCCTGGGATCTCAACACAAAGATGCATTTCTGCTGTGGGTGACCACATCCACACCCTTAGCCACATGAAAAATTATACTCTGTCCTTGATTTACCAGCCGTTAATAGGCTTCATCTCTAGCTCTGCAGACCCAACCCTCTCAAAACCTTTCAAGTTTCAGAGTAGAAGCCGTGTTAGTCTGTATCCGCAAAAAGAACAGGAGTACTTGTGGCACCTTAGAGACTAACAAATTGATTAGAGCATAAGCTTTCGTGGACTACAGCCCACTTCTTCGGATGCGTCCGAAGAAGTGGGCTGTAGTCCACGAAAGCTTATGCTCTAATAAATTTGTTAGTCTCTAAGGTGCCACAAGTACTCCTGTTCTTCTCTTAGCATAACTTAGACAAGCTATGGTGTCTTGGAATCTGTGCAGCACTGCATGCTGTGGCACCCCTCCAGATACAACCCTTTCACCCCCAGTCCTGCCCTTCCCTGGCAAACCCCCAATAGTAGGGTGTGTGAGGGGATCTTCAGGAGACAGCCTTATGGTGGTCTTCCACTATGCTTGTGCCAGGAGAATCATACCTAGTTGATTACAGGACTTTTAGGGTCCCGTTAGGCTATCCTTTAGCATGATAAAAAGGGGCCACTGTACATCACTCTTTAATTAATTGCCAATTTAGTACTTCTAATTAAAATATTCATTAAGGTTACATGCTAATTTACTGGATAATCTTTTCTCATCAGATTAGAAAAATATCAGCTAAATCAACAGAATTAGCATATGAGTGACGCATCCATTTTCTTTCAACAGTGGAACGTCACATGAATGAAAGCTTCATCAAATCATTCTTTAAAGAAAGAACACAGATACAAGTTACCTTGTTAAGACATGAGATAATGTGACTGAGGTCAATCCAAGGAGTGCCCGCTTCTGTCACCTGATGGAAAAGATGATCCCGAAAGAGCTTCAGTAGATATCGGTCTCCAGTTTCTGACCAAGTTGGGTCTTTCTGAAATCTGGTGCAAAACAAAGCTTGACATTAGCAATGAAGAGTTAAAGAGATACATATGCTCATTAACTCTTCAGAATAAACACTGTCTATTTAAGCTCTGCTACATAATGAACCTACTACCAAGTAGTAGTATTTCCTTCCTATCACAAAGATACAAGAAGCTTTATCCAGAGTTCCTCAGCTAAAGTACCTGAAGTTAAATGTTTACTAAAAGCCTGCAGAAAAGGGACTGGGAGGAAAACCATCAAAGTTACCAGCCGAATGCTAAAAACCAGTTATAAGGTAACTCAAATCTGCAGTTACCTAACAGTCTATTAACTGATTTTGAAAATAGGCCAGTGAAAAGTATGTTGTTTCATATTAGTATCTGACAGATAATCAGCACAAAACTATGCCCATTCAAACTTTTGAAACACTTTACTATAATTACGTGTTGAGGTAAGCCATAGCCTTTATACGTGCTCTCAAGCATAATAAACCCCAAATACAATATATATGCTAAATATATCGTAAAGAAACACAATATATATGTTAAGATAGCCTAACTTAAAGAAAAGAAAAATATTCCTATTTTAATCAGAATTTTAACTCATTGCCTCAAGGTGTCTTTACTTCTTACTTCTTCAGAGGCATAATTGGAGATAGGATTATTCAGATCATATCTGTGAGGGTAGAAATCTTGAATTATAAATTGGATTTTATAGATTGAACTATGAAAAAAGTATCTCATCCCTTACTCTGGTCTCTCATTGATTGTTCCCAATTTTGCTAGAAGCCTAAACAACCTTCCATTCTGCACCTCCTAGAACACAAGAAATGTATGATTAGTTTAAAGTTGGGAAGAAACACAAAACTTAAGACACTGGTGCATGCAAAAGCCTCAATGCAGCAAAACTGATCTTGTGCAACAAAATTGCAAAGACCCATCAGATTAATTTCAATGAAGATGGTTTACATTTTCTAGAAATAGATTCATCGACACATGGCACTGCATACCCAAAGTCATAGTGTTATTGATCTTTGTACTTCATTTTCTTCCTGCAAATCTCCAGTCTGGCCAGCACCCAGGCCATGTTTCTACCCCAGCAAGGGCTAGACTATCAGTTTCATTGCCTCATGGAGCACTGACGCAGACTCCAACTACCCCATTGGTATAGGATACCATAGGGTGACTATTTTAAAGAAAGTATACTGGGTTTTAAGATGGAACAGGAGCAAGGTCTGGACATCAGGACCATAGAAGAAGAAAATGCTAAATTTCCTAGTTGCTTCATGCCCCTCCTCTTTTATCTTGGTTATCTGGGCATTCAATTTAGATTGTTTTGTTTTCTTCTCACACTTTTTTTTTTTTTTTTTTGGCTGGCCATTAGTACCATTTACCATGAGTAAAAGGTGTTTGGTAACACTGGTAAATCAGATTGCAAACCAAATTCCTAATAAGTATCAGATCCAAGACCAGTTTAGACAAAGCACATCTGTTCAAGAGGAAAGCTATAAACAAATGTGTATAATTAAAGTAGCTGAAATCCTGACACCATCTCAAACAAAGACAGCAACAAAATCAACACAAAGTATAGAACCACTGCAATTTGGGGTTTTTTTTTTTATTACATATATAGCTGATAATCCATGTCACATACTGCTTTCCATCCCCACAGAGAGTGAGAAAAAAATTGTTCTGACTGTATCCTAGTTTACAATACATTGTGGATACATGAATATTTTATTTAAGTAGAAGCTTTTCAAATCAGGCTTCCAGAAGGATAAAAGATTCTAATAATATGCCATTATTAAGCATCTCAAGACTCAGTTACTGCCATCCACACTCATGTGGCGTAGCTTACTTCACACACAGTGCCACCGATTTCAGTAGGATTACTCCTGAAGTAATTTACTACCCAACATGAGTAAGGTTGGCAGAACTGGGTCCTAAATTTGGCAAATGAAGTCATACTGTAATACATTAGTGTGACAGCTTGATTTGAAAGACAAGAAGAAAAGGGACAAAAAGATTTATACTCCTCAGTCTCCAAGAATACTGTGGAACAGTTTGTATTGCTCCTGTAACTGTATTAATCTCTGATTATGGAGTGGCAGTGCAGCCTCCTACTTTGTCCAGTTACAAAGTTTTGCATGCAAAATATATAAATTTAAAAAAAATAAAAAAAAATAATGCCTAATGATTACATAGCACCTTTTATCTGTAGATTTCAAAATGCTTTACATAGGTGGTCAGTTTTATTATTCCCATTTTACGGATGAGGAAACCGAAGCACCCAGCACGCCAGTGACAGAGCCAGGAATAATAATAATAATAATAATAATAATAATAATAAAAAAACCCACACTAGGAGTGCTTGTGGCACCTTAGAGACTAACAAATTTATTTTGGGCATATGCTTTCGTGGGCTAGAACCCACTTCATCAGATGTATGAAGTAAAAAAATACAGGAGCAGGTATAAATACATGAAAAGATGGGGGTGCTTTACCAAGTGTTAGGTCAGTCTAACGAGATAAATCAATTAACAGCAGGATATCAAGGGAGGAAAAGTAACCTTTGAAGTGGTAAGAGAGGCCCATTACAGACAGTTGACAAGAAGATGTGAGTAACAGTAGGGAGAAATTAGTATTGGAGAAATTAAGTTTAGGTTTTGTAATGACCCAACGACTCCCAGTCTTTATTTAGGCCTAATTTGATGTCCAGTTTGCAAATTAATTCCAGTTCTGCAGTTTCTTGTTGGAGTCTGCTTTAGAAGTTTTTTTGTTGAAGAATTGCCACTTTGAGGTCTGTTATTGAGTGACCAGAGAGACTGAAGTGTTCTCCAACTGGTTTTTGAATGTTATGATTCCTGATGTCAGATTTGTGTCCATTTTATTCTTTTGCGTAGAGACTGTCCGGTTTGGCCAATGTACATGGTAGAGGGGCATTGCTGGCACATGATGGCATATATCACATTGGTAGTGTGCAGGTGAACGAGCTGCGGATGGCGTGGCTGATGTGGTTAGGTCCTATGATAGTGTCTCTTGATGATGAAGATGTCATCAGTGTAGTGCAAGTAGAGTAGGGGCATTAGGGGACGAGAGCGGAGGAATAGATATGTGGACAGAGTTGGCACCGGGGTTTGTATAGTAGGTTTCTAGGTCAGCCATAAAAATGTTGGCATATTGAGGGGCCATGCAGGTACTCATATTTCATAGATCTGAAACAAAACCCAGATCTCCTGAATCCTGGTTCAATGCTCTTTCCACTAGGCCATACTGTCTCCTTTAAAAAAAACTCAGTATGGGCAGTGGGATTAAGGGAAACAGGACATAAAGTTGTGATTTAAGCCCTTAGAACAGGATTCTCAAACATGCGGCCCATGGGGCTATTTCCTGTGGCCCGCCAAGCGGCCCGTGCGCCCTCCTAGTCTACCTCCAGCCTACCAATGGGAGCTTCGGGGGAGGTACCTGTAGGAGCGGCAAGCAGCGCACAGAGCCCTGCATCCCTCCTCCCCCAGGGGATGCAGGGACATGGTTCCAGCTGCTTCGCGGAGCGGGAGTGGGCGCAGAACCAGGGCCGTCAGTCTGCCGTGGCCCCGGTGTGTGCCACTTCCATCCCAGAGCCGCTTTAGATAAGTGGCTCTGGGCTGGAGCCCGAAGCCCTCCTAGACTCAGACTTTAAGGTCAGAAGGGACCATTATGATCATCTAGTCTGACCTCCCGCATGATGCAGGCCACAAAAGCTGACCCCCTCCCCCCTTTCCCTTAACTCAGCTTTTGAAGTCCCCAGATCGTGATCTAAAGACTTCAAGTCGCAGAGAATCCTCCAGCTAGCGACCCCTGCCCCATGCTACGGAGGAAGGCGAAAAACCTCCAGGGCCTCTGCCAATCTACCCTGGAGGAAAATTCCTTCCTGACCCCAAATATGGCGATCAGTAGAACCCCGAGCATGCAAGCAAGATTCTCCAGCCAGACCCTCATTGACCATTGATACTATTTACCAGTGATGGCACGTTATTGACTAATTGACTAAAATCACGTTATCTCAAACCATTCCCTCCATAAACTTATCTAGCTTAATCTTAAAGCCCTCCTGCACCCCTCCCCCCCCAACTTCCTGCCCTGATCCCCCTGCCTGCACCCCAATCCCCTGATGCATCCCACACCCCTTCTGTACCCCAACCCCCTGCCCTGAGCCCCCTGCTGCACCCCACACCCCTCCTGCACCCCAAACCCCAACCCCCTGCTGCACCCTGCACCCCTGCCACACCCTTCACCCCTCCTGCACCCCACACCCCAACTCCCTGCCCTGAGCCCTCTGTTGCACCCTGCACACCTCCTGCACTCCCTGCCCTGAGCCCCCTGCCGCACCCTGCGCCTCAACTCCCTGCCCTGAGCCACCGCCACACCCCTCCTGCACCCTCTGGGGGCAGGGAGGGGGCAGAGTTGGGGTGGGGACTTCAGGGAAGGGGTGGAGTGGGGGCAGGGCCGGGGACAGCGGGGGGGAGTGTCAGTGATGCGGCCCTCAGGCCAATGAACTAGTCCTCATGTGGCCCTCCTGGTCATTTGAGTTTGAGACCCCTGCCTTAAAACCTTAATATCCCACTTTGACTGAAGATTTGAGTTAGTCCATGTTTTGTCACGCGACAGGGAAGACGCAAAAGCCTCCTACCATGCATCTTGGTCCGAATCTTGCTGGGGATTTGTAATCAGAGTAGGAAGAGTTAAACCCTCTCTATAGCAGTATTATATAGTATTAGGAATGTACACTTCTCCTGGAAGCTGTATAGCGAATAGCCAATCAAATTCAATCAAGACATGTATTGCTAAGTAGAACAGTATGAGCTACTGATTTTGTTGATGCGAGGGTGACAGCCAGTAGCTCTACTATTTTTCATTTGTTTGAAAAGGAATTAATATGGGGTAAGGAGAAGAGTAATGGAATCTGAATCTGAGGAATCAAACAAAGGTAGTATTTGCAGTTGTGCCAATTTCTAATACAAACTATTGAAAATGTTTTTAAGTGCTGCAGATCATATCTACTCAATCAGAAAAGGAAACTTCATTCTATAAGGTAAGGATTTAAATGCACAGAGAATGCCTCTTAGCTTCTCCTAAGTCTTTTGGTTCAGCAGAAGTCTGGGTGCTTTAGCTAAAGCCCACATTATCATGCACTAACCACCTCTCAGAGAGCTGGCCATCAGGCTTTTAGGTTCACAATCAATTAGGCAGACCTCAAGCTCTGACTTGTTAAGACTACACAGCCAGCACCCAGGTCAGTCAAATGCTTTCGTTGTCCCCAAAGACATGAGTTATTGAGATACTGTATTTATTTCAACATTAGAATTTCTTATTTAGCACTAAATTCTAGTTCTCAAAAAGTCAATGACAAAACTCAACAAGAGCTCAACAAGAACAGGATTCAATTTTATAGATTGTAGATCTACATCCCCCGTAGGATACTTATGTTCAACCTTTTACCACGGAATGATTTACCTTTGCAAGGTCTTCCTCTATAACATCGTTTCTCATTTGAGCAGCATCCAGTTGAGTATAGAATCGTGCACCAATCATAGGCATGATATCATTTACACTGCGAAGCCTATTCTGGTCAGTCAGCAAATACCTACCAAAAAAACAAATAGATTAATTGAACACATCACATTTAAACAGAGATGCCACCATATTGTTTTAACCAGATCCTATTTTCTGCTTCAGATGCTATTTTGAGCACTAAACATGCATCTGGCTCTGAAGCTGCCACTGTGTTTTTCTTATATCAATGTCAAGCAGCAGTAGTTAAGCAGCAGAGAAAATGCTTGTTGTAACTTACCTATATGCTGTGTTTCCAAAGCACTCAATAAGCTAACGAGTACTCACATGGCAGTGCAGAAGTAGATCAATGCCAGAAAGGGCAGGATTAAAAGTAGGAGATATATGCAGACTGTAAATTTTCAAGAGATGTTTTTTTCAAATGAGGAGCAGGGGACAAATACTCCCATTTTTTCTCTCTCTGACTGTAAGGGTTGGTGAGGAAAATAGTGACCACATTTATGAACACAAAAAAACAAACCCTATCTCTCTGGTCAGAAAGGCAGCAACCCTACTAAAAAAAACCGGACAGTTTCAGGAACTAAAAAGTGTGCCTATACTTTGTATAAAGAGGTAGAACACAAAAGTTAAGACCTTAATGCAAATCCAATTATTCATATGCTATTTCTCTGACTCTTGAAACAAGATTTTATGATATTTTGGTCACAACACCTTAAACACCAATTACTGAGGAAATATGGGAGTTCATATTTACTACAGATACCGTAGAACATATATAAAGTTGTCTCTGAATAGCAAGGGTAATGTATTTTGTTGGCCCCTTTTATCTACTATGAAGGCAATTCAATACCACTTTTTAATGCTGTACTTTTAATTTGAAATTATCTTAAGACACTCTACAGAATTTAGCTCTTATTTGTGTCCGAAAATATGAACTATTCATTTGGTACCTTCAGCTATATATTATCTTGCATTTATGTTTTGCTATTAATAAATTTCCTTCAACTTAAAAAGCGGCAACAAAAACATGCTTCAATCCATGCTATGATACTGAACTTACAAAATCAGATTCTTCAGATCAGAGGAATAGTTGATTGTCACCAGTTCCATAGCTTTCTGCAAATTTTCTCTTTGAATTCCTGACAAAGAATTGCAAGCCAACGCCAACACAACTTTTCCTAGTGAGATCAGATCTGCTTGCTAATAGGAAAAAAAAAAAAAAAAAACTTTACTATGGCACTTTTAAAAAGTATTTGCAATAGTTGTTTTTTTAAATGAGTATCTAAAATAAATGCTTTTTAAAGCCCACATTATCAATAGAATTTTTCAAGATATGTTTAGTGTACACAAAACAGAAGTCTATATTAGTAGCAACTGGTAGGAATTACATGCATCTTTATTAACACTTAACATTCAACTGCCTATTTCTATTTTGCAATTTAAATTTTAACAAAGGGAGAGTGCCAGGGCAGAATTCTATCTCGAGAAGGGAAAGATCCTTTCTTGTGGCCATCAGAAGCTTTGAAAGAAGGAGTTTTCTTTTCTCCATCCACCCCCTTCCACATCCCACCCCAGCAGAGTGAATGAACTGGTGACAAATAGGAGAAGTCTTCCAGCTATAATTTACTGGATGATTTATCAAGGATTATTTGTTATACCAAGAAGATCCTCCGGTAAAGTATGTTTTTTTAAATGAAGTAGTAAAACAGCAAGGCTATGGCATTCAGAGAGAAGGAGGTGCAAATACAATAATCTCATAACCCAAACTATCCACTGTCAGACTGACACTTACAATAGAATAATGCAAGATTGATTAACCCTAATCAATCACGTGAAACCAGCGCTTGATCTCAGTTGCCAAAAACTATGGATTCTTTCCAAAAAAGGTTTGCAATCGCAAAACATCGAGCCTTTTAATCTTTGAGTAATTTCCCGTGAGAGAGGCTATGGGCCTAATGCCTGAAACTACTGAACAGGGCAGGTAGGTGAGGTTAGTGTAAGAGTGGCATTTTATTCTGTGCAGGTTCTAATCATATACATCCTGTCACTTAACACCTTGATGAAAAGTAGCATCAAACAGAATTCTTCATATGACAGAAGTGCCACACGCATAAAATAGTAAATGAAGACAAGGCAATGCATTATATGACTTATGGGGGACCCTCAGGTGTATGTTTTATTCATTGCATTACAGCTGATTAAGAAGTTGTTGGCAGGTTTCAGTGATCTATCAGTCTGAACTGAGGACACTTCTAAATAATTAAATGGAGAATCTCCAGACAGACCACATTAGCTTTACAAGACACAGTGAGCATTAGTATACCTTAAACAACCTGGAGAAAAGGATTAGGACTTACACAAACAAAAAGGATTACGTTGTTACTGATCTGTACAGAAACCGATATTCGAGATGTGTAGTCCAGATACATATTCCACGTTAGGTGAATGCACATCCAGTGCGCATGCGTCAGAGACTTTCTAGTCAGCAGCATTCACGGGCCACCACATGCACCTTCACTTCCCTGGTGCATCTTACAAGGGCATAAGAGGGGAGTCACCCCACTGAGCCCAGTTCCTTCGCCACTATCTGACATCAGGACTATGAAGTAGCAGGGATGGCAGGTGGGATGTGAAACATGTTATGAACTACACATCTCAAAGAACATCCATTACCATACTGGTAAGTAATCACTTTCTTCAAGTGATAGCCCACATACATATTGTATGTCAGGTGGGCTCCATAGCAGTAGCCCCTACAAGGGCTGTTATAAGGAGTCTCTGTAAAAATGGATTTCAAGACAGATCTTCTAAGGCTTGTATCACCCCCCTGCCTGCTTGTACTAGTGCATAATGTTTTGTGAATGGGATGGATGACCAAGTTGCTGCTCTGTAGATGTTCCAAATAGGAAGGTGTGCTAAACAAGTCACAGAGATGGACTGAGCTCTGGTGAGCTGGCCATGCACCTGTTGGGCTACTATAGTTGGTAGTATGATCCAACGCATTGAACGATCCACTTAGAAATTCTCTGAGTAGAGATGGTTTGTCCTTTGAACCTCTGCACAGTCAAGAAAAAAACCAGGCGATTTTTGGAAGAATTTTGTTCTGTCCAGGCAGAATAAAATGCCTCTGCATACGTTTAGAGCACACAGCCTCTGCTCCGATTTGCCCACGTGAGACTTGGGGAAGAATACAGGTAAGTGGATGGTTTCATTAATGTGGAATTCAGACACTACCTCGGGAAGAAATCTGGGATACAGTCTCAAAGACTTTGTCTTTATGACTGATGGTACAAGGTGCCCCTCCCATCAATGTCTGCAGTTTTCCAACTCTCCTAGTAGATGTAATTGTCAAGTGGAAGGCCATCATCATTGAAAGGTAGTGCATAAAGCGCATACAGCCATTAGTTGAGTGGGTGTCAAACTCTGAAAAGGCCAAATTGAGATCCAAAGTTGGGGTTGATCTCTGACCAACAGGAATATCTTCAAAATACCCTTAAACTTTTTTTTTTATCATAAAGTGGGAGAAAACTGGTCAACAGGGAGGTGGACTGCAGAAACGGCTGCAAGGTGAACCTGGAGTGAGCACAGTGAGGGACCAGAGTTCTTCAGATGTACAGGGTAATCAGAATCTCTTGTATTCCAGAGTGCATAGGAAAAGTCTGATGTCATAAGGCCCACTGGTAAACCAGTCCATTTAGAGAGGTAGTGGGATCTAGTGCAATCTTCCTGAGATTAATAGGGATGCTCAGGACTTCCTGCGAGCAGGCCAACTCCACCGGTATCAACCAGCAAGCATCCACATCATCAGGTGGAGGGAGTCATGGTTCTGAGGCAAGACAGCGACCCCATTGCAGACTAGAAGGTTGGCGATCTAGGATAGGGGAACTGGGGATAACGGTGAGGTTGTGGAGGTCCCCGAACCATGTTTGCCTGGGCCTCAGTAGGGCTATTAGGGTAACCCTGGATTTCTCGTCTGATCTTCCACAAAGTCTTTAGAAGCAGCAGCAGGATGGAAAGGAATGCATACAATAGTCAGGGGAGGAGGAAGGCCTCTGCCTGGATGTGGCCTCCTCATGAACAAAAATGAGGACACTTGTTCTCTGAAGACACAAAGAAATCTGTGTGGGGAGTCCCTCAAAGGCAAAAGATGTCCTGAAGAATATCCTTCTGGAGTGACCACTGTTAGTCAGCCTGAACAGAGTCTTCTGTGATATCTGTCCTCATGTT
The DNA here is from genome assembly GCF_013100865.1 of Trachemys scripta elegans. Lineage (NCBI taxonomy): Eukaryota > Metazoa > Chordata > Testudines > Emydidae > Trachemys > Trachemys scripta. The sequence goes on from NC_048298.1 coordinate 301,571,113, forward strand.
ATCAGCCCCCAGAAATAGATTACTGACAAGGTAATGTGCTGAATGGCAAAATCCCAGAGCTGAGTGGCCTCTTTGTATAAGGTCAGGGATCTGGCCCCTCCTTGTTTGTTCAGATAAAAGACAGCTGCCATGTTTCCAAACTTGAGCAGTCATGAATGTCTGGAAGGAAGGGCTATACGTGCTCTGTACACAGCCCTGAATTCTAAACCATTGATAAACAAAGCCCTTTCTGTAGTAGACCACAGACCTCAAACCATAAGGTTTGCCCATGTGTGTGGCCCATCCAAGCATCAAGCATTGGTAGTGAATCTGAGGGCGGGTGTCTGGGTGGGTGGGAGCGAGCTGAATGGAATGCCCCTCATACATTACACTGGTCCTTTCACCAATCCAGAAACTGGAGATTTGTCAGGGAGAGAAGCATCAGTTTGTCTAGGTGGCGTCTTTTTGAAATGCGAGCTCGGGAAAGCCATGTTTGAAATGACTGGAACAAGAGCCTTGCGTATAGAGTAACAAATGTAGATGCTGCCATGAGACCCAGCAGCTGGAGGCAGATCCTTATCCATGTGAGTGGGTGGAGACAGGAGGTGGGAGCCAAGATCTTGCATAGGCCAAAACCTGTTGGACAGCAGGTAGACAGTCACTGTGTCCACACTGAGCCTGGCTCCAAAGGTTGGATGGGATTTAATTGTAGATTTTTTCGTATTTGTTTACCTGAGATTGAGAGTGGACCCAGGCCGGCCAGCCCCTGATCAAGGATGGAAAGACTTAGATGCTGGTCCTCCTCAGATGAATTGCTACCACCATGAGGCAATTGGTGAAAACGCAGGGCACTGTAGAAAGCCTGAAGTGCAATACTTGGTATCGATAATGTTTGTGGATTAACACAAATCTTAGCAAGTTCTTGTGAGCCAGATGAATTGCAGTATGGAAGTACACATCCTTGAGGTTGAGGGCAGCATACCAGTCTTTCTGGTCCAGGGAAGGAATAATGGATGCGAGGGAGACCAGCTTGAGTGCGAGCTTCTTGATATAAGTGTTGAGAGCTCTGAAGTCTAGAACCCAACCCTGACTTGTTGGGTGTAAGAAATACCTTGAATAGAATCCCTTGCCCCTGTGCTGAGGGGGAACTTCTATAGCACCCAGAGGCAGAAGAGACTGAACTTCTTGTTGAAGCAGGATCTCGTGGGAGAGGAATTGGATAGCATAGCCTCTCTGGACCACCTCCAAAACAAATGGTCTCAGGCGATGTTGGACCAGGTCTGTTGGAAGTGAGCCAGATTGTTGTCGAATGAAAGAGAGGGCAGAGAACACAAAGTAACTGGTATCCTGTCCTCAGGCACCGAGTCAAATGTGCTCTCTGGCCAGTGCCAGTGCAGGGAGATGTGACCAAAATGTTTCCTCCTTAAGAACCAGAATCTGTGCCCCCTAGAGATCAGGTGGTCTGAATTGGAGAAAGGGTTGACTTTGCTCTGGAAGTTGAATGTGTCATATCCAAGGCAGCCCGCAGAACAGTTCTGGTCACCATAAGTGTTTCAGACCATTCTGGCTGAGGACAGTGTCAAGTCCTGAGGAAGTCTGTCACACTTTAGAACACAACAGTTCATATGGTCATAGTTTGCAAATACTTCCTGATCATTCCAGATCCTCATCTGGAGGCTCGAAGTAGAATAGGACTTCGGCCCAATACTTCAATAGGCTTGGTTTCTTGACTTTTGGGGTCAATTTCTGGAGGCCCTGATGAGTTCTTTTGGTGGCTGCTGTAACCACCAGAGATCCATTACCGGGCAGGAATAAAATTGTTCATACCTGGTAACCAGGAGCTGGTACCATCGTCTGCTCATTTGGATGTTGGTGCCAATGAGGCATGTCTGCCAAAGCGCTTTTGCAGGTTCCAATAGCCCCTTATTGATAGAGATCGCTATATGTCCCAGTACTGATGAGCATAAAATACAGAGAAGCTTTTGTGGTGTGTCCTACCGCCTTCTCAGTGGGGATATTTAAGGATATTGCCACCAGTCTCATGAGGTCCTGAAACAGTTTATGATCTTCAGGGGAAGACGACGACAGGTCTGATGCCAAGATGTCTGGCAAACACGGGGTCATGCTGGTGCTGTCTGTTCCTCAGCGGTAACCTTAGATGAGCAGTCTGCTTCCGAGTCCATTGCAAAGAACATGGTGCGGGCGAATCCACATGGTGGCATAAAGGTGACTGACTGTGCCCTAAGTGAAGTGGGGAAGTTGAGTATCAGAGGGGTAGCCGTGTTAGTCTGAATCTGTAAAAAGCAACAGAGGGTCCTGTGGCACCTTTAAGACTAACAGAAGTATTGGGAGCATAAGCTTTCGTGGGTAAGAACCTCACTAATACTGAGGACCCCAAGGCCTACACATACCCTACATACCCTGTTTGAATGGTACCGGGCTGGATCAGTACTGGGTTCAGGCAATGGTCATGGATATGATGGTCTTTAGCTCGAGTGAAGCTAATACCACAGAGTCTCTTTTTACCTGGCCGAGTGACCTCCCTACGAGTCAGAGGACAAAAGGGAAGAATGTTCCAGAACGGGGCGTGCTCGACCCATAGGTCGAAAGGGCACATGGCTCCAGGGTCGGAGGAACAAGGCTGCAGAATCCAGGAATCTGGTAGGCATCAGAGGTGAGTGTGGTTTCAAAAGGCACGAGCGCACTGGTCCTAGTGATATGCCTGCCAGTCAGCGCAGAGGTGACAATGATGGATCCAATGCAGGAAGCTCTAGAATGGCTGGTACTGGGGTAGGGCTTCTACCTGGTGCCGAGGTTGCCAGTAGCCTCTCTGATTTGCTTGGTTCTGAGAAGGCTAAAATGATTGCAAAGGCACCTGTCAGTGCTTCTAATGTGTGTGGTTCCATTCTGCTGGTACCAGCTCCAGTTCTTAGCTTTTTCTAATTTTTGAGGCACCTTTGACAGCCTGATGATTTTACAAGGCCTCAGAGTTAGATCTGGGGAAAGCGATTTTCCCCTTCTTTTCCTTAGAAAAGCTGTGGTCAGAGCCCAACCTATCTTTATACTTCCCAGATGAGGAGGGTAGCAGTTTGGGATGGTCTTCAGGCAGTCTGAATGTGGAGAGCAGGGAGGACTTAGAAACCCTCTGGACTTCCAAGGGCTAGACCCATGAGATCATGGTTTGGAGACAGGTCTCACTGAACAACAACTTCAGGTGCACCTCTTGAGTGCTGGGTCTCCTTTGAGAAGGACCTACAAATTTCACGGTGCTCTGGAACATGCCACGCACCAAGACAGAACAGGTACCTCGTGTGTCCATCATTCAGAGACATAACTGCCTCGCAGGATGGGCTGTGCCTAAAGACCAGGGATTTTCCCTGGAGAAATCCAAGTATATTATATCAAAAGAACTGCTTTTATCTACCAGGCTCATAATTTTATGAAAGAAAGAAAAAGAAAGAAAGGAAGGTAATGGATTTGTTTGAAAAGACCAACCTTCCATGAAAACAAGTTGACGGGCATTGGTCTTCAACAAAGAATTAGAGGCTAAAAATAGAATCCCAAATTAACCTTTCCATTATTTTGCCCAGCTAACTAGTCTATATTCCCTGGGTCACCCCTTTCATCCTTTTTAAATATTAGAACTACACTGGCAGTTCTCCAATTCTTTGGAGTTTTCCTACTTTTCTAAGACTTGTTAAAAAATTAACATTAGTGGTTCAGAGAATTCTTAACTTATATGAGTCTTAAAAGAACTAGTTGACTTGGGCCTGTTGATTTGAATATATTTTATTTGAGCAGATGGATGCATCGCATCCTCCTTGGTTACAGATAAGCTTTTGATTCCATCCATATCATATGGGATGGTTACATCACCATATGGGATGAATACATCCTCCTGCTTTGCTCCAATTCCAGAATAGAAATGTCTATTGAACATTTATACATGTTCTATATCCCTATTCAAATCTAGCAATGGACTGGACTTAAGATTTTTTGTTCCTAATATGTTAAAAAAAATCCTTATGGTCTTCTTTATTCCTATTCATAATCAAAATATTTGATTCCTTTAGTTTCCCTTATCAATCGCCTACATTTTTAACTTGTAACTTAATAATGTGTATCACACTCTATTCACGTGTCTGAAAGACTAAAAAGGACTAAGAAAAATAGACCAGAAAAATAATTAATTCCTTTCTCAACCTCTCTTTCCGTCTCTATCCTCCTTTCGCTCTTTCTTATCTGTATGCACAACAGGATGTGGCCAGAAAGTTACAAAAAAAAAAAAAAAAAAAACCTTCAGCCACTGAAGTGAGCAATAAGAAAATGCATATTGGCTGGGCGGTAAGCCAACAGGTAACTTTTTACATTTTTAAGAGACGCAAGCGTCCCAGTGGAGTTCAGGGGGGAGAGGGAGAAGGAAAGGAAGTGGCCATTCTATAATTTTCTTTGTTGGAGGGAATGATAAGTAGGGGGTGACTGGGAATCCTAAACACAATTGCCAACAACACTTCTCTCATTTGTGTTGTATCCCCAAATTGTTGTTGGGGGGCAGGCAAATGGAGACTTTACAACCTCACCTGCTCAGAAGAGTGAAAATAAAATGAATCTTTTAGTAAAGTTCAAGATGGAAACTCAGCCTTGGTGCTCTGAAGATGCAAAGTGGGGCAGAAGGGGTGCAAAGAGACAAGCTTCAGACTGCCTCTATTTACATCGTCTCCTGCACTAAACACCTAACAGTACTTCTCTGGATCAGCAATACAGTAGGAGCAGCTTGATGTTAACAAGGGTCTAAAAGAAATGCCAGTCAGGCAACTCTTGCCTACTAACATCCTCAGGCTACTGAGCAATTAGTCGTAAGTTGAAAGCAGTGCTTATGTGTGGTAGGTCCACCAGACAAGGGTTTTGGAAGAAAAGCTGTAGAGTCGGAATAAAAAGGGCTGAATAGATAATGGATTTTATTAGCCATTTCTTTTCTACTAAGTGATTACAAAGAACACACAACAGGAGATATCCAACTAAGAAGAAATAAGAAACAAGTTAATGTACATGGAGAGCTGTTTACTCTATCACTAACAAAAAGCTACTACATTTCTCAGAAGTAGTTTTGAGTTTTAGCAAGGCAGAAACCAGCTTATTCAAACTTCCCATTTATTAATTACTATGTATGTATAAATAAGCAATTCTCTGACTGACTAAGCTTGTTTAATGAAAATAAGCTAAGACTAATTCCCTAATGTGGTCTTACACTCCCAATGCTGGCAGGAGAAGAAAATGCTCTGAAGACAGGGTAATCAGCCCCAAGGGGGAGTTAGGGAAAGAAGTCCTCCAAGTAATTATGGGGTAGCACTTATTGACTCTAAAGGGAGTCTTCCTAATCTAGGAAGTATGTGGAGTGTATAAATATTGAAAATGGGGTTGTGGGAGAAGTCATCCTTGTTTAAATCCTGATGTAGTGAGCACATTTAAAGATGGGGGGAGGAGAGGAGACTGAATGCAAGTACAAATTTTTAAAAATCTTTTTTTTTTTTAAGCTATCTTGCCCTTAGTGTACACACACTTACTTTTGAGCTATTCCGGCTATAACAACATGAAAATGGAAAAGCAGAAACAAAAGTACAACTGACCCACTAATTGTTCATTGACCTCATTTTCTATTAAAACCCTACATGACACATGCGCCCAATTCTGCAGTAGCTTCGTGTGCACATCATATCCTAAATTTGTTTTCCAGTATTCACTCAAGTTTTCATACTAAATTTAAAAGATTTTTCCTTCTTTTAAAAAGGAATCTCAATTCCAACCAATTCTGATTTTTGTGGTTTTGCAAAGTAAGCTGACCTATGCTTTGCTTATTGTCAATATACACGTACTAGCTTATTTCTGAAGTTTCAACAGTAACAAAATGATAGCTCATATATACAAATCACAAATAAATGTACACAACTTAGGGAGAAAAACATATGCCAATACCAAAGATTGTTAAAAATATATATACACTGAAGCCTACAAATGTCTAGGCCTTAATAAAAATTAATGTTTCAAATGGAATTAAGAGGTGTTCCTGGCACATATTATCTAACAGTAATCAACTTATTATAAAGCAAGCATGGCATTATCATCCTACCTGAAACTGAGCCATTAGTGCCAGTGGATTATTCTGACTGTTATCAAATGTTAAAACATCAAAGACTCCAACACAATTCACTCGTAACCTTTGAAACAAACAGGAAATAGGGAAGAGATTTTGTAAGATTTGATCTTTGATGATTAGTTTTTTTCTGACATTTATCATATAAAATACAGGGTAAGATTTCAAAAAAGTCATCTCAGCTCTCCTGCTGCCAATTAGCTTACTAAGAATTTTTTATTAAAATAACATATGCTGCTGCTGAAAGCTTTCTAGGTAAGAACTTAAGTGGATAGATCCACAAACATGCATGCTGCTTACTGGATGTTTTCAGAAGGCAAGATGTATATCCTTCTAAACTTAATTTAGTAGAACTTGATTTCTAGCATCAAACCTTTACCACTTCATTAATCTTGGGCCAACATAAAACATTTAAATCAAATTATTAAGTTGTTTCCCCATATCTGGCAGAGGTATGTAATTAAAAGCTATCATTGCACACAGATCTTAATAGTCGTCAACAATCTAATTTGAAAAGGCTGTTTTCCATTACCTTGTTTTGCCCGTTACTAGAATCTTTGTTGGATCCATAACTCGACATGCTAATCCTGCTGTATGAATGGTCCTCAATGCAGAGCTGAGCTGCACAATATATGCCCAAATAAGAGACTCTGGTAATAACCCAGCATGCTGCCGGGGCAGAGGCCCATCATGCTGACCTAAAAGCAAATATTATAGTATCAATTGACCAACGTACCTCAGTTTCATTCTACTTTAAGGCTACATCTACAGTACGAACTAGAAGTGGATTCCCAGCTTGCGTACACACTCTTGCTAGCTCACATCTGAGCTAGCATGCTAAAAATAGTAGTGTAGCTGCTGTAGCATGGGCAGTGGCAACACTGTAGCTGCCCAGAGTACAAATCCACTGTAACCCTGTGGGTACATACTTGGAGCGGCTAGCCTGTGCTGCCGCTGCCCATGTGTACAGGGGATGGGAATCCCACTCCTAGGTTGTAGCATAGACATGTACGCTTACTGAAAAAGTACCACCAACATTTTAAATGGATAATTTTGAATGGTCAAAATAGATCTTCAAAACGGTGACAATTCCTTCAATAGATATTACAACTTTTGATTAAAATTCATGAAAATTAAGTCATTTTAAAAGTTAAGATGAAAATTCAATACGAAAAGACAATAGGTTTTAAAAAACTGACTGTTGCAGTCTGATTGTTGATGCATCACGATACTCAAAAAAGCAGAAACCAAAAACGTTCCAAAACAAAAAGCATATACCACAATAACTATTGCTTATCTGCAATTGGTACTGGGCAATTATGCTCTTACGCTATATAGAGAATAGAAAGGAGTATAAATTAACTCTTCCCCCAATCCCAGAGTGTACAGACAAGAAAAACAAATTAATTTCAAATTCCATTAGGGAAATAAGAATGAAAGATTGTATGGTTCAACAGAATTGGAATGCTGAGCCTTATTACCCCACATCATTTGTTTCATTGTGACCCAAGTCACTAGTAACTCAGTCATTACTACAGTATTAATGTTTAATGAGCCATGTAAAAGCAACCAGATTTCAATCCATTTCCAAATCATAGCCCAAAAGCCACCCTCCTAGAACAACAAAATACACAGTGTGCAGATCTTAGTGGCTGATTTTAATGACTGACCTAAAATTACTACTAGAAATAGGGAGACTGATTTTTTGTAGAGAGGGACAGGTTGTTAATACTGAAGACACTCAGCAACTAAAAGATGTTGCTGTTTGTGAGGCATAAAGAAGGGCTACAGTGGAAACAATGCTTCCAGAACAGGCGTACTAGAACTAAATTTGCCCTTTTCAGGGCAAATCAGATTAGTTCTTTTCAGATGTTTCACTAGGCCGCATTAGTGCTTGTTTTGGGAATATCAGGGTCATCAATGTGGCTCTTCTTAGTAAGGCTCTGATTCAAAAGTACTCTTACATATGTGCCTCAATGCTGAGAAATTTACAAATATCTTCATCCTTTTCCATATGTCAGTTTGTTGGTTTTCCCTGAGGAATGCATCAACATTTCTGGGAAATTGCTCAAGACTGTAGTTAACAGCGACTGTTGAAAAGTAAAGCACATTGCTGTAGATGATTCCAGATGAAATGTTACTGTCTGGGGGGTTTGGGGAAGGCCAGTGGGATAGGAGTGTGTCTTACTTTAATTTCTGTTAACATCTTTATCTTTAGTTCACTTTTGGTGGTGAAAGTTCCTTTGGTTCAGATTTTGAAGGACAAGACACTTCCTCTTCTAACCCACAGAACTCTGGCACACCACATGGAGGCTCCTGATGATTTAATTTTAGATTTATTGCCCTCCTGATGAATCAGTATGTGAATCATCCTCCACAAACCTGTTTACACCAGTAGTCTCACTTTACACACATTTTTAAAATATCCCCTCTTCATCATTCATATCGATCACGGTTTCATGTCAGGGGGACAGGATGTTCCCTTATTGGGCAAGTCTCTGTCACTCACACATGCACTTTATTTCATTTCATACTCAGGGCCGGCTCTAGGTTTTTTGCTGCCCCAAGCAAAAAAATTTTTGGCTGCCCCCCACCCCAGCCCTGGGCTCCCCGCCCCCGCAACTTCACCCTCCTGCCGCCCCAGCCCTGGGTCACTGGTAACTCGCTCCCTGGATGGGTCATTTTGGATGTGCACAGAACACAGAGAGGATTGGTTCCCATATGGTTACAGAACTGGTTACAAACTTTCAGCTTGTCTGATTGAAGGATATCTGGATGCATATTATAAGACTGTCCTACATAAATGAGGAAAAGTTAAGGTGCCTTTATTATTCTTTTGTTCCATTCTTTGTTTCTATGGGGAATTTGCCAAAGCAATACTACAGTCTTCCTTTTAAAGAAATAAAACTAAAACTTAAAAGCAATGGCTGTTGAAAATAGCAATTCCAGTCCTAACAACCACTGGGAAGCATTTCTTGCTCAATTTATTCTACTTTTTCTACAGCAAGTTACAGTGGGGGAAATGAAGTAACAGCTGCTCAAACTGAGCTTGAGCACTCCTGAATTTTGAGGGTGTTCAAATCTGGAAGGCAGGTGCTAGATTCCCTTTCTGAATATTAGCTAAATCAGTGATTCAGGAGTTCATATTTGTTACTGGGTTGGTGAAATCAACATACCACCAGTTTGTGTGCCTTTTTGACAGTCTTCCCTCAGCCTGGCACTCACAGTTATTAGCCACTCCAGAAAGCATGACAGAGTGCAACCCCAGTGTGTAGGATGTTGAGTAGATGCACCGGATTATGGCTTTGCAGTGTGGCCACTCACACCTGAGCAAGGTCTGACACCTGGGCTAGCCTAAGTGGTGATCACTTGAGTAAACAGAGGTAAGCACTTTTCCAGAAAGTTGATAACCGTGGGATAAAACTCATGAGGAGCAGATCAAAAAGATTCCAAAAATGAACAAAACACAAACAGGAAAGCTATATACCAAGGGCAGGGAGTTCCACAGAGGTCCTATACCTGGTAATGAAAAGGTGCCTATGCCATTACACCCTGAAGTAAAACCAAAAAAGAGTAGAAACAACAAATGTAGCAGGCAAAATTTGGATTATATCCACTCTCTACAGAGCAAACACCAGAAGAAAAGAATAAACCTATTCCTGGTATTCTGCAAATAATTCCACTGTCATCTTTCACAAGGTCATGATCTAAAAGACTTCAGCACGTGATGAATGACTGAAGAGATTAGAAATATTTTCAAGATGTCAGTTCTTACATAAGCGAGCCATTTATTTCTTGCTATAAGTAAAAGCCCATCATCCTAGTTTTATAATTCTGTGCTATGAGGATGTCAGTGGAACAAACTAAACAATCAGCAGCAGTGAAATAGTTAGTTTCCATTTAAAGTGTTATCTTTAGGTTTCAGTGTCAACTTGCTATTGCAATAAAAAGGTGCAGTTTATACCTCCCAGAGCTATTAGTTTCTGCCTGTTTGTTGATACAGAAAGACTATATTCACATCAACTTACAATGTTCACGTTTTCAAGGTCCTCAATTGTGAGGACTAGAAACAGTTTAAAACAGACTATATTCTGGAGAACTATTCTGGAGGCAGGGATGGGAAAGATATGGATTCAGTTCCAAATTATGTTCTTATGGTGTAAACAGATTCCTAGCTATAGGTCAAAAAGGGGCTTGTGTGTCTTTGCTGAAAAAGGGCTGTATGCAGAAAAGCAACCTGTAGCGCTGAAAACTAATGTTCAGAGCCTTTGGAGGGGTTTGTTAATAAGTATAGATAACTCAACTTTTTAATGCATTGACTGGAAGAGATAGAGATATAGATATTGAAGGCTTACTTGTCTTTCTTTTAGAAGAAAAAACAAAGTAGTATTTATCTAAGAAATCGATTGGAAAGAAATGCCATCCAATGCTGCCAAAAAAATTATTTCTAATATTGCTGGTGTTTACTTTAGCAAACAATTTAAAATATGTATAATTTTGGTGTAGTTTATTATTTACAACAATCTGATACTTAATTTGTATTCATTGATTATAATTCATTCAGGCAGAGTAACAGTTCAAGGTACTTTTGAGGCCAGATTGCTACAGTAAGAGGAATTTTAGCTGGTGTAAAAAGAGATGTGAGACATTGTCATGTCTTGTAATATTTCAATACATTAAGGAATATCACACACACACACACACACACACACACACACACACACACACAAAGGGAAAAAATGCTCTACCAGAAACTCCATAACAATAATTATCTCACAGAAAGACAACAAATTCCCTTCTTGGGAATGAAAACTGATATACAAAACAAGCAGCAAGACTCAAAGAAACAGGAATTGTACAAATAAATGAATTCTAAACAAACAGAAAGAGTGGGCATCAGTGAACAATTTGAGAGAGAAAATAAGATTGTGTTCCTATAATTTGAATTCTCAGGCTTGACTACCTTCACAGATTCCTCGAAGCAGGGGATATATGGAAGTTGAGATTTCCTTTCTATAAATTCCCAAAGAGCATGCTGCAGTATGAGACCCTGAATGGTGCTATTACTTTTAAAGGTTTAGAATCCCCACAGTGTGATGCACAACTTGGTGTGAATCTGTAGAAATAGTGAATTAAGAGAATTTGGTTTCAGGTATGCAACCTTATTTGTCTTATCAGCTAGCAAAGCTAGTTTTTGACAGTTAAATGAAAAGAATTGTGGTTACATAGCTGTTTCACATGTCACTTTCTGGTGTCTGTGTGGTCAGTCTTTTTTTATTTTGCCATGTCATCTGCAAATACTGTTCCAGAATTTTTTTGGAAGGGATGTGGTGTAAAGCTTTCTCGTGACAGATGGGGGAAAGGGGGGGACTAACATCTATGGTTTATTTTTGTACTGAACACCTGTACTTTGTTGTTTCCTAATTTTTTTTTTTTAAATTCTTTCCATGTGCTGTCTTTTATTCCATAAAATATCTTCTGTTTCTGGTAGTATACTGGGATAATCCAATGTTGGTTTTGATGTATTTTACAATGTGGATAAGATTTAAAGATGAAACAACAGAAAACTGTTGTTTTCATTTTTCAACAGACAAAGCACTCTGTTTGTTTAGAATTCATTTATTTGTACAATTCCAGTTTCTTTGAGTCTTGCTGCTTGTTTTGTATATCAGTTTTCATTCCCAAGAAGGGAATTTGTCGTCTTTCCGTGAGATAATTATTGTTATGGAGTTTCTGGTAGAGCATTCCCCCCCCCCCCCCCCTTTTTTTTTTTTTTTTTTTAAGTGTGATATTCCTTAATGTATTGAAAATCCCACTGGTAAGTAATTTGCCAAGTGCCACCCAATGATAGAGTTGGGATTAGAGCTCAGGAGAGCCTGACCCCAAGTCCCATGTTCAATCTAGTAGACCATACTGCCAAAAAGTTGTTGTAGCTTACAGTTGCCCGCTTTCATGCGCTAAATAAGCACCCCGACTTTCACAATAAGACAAAAATCAAGCGAATCCCATTTCAAAACAAGGCCAAAACAAGCCAATCCCTAACAACCCCAACCCTCTATGTGACTAGATCCCTCCCGCATGCATCTGGGGCTGTAGCGGGCCCGCTGTGCATCCCTGACTCTCTTCCCTCACCCCAGTCCCTGCTTGCCCCTTGCCTCTGCTTGCTAGGAGCCGACCAAAAAATAAGAAGCAGCAACAAACTACAAGCCAAAAACTAGCCAACAAGCAATTCACAAGCCAATTAAGCCAAAAACAAGCCCAATGTTTGTGTTTTTTCCATGGGTTTGGCATGTCTGTTGTAGCCTCCTTACTCAAGTTTCTTGTGCATTTTCTTCCATTAGGAAAATCATCATTGCTCAACTGGTTCAGTCTATTATTTAGAATACTTCCCATACATTTATTTTCACATAACACTTACAGTGTGCTAGGAACTTTACAAATAAAATAGGAAAAGAGAAGTAAAGACCCTTGTTCTGTGGTACTTACAATATAATTAATATCTGACTAACTAAAAAATGATAAAGCTGAACTTACCTATTTCTCTGCCCATCTCAGATATCTGAAATAGTTTCTAAAGTGACAGTTGAATGCATTTTCCTTACCCCATTTCCTTTTAGTGAAATAGGCATCAGCACTAGGGTCATTAAAATGTCTGCTCATCATAGTCTCTCCTCCAGCATGAAAATCGTATGCAAACACAAGAGCTTAAAAATAAAAAGATGTGTAAGTGACAACAATTAACAACTCTAATACAGGGTTTCTCAGCCCATAGCTCATGACCCAAAAGTGGGTTGCCAGAATGCATCAAAAGGTTACGGGGCTGGCTGAACTCAGCTCCCCAGTCCGAATATTGTGATCTGGTGCACAGGGGCACAGAGCTGCTCAAGTTTGGCCCAGCTGCCCGTCCGTCATGATAATGAGGGACCAGCAAGGCCAAATTTGAATGCGATTCCATGCACCAGGTCACAACGCCACTCACACAAATTTGTCCCGGCTGGCCCCTCAGAGGGGAGACAGGCCAAACCTAAGCGGAGCTGTGGCTCCAGAAATCTTAATGCCCAGAGTAGAGAGCTGAGCCCATGCAGCTCTGCAAGACAGTAGCTGTGAGGGAGTGGTAGGTGCCACATTCGCTAGTAACTATTGGCCCCTTGATGTACTCCCCCACCCCACAGGAAGGTGACTGCCCATCTTACATATCCCATCCTGCCCCACATCCCAGGCCCCCTGATGTACCCCTCCTCCCACAACCACGCAAATGCCCCTCTATCATACCACCCATCATGGCCACCAGCTACCCAGCGCTTCCCCCACTGCACCACCAGCCCCTTCTGCCCCCAACTCCTTCCCCCAGATTCCCACTTTAGCCTGAAGATGAAAAATCCCCATCCCACCCTTTTACCCTCTGCCCCCCATGGGCCACGTGTGGGGGCTGTGTCCCCAGGCCCTTCTGTCCTCATATCCTCCCTCAGTCCAACATTGCACCCCACACCCCTCTGCCCCCCAATTCCTTTTCCAGCACCCCCGAACCCCCAACCCCTTCATTACAAATCCCCAAATCCCCCTCCAACCCCGTGTCCTCCGATACCATAGGCTGGGGGGGAGGGAGGCTGTTTTTTTTGGCGGTCTCAGCTTACTGCCCCTCCCCCAATTCCATTGTGGAGCATCAGGAATCTTAGCTCGGAGTCCCCACTGCCACCAGTGGAAGGGGATTGTCATTGGATCTCGGGGAGTCTCAGGGGATCTCTGTCTCATGACAGAGGGTTACAAATGGGTCCTCAACCCAAAAAGGTGAGAACCACTGCCCTAATATCCTCAAAATTACCTCAACAGTTCAATTCCCGGAAACTTACAATGTTCTCCAAATGCTTTAGTGGTAAACACTTCACGCAGAGTTACAATATTTGAGTGTTGAATTTTTTTCCACATGTCAACCAATACCATGCACTTTGTGTTAACAAGACGGAAACCTGAGAAGAGAATAAAACCCACACAGTTTAATTACATTTATTCAGTGATTTTAGGATCCATTAGATTTGTTTAAAAAAACTTTGGTATCTGTTCTGAAAGTACTGAGCTGCCACCAACAGAGGCACACCAATATAAAACTTTGCTTGCTCATTTCCAACACTATGGACTGTTATCTAGGCCAAACTCTGCTCTCTTATTCCAACAGAATGATTCATTTCAAAGCCAATTTAAGATTTATGCGTAGTATTATAGAAGTGCAAATGTTTTAGGCTTAAGTATAGGTAGCATTGAAGTTTAAAAAGATGACAACTTATGATTTCCCTCACCATGTATCCTCCGAAGGCAATATGGCAGATCATCTTTGCTATTTACAGCTTTGTAGCATGATGTAATGTACCCAAAGTTGCTTGTTTTCTGTATCCGATTGGGTGGTGCAGGGGTTCTAAAGGGAAAAGGCTGTGGTAGCTGTCAACTTCTGTAGGGACTGCTAAAGCAGTTTATAGAAATATATTAGACACTAATTGCATTTGTAAAATCAATATTACAGTAGTAAAGAAAATTTGACTATTAAGATGTCAAACAATACTTTGTGTTGTGTCTCAGATACATGCAACAAAAAAAAAAGTTAAAATTCATAATTCTATCTTTGGCACAAATATGGTTTCCTGTGAGATATTTTTGGATAACAGATATATGTGCTTTCTGAAAAATAGTCTTGCCATACTAAAAGTAAACAAGAGAAGTAAAAGCACTGTGTGCCATGAAGTACCAGCTTCATTCTAACATTAAACCAATTCATCCATAAATAGTGGGGAGCAGTACATTGGCAGGTGCCCAACAAATTGGGATAATCTTTTGGTCTGCCTCGAAAATTTACTTTTTCTTGCAGCTACTGAGGATGAAGATATGAAGGGACATGGATGACCCCCAGTACCCACACAAGCCTTGTGAATATGAAGCCCCCAGTAAACTCTTGACTTCCATTATGAGAACAGCAGAGAATAGCAAAGACAGACAGTCAGTTTTCAGAATGAATACACGATTTTGTTTGGAGAGTGAGGGGAACTGGACAGCTTATAAGACATCTAGGAGGACAGTTGAGACTAGGAAACTAGGCTGTTTTCTCCAATGTGTCATTTAATGTGCTAACACTTGTATTTTAGTCCCAACTTTGCACCTAGACAGGGCAAACTGCATAAAAAACCATGTTAGCTGACTGCGGTCAATGATAAGTTCTCCAAAAGACTGACCATGATGAGCAACTGCACAACTTCCCCAATCTACACTAGGTGCAAAATCTGTCAAAAATCATGTTAATTAGCATTTTAAAACACAACCTATCTTACTAGTTGAGAGAGTCTTGGAAAAACAAAGTCTTCTAAACAAACCCACATTTACCAAGGCTTGTCTACATGGAGACTTAGTGAGTGGCAAGCCAGGGTGTGAATACTTAGCATACAAACCTGCTGAGCACTAAGTGGCCATGTGGACTCTGCTATCGTGCACTAAAAGTTCTGAAGTGAGCTTTGACATGCTCTTGTTTCAAATGGCGGTATGTCAAAATGCACTATGAAACTTTAGAGTGTGGTAGCAAGGTCCAGACATGCAGTTAGTGTGGAGCAGGCTATTATGCTGTAGATTTACATCCTGGCTTGCTGTGCACTAAGTCTCCCTGTAGATAAGCCCTAACTAGTAAAGGCATTGAGTTTAAACAAGGTTTTACTTCCTCAACTCATCTTCCCCTGTTTAAATCACTTAGTGAAGTCAATCCTGTATGTATATATGCAGGGGGTGGGGAGGGGGGGAGCGGGGGAGAAAAGGACAAGAAAACAGGTTGATGACTTCACAAGCACTGAGGACCATTGGGCTCAAGCAGAAGTTGGGGGAGGGGTTGCTAGGGAGAAAGTTCTTATTAAAAATCAAATACCTTTGAGTAGTGACAAATATTATGGATGTTGGTTGAATGCCTTTGTTTAGGAAGAATTTCTCAAAAGTATCACAATAAATGCTTATTACTAAACCTGTGGAATTTTACTTGTTTTTCCTCATTAAAATACTTTCTTGGTCTGATTTTATACAGACAAGCTCCTAGAACAGTTCACCTATTTCTTGGTAGTGAAGTGGCACCCTAAATATTCCTTCATCCAATGCCTCTCAGGGTATTTTAATACAAAGGAAAAGATTGCTCAAGAACCCCTCCTGTCAGCATAGGTAGTGTCTACACTGAAGTGTTGCAGCTGTGCTGCTGTAGCATTTTAAGTGTAGACATACCCGCAGTACACAAAGCTGAAGCCTAGAAACATAGTCAAGTTGATGGGTTTAAAAGCCTTTCTCCTGATGATCTGCATATATATTCACTTTTGAAAAAGTAGATCTTAGCTGCTACTGTAGTCACCCAATAGAATGCGTGAAAGCAAACCATGCTTAGAGCCAACCACGCCACTAACTGGATACAAAAATCAGTTACAATGTGGATTGCGGACAGGATCTAAAAGTGAAATCTGCTTAGTGAAGTTAAGAACTGCTTACTTTTTAAGCACAGATAAATGGTGTTAAACAGAAAACCAGACTAAGTCAGCTAAAGAATTTTAAAATAAAGAAAAGAAAATATGCAGAAGAAACGGTGAACAGTAGAGACCTCATGTTTGTAAACTGCTTTGAAGGGGCAAAGTATTAAAACAATGACATCTGTTATTAACAGCTCTAGTATAATCAGATCAAGTCTTACACTTCATAAAAAACTAAATTCAGGAACAGTTTTGCTAAAACATGCTGTTAATATATACTTATTTGTAACAAAGTTAGTAGTGCTACACAATTGTGAGAGCAAACAAGACTTGCTTAGAATAACCACAGACAATTATGACTGACTTTCTAGTTACTTACCAGGGATATCTGCTTGATCAATTTGAGCCATTGTTATTAAATGTCGGTTGATCAGCTCCTGAGGAACAAATTATGTAGCCTTACAGTACAGAACATAATTTAGTTGATCATCTTTGCTAAATTTACAGCATAATACCTAGGAAAGGCCAGGTTTCAATACTAGAATAGCTAGTTGACTTTTTAGGAGAACTCGCATCACCAGCTTGGAAAAATTAGGGGTTGAATCTATGGACTTTCCACCCAGGTAAAACCTGCACAAAAGGGAGGCTGCCTCAGGACTACTGATTCTCATCGGAAGGAGGTTACAATGGAGACTTTTTTTTTTTTTTTTTATAAAAGGAAGTGTCGTGTGGAAGAAAGGAGCTGTAAAGGGAGCATGAAAAAGGCAGAGGCATGATACCAAGAAACACTGTAACAAGTCGGAGCAATTCCAGGGATGATCAGTATTCTGCCCCGGAAAACTAGCAGGTATGCTGAAAATGCTGAGGCAGTTAACTTTACACCCAACTTCATAATACATTTAAATATACCAAAGGAATAGAACTACGTACTCTGTATATAAAAAAATCCACATAAATGAACTTTTTCCTGATTATACTTCCATTTCAGTTAGCTGTATTCTAATCAAATTTAAAATAAAACTCCAATGCCTCACAAAATGTTTAGCATGTACAGAAATTCCATAAGATTTACAATACAACATTTCTCTTCAAGTAATCTTTCTTGATAAAAAGATGTGGCATGCAGAAGGTATTACAGTTACAAGTACTGTAATTTTGTTTTATGGTACTTCTATTTCTGTCACGTGATTATATTTTTAAGTCTGGAATGAAGAGAATTATCTCAGTGGTTTTAATGTGCCTATTTCCCTTTTGTTGTTTGTGGTTGCTCAACTTTCTTAAAGACTACATGAAGATATTTAAATCATTTCTACTTCAACACTGACAGCTTACCTGTCTGAGTTCATCTGTCATGAAGAAGGAAGGTGCATTTGCTTTTGGCTGCATATAAGCAACATGAGGTGCAGTGGGAGGGTAAATGTGATAGTTTGGAAATACCTAAAAGGGGGGGAAAATTTAGATTATTTAAGACTTATTTCCTTTAGAATTTGGAACATTTATCTGATTTTGATATGCTTTTATTCTGAGCATTTTTAACCCTGCCTACTTGACTTAAAATCCTCAAAATGGTACATGTGCTATGAATGTACTTCTTGCAGTCTCTACATTTTTCTAATGTGACATTCACAACCAATGCAACTTCAGATGATTTTTAAATCTAACATTAACTGTCCTTCTTTCACATCCGTAAATGCAAGTTTCTCTTTATCTTGCAGAAATGAAAGATGATTATTCTTGGAGTTAGCATTTTTTTAAAATTGTTATTCTTCTTGCTGTTGTGTGAAAAACCCCACACAAATGGAAACAAGCAAAACAGATACAGAAGTTTTCTCATCTCTTTCAGTTATAATAATCTTAGGTGTTACTTGTAAGTTGTAACACTAATAGGTCAGCTATTCAGACAACGTGATTTTTGAGTTGACAGTACCCTTTTAATTACCCATGGATTTTTCCTACCATCTTTCCTTATAATTCCTATACTTAGTTACAACTTTTAAATTAATGGAAATTTCATCAAGAAGTCTTGTGCACGTACAACAGACCAGACTCCGTAAAACATAAGGCATCATAATTCTGAGTTGTCATCAGAACGCTTCCTCTCTAGTCAACCTTTACTAGAATTCTGCACAAAATTGTAAGTTCCAGTTTGCCATTTAAATATTACCCACATTATGCAACTATTTAGGGCAGGGGTCGGCAACCTTTCAGAAGTGGTGTGCCGAGTCTTCATTTATTCACTCTAATTTAAGGTTTCGCGTGCCAGTAATATATTTTAATGTTTTTAGAAGGTCTCTTTCTGTAAGTCTATAATATATAACTAAATGATTGTTGTATGTAAAGTAAATAAGGTTTTTAAAATGTTTAAGAAGCTTCATTTAAAATTAAATTAAAATGCAGAACCCACCAGACTGGTGGCCAGGACCCGGGCAGTGTGAGTGCCACTGAAAATCAGCTCACGTGCCGCCTTCAGCACGCGTGCCATAGGTTGCCTAGCCCTGATTTAGGGTCTTATATGACCACCCCCGCCCATCATCACAGCATTTTAGCATCTGCATAACTCAACTCAGTAACCTACTCCTAGTTTCAATTTTTGATGAGTCCCAAAATGCTGCCCTTCTTGGGGGGGCATGGGATGGAACCTAACACGTTCAGCACAGAAGTGCAGAAACAGAACAGTCAGAAACAGCAAAGGAAAAAAACCTGCCCCATAGCACTCTCATATCACTTGAGTAATACGACTCAAAATTAAGATCTGGCAAGAGAAAGTACCCAGGTAACAGCTTCTGTGCCAAGTTTCAAAAGAATACAAATTAGTAGCAAGATTAAACATCACTCAAACATCTTCATTTTATGAAAAAGCTAAGATAGGGTCAAAAAGGTTATAAGGGTATCAAAACCAAACATACCATTCCTGTGAGAGGGGCTGGAGTTGTATCAGTGTAGAAATATGTTGTTCCACCCACAGTTTCCTTCTGAATCACCTGGCCAGTAGATGGAGGTTGGGAGACAGCATTAGTAACAGGAGTAGAGGCACTAGTAGGCACCATATAATTTGCTGGGTTTGGAGTATGACTTCTTCTTCTAGGAGCAGGAGATGTGTGAGGAGTAATTTTAGGGGAGTGAAGAGGAGAAGATCCTGCAGACAGTGACATTCCTTAAGAAGATAAGAAAATTTTCTTGAACAAATTTTTGCTTTGTGGAAATATAAAGACTAACTCAAGGCTTGAAAAACCTACCTCATTTACTTGTTCAAGGCAAAATGAAATTTTGGTAGCTGAGAAGGGCCAGGAAGCTGCAACTTCCTTCTGCAGGAAGGCAGGGAGCAGAAAGGCATAAGCACCACTATTTCTTTATGAAGCATTAAGAGGACAACGTAGCAGTACAAATGGAGAAGATACATTTTTCCCAGGAAGAGGACAGACCCAAAACCATCTGAATCTTTGATTCTTTTCAAAGGAGAGCAGGACAGTTGTGGTGGGGGACTGGAGAACATGTGGCCTAGATGTAGGAGGAGGAATTAAGATGGCACACGGAATACAGTATGTCAAGAGGGAGATGGGACTGAGAGCAGAGAAGCCTTGCAAAGACAGAGGAATAACCAAATTATTGGCATGCTTGTAGGGGCAGAACTGGTTTAATTGTGTGCAGATAATATAGGGAATGAAAATGTGTCAATATATATTAGCCTTAATTTTTACACCAGGTAGTCAAGTAAATAATCAGGAAAGTTTTTCAATGTAAAGCAGTAAGTGCTTTAAAGAAGCTGCAGTAAGTGCCACCAGGACCCTACACCCCCTCCTGCACCCCAACCCCCTGCCCCAGCCCAGAGTTCCCTACCACACCACAAACCCCTCATCCACAGCCCCACCACAGAGCCCACACCCTCAGCTGGAGTCCTCACCCACCCCCCACCCCAATCCCCTGTCTCATCCCAGAGCCCCTCCTACACTCTAAATCCCTCATCACATTCAAAAGTGAATATAGATTCTACCATGTAAAATGCAGTCCATGTCTCAATTCTGTATAGCTACCAAATATGTTAATAGATATAAATGTAACTTTTGGTGACTTTCTGATAAAAAAATTAAAAGAGTACATTAAGCTGTGGAATAATGTAAACTTTCTTGGGTTTTGAAAATAGCTAAAATTTCATCTGAAAAAAGTGTATTCTGACGGTACTATTAAAAGCTATTTACTAAATTTGCACTCTAGCTTTGGTTCTAGTGAAGATTTTTAGGCAGCTCAAAAGACATGCATAATAAGTTAGGTCTGTTTCTTTCCATCAACAAAATTGGAAGATTTCCTCAGAAAAAAATTTCTTCTATCTTTCACACAAACCCTGAAAAAAAAATCTTGCGACTTTCCCAAATTCCAAAACATGTTTATCTTTAATACGTCGTCTTATGCATTTTTTATTTATGTGAGCCATATTAGACTTCTGGCATGGCAGCTTGCTCTATTGTGGCAATACATATTGTATTTTGTATAATCAAAAATGAAAATTATAAATAGGTACTTCTGAATGACTAGATTCAGAATGGCTAAATTTAATACTTTGAAGTATTCTTAAGAGGGGCTATATGAAGCCTTCCACAGAGTCCTGATCTGTTTTTTTTCTCTTTAACCCCTGCCTAAATTGTTCTAGCTTGTTCCAGAATGTGTGATTACAATTCAATTAACTCTTCCAGCACAAAGTGTTATGCTATGAAGTTAGCATCCATATTTATGCTGCATAGAAAAGCAAGATTTCTCCATTAAAAAAAGGAGCACCCACTAATAGTCTAGAGCAATTGAATAGTGGTTAAACAATTATTGCATATTATATTAAAAGACTAATTTTAACAAGAGAGCAGATATGAAGGTTCTGTATTTTCTCCCACTTTAATGTGGAGAAGAGATAATGATTTCATAGGAAACAATATACTGAGTCAAATATGGAAGGAAAGCCAATAAAATAATGGCCTACAAAATCAAAATGAATTTCATACAATTTATGTCCACTACACAATTCTTTAAACCAGGGAAAGATTTGAGTATGTCTCTTCTATCCTATTTCAGTTATTTTATGTTATAAAATAACTGACAATTATTAATTAAAAGTATTTATTACTGAGTGATCCAAAACTATACCAAAGTAATTGCTTCAAAGAGTTTACTGAAAAAGAACTAGTTCAATTAAAGTGTGCAGTTAAGTGTGCAATTAAAGACTGGAAAAGCAGTAGCCACCACTTAATGAAATAATGTCTAAGCCTGCTTTATGTGGTAAAGTTTGTAAACAGCAAAAAAAGTTATATTGTACTGTATATCTTGTTGGTTTGGGTATAAATATAGTCCAGGGTCTGTGTTAAAAGTACGCTATGAACATCTGTTCATGTTCTCAAAACCATTCTCATGGGGCCAATAAAGCAATGTACCACCCAGCTGTGGTTATAGGTATAGTTTCATCCTTTTTTCAATGTTAACAAGATATATTTCCATTTGCAGTAGTCAAATGAATACATCTAATGTTTAGAAAGTTATGTTTGTTTAGCAAAGCAAAAGAGAGGAGGGAAGGGAAACAGGAGAAAGGGATGATTACCATTACACAATTTTGCATACTGTATTATGCTTACTAGTCAAAATTTGAAGTGTGCATGAAGTTTAGCCCTGCACTTAGGTTTTAGGGCTTTGGGTAGCTTTTGATGAACTTCTGACAGCTTGAAGGAATAAATTGGTGGTCAGAGTATCCAGCCTGAAAACTATACTCACAGAAACTCTCTCATATCAAGCCCCCTTAATGTAGTGGTAGTCTGTTTTGCCAATGCACATGTTGAGTGAAACGGTTGGAGATATGAAGGGTTTTTTTTTAAAATCAGAGTTTCTTTTTTTTGTCCTGCTGGAACAGCAAACCTGTTTGTTGCACGAGACTTGCAACTTTGCTTTTGGTCCTGTGGGGGATTCCAGTAGGCTAGGAGTGTCAAATATCCAGCACATCTGATGGATTTATAAGGCTTGCATTGCGAATTCAGATTTTACATCATCATCTCTAAACTTTCATTTAAAAAAAAAAATGTTTCCAGCCTTCTTGGTAGCAAAGAAAATCGTCCCAACGTAAACAATGCAACTAATGTAGTGCTGTCAATGTGAGTTTGCAGACTGTCTGAACCTAAGACTCAGGGGTGTGAACCACTAACTTAACTGAGGTGTTAATTAAAAAAGAAAAGAAAAAAAGAAGAGAAAAGAAACTAATGTCAACAACCAGTGAAATGGAAAAGAGGGTAGAAATAAAGCTCACTGGGAAAAGCAGACACAGGCAAGTGCTGCAAGAAAGGAAATATGAAAGAAAGAAAAGAGGATAGAGGAAAAAATAATGTAGTACAGAAAACCAGGTTAGCATATCTTCCCATTGACTGATACTGAAAGCAACAATAAAGGCACTGAAAAGCAATAAGAAAGATTGTGGAGCCCCTGATCCTGTAAGTAGAGCCATTGGCTTCATTACACCTATTTACAGGGTAAGCACTCATCCATGTGATTAGGGGGTTGCACAATTTATTTCTAAAGGTTTCATAAATGCAATATTCTACTCTTGATCTTTATACAAACCTGCCCCCCGACCATAGAAAGAAAATAGTAAAGCCATTTCCATCTCCTCTATGGGAGAGTTTAAAGGTCTGAGCCTTGTGAGTGATTAACTGGTAGTAGGAGCACCAAGATACCAGCTTTGAAGAAGCTACTGTCAAGCTGTTTTTTCATCCTCAGTGGGAGAAACCGATCTTATCTGATAATGGAGAAAGCTGGGGAGAGAGCTTCCCATTTTCATCGCTGCCCGTCATCAGCCTCTCTTATCTTCTCGCACACTATACTCAAATGTATCATTAAGGTAAGCTCTCTCTCACTTACAGCTTATCTTGCTTCATTATCAGTCACATTTGAAATATGATCCGTGTATGCTTTGCTAACCTATACTTCTTGGTGTGAGAGAGATTTCAGAATGTATTGACTAATGTAACTATTTGCAAACTGGTCCACTGGAAGTCTGCAAGGAGCTGACTGGTCACATGCTACTAGCCCTCCCTCTTATTTTCAGCTTCTAAATCTCTCTCTTAGTATTTATAAGTACAGTACCCACTAAGGATTTGTGAACCGGGGGGGAAGTAAGAGCTATACATCACTTGAGGAGGTGGGAGTTAATATTCACATGTGAAATCAAAAAGTGCCTGTTACTGTTAAACTTTCACTTCTTACATTGTTTTACATTTTCCAAGTTTCATGGTAAGTGAAGAAAAGGGAAGTGACAGGAGCAAACAAAGAAAAGTCAGCATACTTAAAGCATATTCATAAATTGCTGAATTGTTGACAGTAATCTAAAAATGGCTATTACAATATTTAAATTTGTAGCCAAAAATTTAACATTGACTTCTATACAAAGTACTTGATTAAAAAGCTGGAATTCTGCAAGTATTAACTCTTACATCCACAACTGCTTAGTATTGAAGGACAGTAGAGCACAATGTTCAACTTTGCATGCTAGGGTCATGAAAAGCGTGCCTTTACTGGTTTGCTTAATCAAATCTAGTATTAGTAGTTGTCCAAGTTTCAAAGAATTGCTACCCAAGTTATAATAGTTCAAATTAAGAAATATTTTCTTCATTCATATTCTTGACACAACTACTTTTGCTTTTTAATAAAAAAAAGACTAATTTTATACCACAACAGTAAAAAAAGAGCAGGCAATGAAATATTGATTTTATTTTCCTTTTGTATTACAATTCACTTGGCTCCAGGCTCACAGACAATTCATGGGATGAGTGCTTTAAAGCTCTATTGTTCGCATTTAAATACTTTGTTTTAATTAAAGTGTCTTAACTTTGAGGATTCATATGGATAAACTGGGACAAAAAAAACAACAACAAAAACACACCAACACGTTGGTTTTAATTTATTCTTCATTTCAGACCTGGCCCTAAAACTCTCTGAAGTCAATGGAAGTTTGCTAGTCAATGGGTATAAGATCCAGCTTTTAATTAGTACTTCATAATAATGCAGATGCAGTTTAGCTAGTCTACAGCACATGTGAACTTTTTAAAAGTGGTGCAATTGTTTTAAAGCCCCACACAAAGATTTTCCACCGATTTTCTTCCTCTCGTCCACAAATTTACACTGGCACTCACCATAACCACAGCCTAAAGCTAAAGAAAAACATTAGTGATGTCTCCAGCAATTGAGGCATCCACATTCTTTTTCCAGAGATCAAACAAAAACACTGTATAAATATAAATTGTTAAAAGCTTCACCGGTATTCTAAATCACTGGGTTAGTTAAGGACATTAAATTACTGAATGTTATAAAAGTTTTAAAAAAATAATTTGCAAAAGGTTTTTGCTGCAGCAGCTTTAAATACAGAAGAGATTTGTTTTTAATCTTAAGGAGTCCGGTGGCACCTTAAAGATGAACAGATTTATTTGGGCATAAGCTTTTGTGGGTAAAGATAAGAAGTGGGTTTTTTACCCACAAAATAAATAAATCTGTTTGTCTTTAAGGTGCCACCGGACTCCTCATTGTTTTTGTGGATACAGACTAACAGCTACCCCCTGATACTTTTTAATCTTAGGGAGTTTTTCCACAGTGCCCATTACCACAGTAGCTAAATGAGTGCAAGGTAATTATATCTGCATGCACTAGGTTCCTAGAGAACTTTACAGTCTTCTGCTCTTCTTCCTTTCCTGCTATGAGATGGTTTTGCTTGGGATTATATACAATTTTAGTCTCTTTTCTTTTCCCTCATCTGTACCCTTCTGATATGGTTGGAAAGCTCTCAAACTGTAGGGTGTTGCATCATACCTTACAAGTGGTCAAAACAGATTCATCTGACCTCCTTTCAGAGCTCAGCCTACAGTCAAACCCCTTCAACTGAGAACACTTTCTCTTGTTGTCCCACACTGAGACTTGTGTAGACATATCCAAGCTAGCTTTTATCTAGATAGATCAAACAGCAGTATAGCTGCTGCACCATGGATGGCAGCATGGGCTAGCTGCATGAGTTATGTACCCAGGGTCCTAGGTACGGTTGTACTCGGGGGCAAGCCCGTACCAATGTCCCTGCGGCTACATTGCTATTGTTACTCGATCAAAGCTTAACAGGTACACCTATGAAAGCTGCAATCACCTCTCCTGAGTGCAGTATAAACATACCCTTAATCTTGTGCTCTGTACATTTCATTCTCTCAGAGGTGCTCAGTTGTCTTGGTGGGTCAAGGATGGAGACGCAGTTTCAACAGAACAGGCCACTGTGAGTACATTGCCTCTGTGTTCCCCCTGCTAGCACCCAACATGGTTCTGTTGTCAGTTCAAGGTCCTGGTCCTTACCCATTTGATGGCTTTGAAGATCACGGGTCTTGAACTGTCAACAAAACCAGATTGGAAAACAGTGACGGAATTGGAGCTTGGGGTGAGGTATTTGCAGAGGCTCATTGAAAGGCAGGCGGCTATATTCTGCATGAGCTGAAAGCTTCTACATTGTTTTCACCTTCAGCTCCAGAAAGAGGAAGTTGCAGGAATTTAGACTGGAGGTGGCAAATGCATCAATCACTGGTCAGATTCTTATCTGAACAACAGTATTTTAAGCAAGCTAGAGGTGAAACAAGGAAATTTTCACCACTGATGCTATGTGGTTCATCTAGGCTTAGTGAAGAGTCAAAACAGGGCTATGAACCGTTGCACCACTTTGAAGAATTGAGAAAAGCCTTCAATGAAGGGGAGGATAACACCCTGGCTAATTCTTCAAAGCACTTCCTCTTTATGACCAGCATCACTTTGGTCTTGTCCAGAATGACTTTGAACCAGCTGTTCTTCATCCAGCTACTCATCTCGGACATCTTTGTGATGGCATTGGTTGCCCCTAGAAATGAGCTGTACAGCTGAGTGTCATGGACATACTGGAGGCAGCGGGGTCTGTGGCATATTACCAACTCTAAGTGGTCTCCTGTAGACACTGAAAAGGAGGCTGGACCAGGATATTTTCTTGTGAAACTCTATAGGGGAGAGTTTGTGAAGAACAGCAGCTGCTCATCATCATTTTCTAGGTCCCATTGCAGAGGAGTAACTGGAACCATTGTAGTTCAGCAGTTTTCTCCAGCTATAGCATGTAAGCAGGTCAACAGCATTTTGTGGCACTACATTTCAGCACCTATGTTGAAAGCTGTAGAGATCAAGTAGTGTAGGTGCTAAGATGCAACCTGCATCCATTGTCATGAGTAGGTAACCTTGAAGCTCTATTAGTCTTGTCTCCATGGTGCACCCCAGTACAGAAGTTGTGAAGCAGCCAGGAGTTGACAAATGTGACCTGTTTGATTTTGGCTGTCACTACATTCTCAATGGTTTTACTTAAAAATCAGTTGCAGAGGTTTTCTTCATCCAGTGTTGATAAAGACTAGGTAAACAAATGCAGATTTCAAAGGACATTTATACCATTTTGAGAACAAGTTCTGTCAAATGCCATATCTCAAATATTTTTCATTTACACTTCTTAATGCAAGGGAAATCTCAGAATCAAAAATTAAAGAGGAGAAAGATCTATTTGGTCTTCTTTTTCCATCCTCAAGGGATGAGCAAATGCAGGACTGTTCCCTACAATGGAGACCACTATTTTTCTTGGGATACTATTTCAAATTTTAACAGCAATCCTAGTACATTTTCTCATCCCACCTGGAACACTCTTGCTCAATGTCCCTCAATACTCCTAATACCACCTCTCGGAATTATCCTAATGAATTCTTATTACTCTTCAACATTTAAATCCTTCACATGCCTTTTGAAAGTTATATTCTATTCCCCCAGACAACACACATACCACTTAGTTGCTTTTCAGCTAAGCTATACATTTAAAAAAAAAAGTTCCCTGATGAAAAAAGCCAGCCTATACACATTTAACTTTTGTTGCTTTTTTTCTGAGTTCTCTCCAATTAATCAGCATATTTCTTATACTGAAGTGCCAAGGAACAGTTTGCAACATTTTAAATGAAGCTCCAACAGGGCATAAAGAGACAATTAGCAGCTTAGTTTGTAACTTGTTTCTAAGTGTGCTACTCAGAAATCTGCTTATTTTATCAATTTAACAACCGAGTTCATTGTCTGTAACTTGCTGTCCTATCAATTTCACAACAGAGTTCATTTTCTGTAACTTGCTGTCCAGTATGACCTAAGACCAAGATTTTCAAAAATAGGAACCTAAAGTCAAGCTTCTATACTCTTCTTCAGGCTCTTACAAAAGTGACCAAATTTTCAGAGGTGAGGAGCAGAGAATGGACAATAGGAGTTGTTGACAGATAAGCACTATTGATGCATCATGCCACTTAGAAATCTCAATAAGAAGGCTAAAACTCTAATGTTATATTCATATTTTAAAAACTTGGCCAGATCTTTTTCAGTACTGGTATCTGCTAAGAATCTATTACGGAATCTCTTTCCCAGATTTAGGCATAATCTGATTTCATGTTCTACCCATATTTCTAATTTCTCTGCCCTCAATGCTATTGCTTCCCCCTTCAAATATTACTAAAAGATGTTAAAGAAGGACCATGAAGGATCCTATGGCACCCCACTGGACAGTTCCCAAAGCAGATCATTTATTATATTTAGCTTAGTCTTTCCAGTAGTTTTCAATCTAGATGACCATGTTCATATGCATACCAAAAAGAGACTGTTTTCCAGTCAGATCGCTAAAGTTCACATATAATTATTGCATTATGTCACCCATCACTTATTTTAATTTGATCAACAAAAATATCAAAAATTTTCTCAGCATGATTTGTTCTTTGTAAAGTTATGCTATTTAGTGCTTATTTTTCCATTATCTAAATAGTTAGACAGTTTTTCCATTATTTTACTACAGATTGAAGTTAGTCTTGCCAGATAGCAACTGTCGAGACTGAGCATTACGTACAACAGTTGCTCTTTCTGATTCCTCTAGAACCTCCCTAGTTCTCTATGACTTGTCAAAATCAATTGTCAGGGGTTCAAGTATGTACGTTAGCAAATTCCCTTACAGACCTGGGATGTATGTTATCCAGACTTGCTGATTTGTATATACTCAAATTGTCCAAGTATTCCCATATGTGCTTTTTATCAAGAATTAGAAACTAGTAAAATATCTTTGCTTTATCAAACTTTGGAAAACTAATGTGCAAATTGCTTGAAGTTTTCTGACTGTTTTTCTTTCCAGAACACCTTTGAATTCCAGGATTTGCATGGAACACATTTTTATAGGAGTTTTTAATACTGAAAATAATTGGAAACAGAACCCAAAATATGGGTTGCAAACTGAGATTACACAATAGGACAAATAATAGCAGCAGAGTTAATTTTTAAAAAGGCAAGTGATTTTAAGTCTTACTTTCTTTGGTGTTATAAAATAAGAATTTTCTTAAATCTTTAGTTTTTATCTTAGGGCTTGTCTACTCTTACCAAAGGATCAATGCTGCGGTGATGGATGCATCGGCGGTCTATTTAGCGGGTAGTGAAGACCCGCTAAATCGTCCGCCAATCGCTTTCCCGTCGACTCCTGCACTCCACCTGATCGAGAAGACTAAGGCTCTCCTGTCGACATCGCATAGTGTGGACCCCTCGGTAAGTAGATCTAACCTACGTCAATTTGAGTTGCACTATTCACGTAACTCAAATTGCATAGCTTAGATAGACTTTTCCCTTTAGTGTAGACAAGGCCTAAAAGTCAATGTATTATTACATCCACAATACCTATCCTAGAAATAAATAAAAAGCATTTATTGTATACAGTACACCCTTGCTATAACAAAAGATCCACTGTGGGGGGGAAGTGGAGGGAATAGCTCCTCCAGCCTGTCGCAGTAGTGGGGCTCAAGGTGGGATCCAGGGACTGGGTTCATTGTATCTGAAGGTTTGTTATTATGAAGGGCATTATAGCAAGGGTGTACTGTAGTAGTAGTAGTAGTAGTAAATTAATTGGAAGTTATTTCAAGATATTATACTATTATTGGCACTACGGATTTTAAATTAAGAGATAAACCAGGAATATACTAGGCTTATGTACATTGATAACTTTACTCCTGGTTTTAAATGGGTTAAATTTGAAGTGCAGATTAATAATAAATAGCTATACTGCAAATCATTACTCCCAACTTACCTGGAGCTAGTCCAGCAGTAGCAGGACTTCCCATGGAAGGGTGAGAGAACAAGGCTTGAGAGAAGGCAGACATACTTGACTGAGAAACATTATTCAGCCTGGAAGTTGATCCTCCTTTCGGAATAAACTCACTTGCAGTAGGATTTGGGGTCTGTTTAAAAATCAAATACAGTAAGTTAATGTTTATTTCAAGTGTGAAGATATAGACAATGCCTATTAAGCTCAAAAAACTTTCTAGGCAAGTATATCAGAGGGTATGGGATATTTTAAAGATTTGCATACAGCTTGTCTGAATAGATATATATAGAAAACTACATTGCATAAACAGATTTTAAAGTTACCTTCTACCTTACATCTTAAGTAGCGCTAGCCTTATGAACATCTGAGTTATACGTTTATATAACACCTTTGCAAAAGATTTGTCAAAATCTCTTCTATTTTAGTATTATGGACCTTTCGAGAACTGAGACCGACACACCACTGCACAGATTGGCACTACTCTGAAGTATTTTAGGGAACTAGACTGCTGAAAGTACCTCAGAACTGAGAAACAGTTTCAAATTTAAGTTGTAAAAACCACTTCTACTAAAGAAAGGTCATTTCTGTCTCTGTTTCAAACAGGTTTGTATGTTCTTTTTTTGGGAAGTACAGCTTCCTTCTGTTTTAGGCCATTTCTATACTACCACTTATGTTGGCAAAACTTATATCGCTCAGAGGTGTGAAAAACACACTGCTGAGCAGCATAAGTTTTGCTGACATAAGTGGTAGTGTGCACAGCGCTATGGCAGCGGGAGAGCTTTTCCCACCAACATAGCTACCGCCTCTCATTGGGGGTGGTTTAATTATGTCAACAAGAAAGCTCTCTCCGGTCGGTACAGAGCAGCTACACAAGAGATCTTACAGCAGCAGCTGTAAGGTCTCCAGTGTAGACATAGCCTAAGTTATTTACTCCATTGACATAGCACCTTTAACAAACTGATAGTTGCTACACCACAGACAATATGATTAGACAGGTAACAGTTGAACACCTTAAAATAAGTAAGGCATGTGAACACTTCGTCTGTAAAACAATTAAAATTACTGGTTTTGAACTTGCATTTTAAAAAATTATGTTTTTCATAGGAGAAGAAATATAAACTGTTTCTAGATGGGCATAAAGTACACTACAGGATATCCATCTAAAATAAACTTAAGTGGACAGAAAACATGTGAAGTTGAGAGTAGGAAATAAAAATTAAAATGAACAAAATTCTACAAGTGGAGGTGTATAACCTGAAGATCATTAAGTGTTAGTTGGCAAATTTAAGTATACGTTCTCAGATTCAAAGGGAACTGCTACAATTGCCTGAATAAAGGAGGTAAAAAGAGTGAAAATCAGAAAGAATAAGTTAGCAGCAGGCTGTTGACAAGATAATGGCTGACAAAAAACAAAACCAAAAAACCCACACCCTCACAGCAATTAAAAGAGGTATAGACACTACTTTAGGTAGTTGAAATAAAAAATTATGAGTTTTAAAATTTAGATCAGTTAAGTTACTAAGTTGTACACTTTTCCACAAAAGTGAAAAAAAAAGTCAAAGAAATTAAGTTCTTCATTTCACACACATTACAGGAAAGACATGACAACAAAGATTGACTCTGAAGAAAATTATTTGAAAACATTGTTTTAAATACTTTTGGTACTAAAAATAAATTAAAAAAAGAAATGCGCCTCCAATTAGACACTTCAGCCAAACACTATGGAATATAATATTTGAAACTTCTAGAAAGGAAGTTAAATCTGGAAATTGCAATAAGGTAGATGATGCTCAAAAATTTAAAATCATTCCTACATTCCAGCCCTATGATGAAGATAAATTCTTACCAAAAAAAAATCTGATTGTTTTAGGTAGGAGTCAATTTGTGCATGTGTGTGAATATTAAATTTGAAGCACAGTCAATAGAGAACTGTCCTATTTTAGTTACAGCCAAAAGTGCAGACAGGAGAATTAAAATACCTGGACTCATAAGGGTATAAAGGTTAGCATCTTAGATGAACAAGGATTTGCAAAGTCTGGGTAAGGAAAAAAAATCAAAATCTAAACCAAGACAGGAAAATAAAATGAAAGTTAATTATAACTTGTAATTTTAAATGCATTTAAAAACACAAAGGGAAAGTTCTAGACAGACACCTGAACATTTTAGGTAGAGGAATAACTGTAGAATGAAATATGCTCTTGAACAGCCTGAAGTAAGATCAGGCAAACATGCATGTGGTCAGTTAGTGAGAAAGTGAAGAGAGGATGCACTGAGGGGGGAAAATAGTTTTCAAATACAATACTACTACTGTAAATTCATCAAGCAACATCATTCAAAGTGTTTAAAAAACGGTGAAAGGCTTGTAGAATCAAATTAAATTGCATCTCAAAGAATGACAGTCCATAAAAAATAGTTTCTTACAGTTACAAGTAGACCATGAACCCTTCATATCTACAATATTGTGGAGAAAAATCTACAATGTCAAAACATTTTATGAAATTAAAACACCTATACTTCAGTGAACGAACAAACCAACCAAAAATGCATCCAAGAAACGCTGATCAGCAAAAATTCCCTCCTGCCTCCTAAAAAGTGGGCAACTTCCAAAACCACACAATTGATTAATACTTAACTTCCTCAGCTCAAGTGGAAGTCCATTCCATTGTCTATAAATTCATACCATTATAAATTCCTAAATATATTCCACAAATTTAGGTACCCAAGTTCTGGTCTGTAGAATAGCAACCAGTAGGTTCAAACATTTTAAAATGAAATTCTACTCCAAATGTTCCCACTTGTCACTCTGTACTTCGGTTTATCCAAATTAGGTGGCTACACCTGGATGCTATACTCCATATATGATCTAAATAGAACTTTATAATGAAACTGCAAAAAATACCCTTGATACGACATTATATCTCTTGATGAATAGCAATATCCTATTGGCCTTTTTAGTCTCATACACACCCCCACCCACCCACCCACTTCTATGCTGGTCAAGGAAGAGATTTGAGGATTTAAACCGCTTCCAGTTTCTAACCCACTTGGCTCCATACACACTGATCAAAAAAAAAAAAGTAGGTTATAAACCATTATAATCCGAATTTGAACAGTAAAACATTCTACGCAGTCACAAACAAGCAATATTTTCTAATTTAATATAACATCATGATCAGAAAATCTGACGTTTAGTTCCCAAAGCAAGCTTAACTGCCATGTTACACATGTTTACAAAAGCTTTTAAGAACAGATGAATTTTCTGAATGTGTAAGCTCACAGCTATAGTGCCACATTATATTAGAGTGATTTTTCTGCATCTTGAGTTCCTTGTTACATGTGCATTTTTAATTTGTAATCACTTGAAATCAATGAAATTTGATTTCATTTTCTGGCTTTCTAGATATATGACCACATGTTTAAAATAGGCAGCCACAGTATGTACAATGTGCACATTCAAAATAGCCAAAGAAGTGACATATCACTGTTAATTGTCTATAATTGCTATTCATTTCAGTGTTCTTTTCCAAACTTCACAAAATGCATTCAAGCCCAACTACCAGGTATATGCCAATTTTGAATCCAAGATTAAGAAATCAGTTATTAATGCTCTAAATAAGTACCCAAAAGAAGGTTCTTATACCTGAAAAAAACATCCTTGTCAAACTCTGGCAACACAAAACACCAAATGAAATTTTAAGCAACTTTTGACTAAATTTGGGTCAATGATAAGCCAAAGTCAAGCAGCCCAGAAGGGGATGGGATTGCTTTAAATAGTCAGAAGGACAAGTAGTGCATCATTACAGTTTTATGGGGATTAGTTTAACCCACTATACTGAAATAAGAATGATTCCACTCTGAAGGGACACTTCACCCTTGACTACATGCGGAAATTGCACTGGTTTAATTTAAGGTGTGATTTTTAGAACTATTTAAACTGCTGAAAGGCTGAGAACATTTATTTTGGTTTAAGACAGGCTTGTTGCACTTTAGTTTAAGTCTTTTCCTAATTGAAAGTGAGGGGAGAGTTTATTTCTTAGACACAAAGAAAATTTACTTCATTCCAATCTGTTACACTTATGATACTCCACTGAAAGCAGTGCCCTTTTTTTGTGGTGATGTACAAAAATACAAAGGACCCAGTTTGACCCTCTGAATCCTGGTAGAGGGTGCAGGATTGGCAATTCAATGTATTTCACATGAAGATTTCTGACACACAATACAGAAAGTCTCAGTCATTTTTACAGTTTTCTAAGTGGAACTTT
The DNA here is from genome assembly GCF_013100865.1 of Trachemys scripta elegans. Lineage (NCBI taxonomy): Eukaryota > Metazoa > Chordata > Testudines > Emydidae > Trachemys > Trachemys scripta. The sequence continues at coordinate 301,605,139 of NC_048298.1, forward strand.
ACGAAGGTTTCTGACAGAAGTTTGACTGAATAACATCCTTTAGATCGTGAGTAACCAACATGTATTTGAACCAACATGTTCAGAAAGAAAAAAGTATTTCCTAACCACATTTCTGAGATACTTTTTTTTGAAAAATTTTAATAGGTTCTGAATTTCCTATAAGAGCTGTGTAAGCAGAGTCACACAGAGCTCATGTTCAACTGCTTACCCACCACCACCACCACATTAAGAAACCTGCTGGGAGAAGGGGGAGCACTTTACTGCTGGCTTCTCTCTTGCAAGTTTAAAGTTTTTAAATTTAGAAATAGTAGCGTAAGGAATTTTACCAGCATCTAAAAACCTAGGTTTTTTGATAATCATTAAAAAACAAACAAAACAAAACCTATAATCAGAAGAGAGGACAACGTTGTAAAGAGGAAGATCATTAAAGATGCTATCTTGCATCCACAAGATTAAGGCAACAGGGGTCCTGTGGCACCTTTAAGACTAAACAGAAGTATTGGGAGCATAAGCTTTCGTGGATAAGAACCTCACTTCTTCAGATGCAAGTAATGGAAATCTCCAGAGGCAGGTATAAATCAGTATGGAGATAACGAGGTTAGTTCAATCAGGGAGGGTGAGATGCTCTGCTAGCAGTTGAAGTGTGAACACCAAGGGAGGAGAAACTGCTTCTGTAGTTGGATAGCCATTCACAGTCTTTGTTTAATCCTGATCTGATGGTGTCAAATTTGTAAATGAACTGGAGCTCAGCAGTTTCTCTTTGGAGTCTGGTCCTGAAGTTTAAGATTACAGCAGTGGTTTGCAAAGCATAATATTTCAGTATCTCTGCCTCAGATTAAACAAACTCAAAAATTGGGGCTAAAATTGCTAGTCAATAATCCGAGTAAGAGTAACCTAAAAGCAAGAAAAAGCAGTGTGACAATGGCAATTTCCTACAGATCCTTGGGAGACCTTACTGAATTAAGTTCAAGAATATTTGGGGTCCATTGTTTTAAATGAAAGGTTTATGTAGGATTGTATTCTACTTCCAGGGGGAGGGCTACCACAGCTCCTCCAGGAACTAAAAACAGTGGGTGCTGATTAAGGCAAACCAGTCAGGTTATAGCCCCGCCTCAGAGAGGTATCACCTCCTGGGGCAGCTCACATATATTAGGTCAAAGTGGATTCTCCACTAACCAACAGACAAAGACAGGACCTTTGGATAAAATAGCTTGATTTTAAACTAACCCAGGGCCTTCTTTCTGATCTAGCAAACAGATAGAACCTGCTGTCTAAGAAGGAGTCACAATCCTTGTGAAAAAGGGTTGGAAGGACTGACACCTACCAGACTCTTGTGCTTGAGTTGGGGGTAAGCTTTTTAGCATGTGTGTAGCTTCTTTTCTTGTATTTAGTATATTTTCTCTCTTATGCTTTCACCTTAAGAATAAATGTGCTTGCTTCAGAGATTCCAAGGCCAGAAGGAAACACTGTGATCATCTAGTCTGTCCTCCTGTATAGTACAGGCCATAGGACTACCCCAGAATAATTCCTAGAGTATCTTCTAGAAAAGCATCCAATCTTCATTTAAAAATTACCAGTGATGGAGAAGCCACCATGACACTGGATAAACTGTTCCAGCAGTTAAATACTCTCACCGTTAAAAATGTATGCCTGCTTCTAGTCTGAATTTGTCTAGCTTCAACTTCCAGCCATTGGATTCTGTTAAACCTTTCTCTGCTAGACTGAAGAGCCCATAATTAAATATTTGTTTTCCATGTAGATATAGACTGTAAATCAAGTCATCCCTTAACCTTCTCTTTGTTAAATTAAAGAGATTGAGCTCTTTCAGTCTATCATTATAAGGCATGTTTTCTAATCCTTTACTCATTATTGTGACTCTTCTCTGAACTCCCTCCAATTTCTCAACATCCTTCTTCAATTGTGAGCACCAGAACTGGACACAGTACTAAACCAGCAGTTGCACCAGTGCTGAAAAAGAGGTAAAATAACATCTCTTCTCCTACTCAAGATTGCACTGTTTATATCATAGGATCACATTAGCTCTTTTGGTCACAGATTCACATTAAACTCATTTTCAGCTGCTTATCCACCTCCACCACCAAATCTTTTTCAGAGTCATAGAATCATAGAATATCGGGGTTGGAAGGGACCTCAGGAGGTCATCTAGTCCAACCCCCTGCTCAAAGCAGGACCAATTCCCAACTAAATCATCCCAGCCAGGGCTTTGTCAAGCCAGGCCTTAAAAACCTCCAAGGAAGGAGATTCCACCACCTCCCTAGGTAACGCATTCCAGTGCTAATGAGTCACTATTTCCTAGGATGTAGTCCCCCACTTCATAAGCAGGGCCTATATTCTTTGTTCCCAGATGTATACTTTTACATTTAGCTGTATTAAAACACATATTTGCTTATGCCCAGCTTACCAAGCAATCCAGATCGCTCTGAAACAGTGACCTCTCTTCTCATTATTTACCGCTCCCCCAATTTTTGTGTAATCAGCAAATGTTATCAGTGATTATTTTGTGTTGTTTCCTTCCAGTCATTGATAAAAGTATAAATAGCGTATGGCCAAGAACCAATCCCTGAAAAGATCCTCTGGTCAGGAGGGAAACAGAAGTGAGTCTCTGCACAAGAGAGGAGATGGCTGAGGAGCCAGGAGCCTACAGTGGATGCCCTTAATGGACCAGGGAGGAAGGAGAAGCAGGGGTAGAGGGCATACAATTGCAGTTGCCCTGAACCATGACAGGAAGGTAGAAGAAAAAAAATTCACAAAGCCATTTACTGAACATATTTGGAGAACTTAACAGACTCAGACTTTAAGGCCTGAAGGGACCATCATGATCATCTACAGTGGATGTTGCTGCTCAAACAGGATGGATAAAGTAATGGAATAGTGTGACTTAAAAAACCCCCTGAAGTTCTGAAATTTCACTCAAGCACCCAAAGCCAGCCAACACCACCATTTATTTACAATCAATAGAATAAGGGCCACATTTTCAACTGGTGTAAATCAGCATAGCCCCACTGACTTAAACAATTAGTTATTAAATCATACAACAAGCCATATGCCACACACAATTTCTGAAGGATTTTCAATTAGCAAATTTTCTACAGATTGCATTATGTGAAAACAGTGCTATTGACTACGCTACAAACAGTAAAAGAACAGCATCCAAAAATAAAACCTGCTGATCAATAAGTAGGTCAACTACCAACAACCATCATTCTCTTCCCTCTTCTTCTTACTTTAGATGTGTCACAATTTCAGTTCCCCTCTTCCAAAGTATATTTAAGATATTGCCAACCTTATTTTAAATCTGCTGAAGAGAATAATCTAGGTACTATCTGAATGCACCGATCATTTCTGCATTAAGTATTCTTGCCAATACTGTTCCAGAATAAGCTGATTTCACCAAAAACAATTACCTCCAGATTGTTTACATCTGGGCTGAATCATAAAAGCAACAGAAGGTACAACATCAGTGAGCTTGGTAATTAGGTTCTGCAAGACTCAGGGATTGTCTACATGAACATTGTGGCAAGCTGGGATGTGAATCTACCCCATGCTAGTTTGCTGCAGACTAACTGTCCATGTGGACCTCGCTGACATGCATTAACAGTTAATTAATGAGCTTGGATCTAGTCCTCTTCAAAATGGGACTCGATCAAAGCGTATTAATGAACTGTAAATGCACATCAGCAGGGTTCACGCGGCCAGCTAATCTGCAGCCAGCTAGTGTGGTGTAGAGTCACACCCCGGTTTGATCTACCCTGGCTTGCTATAAATTAAATATTTGTGCAGACAAGCCCTTACAGTAGTTAACACTGATCTCTGACTTCAGATAAGTCTATTCTGCCATAGGCACCAACTCTGTGGGTGCTCCAGCCCCGGAGCACCCACAGGGAAAAATTAGACAGCCAAGCTCCCCTCCCCACCTCACCTCCTCTCCTGAGCACACTGTGTCCCCGCTTCTCCCTCTAGCTCCGAGCGCTTGCCGCTGCAAACAGCGGGGCAGGAGGGGGCAGGGCGGAGGCGGGGCGAGCACCCACCAGCAACAACAGAAGTTGATGCCTATGTACTCTACAATCTACTTTGGAAAGGTCTCACGACCACTCAAGAAGTACCACATATATTTGTGCTTTACTGTTCTACAGCATGAAATGTAGATGTGCAAGGTATGTCAGAATACATAAAAAAGGTACCAACCCAGAACAGTTTAAAATCTAAATTTAGTTATAAGGCAATTAGGGAAGATGAAAGAGCACAGGAATAGGACAAGGAGAGAAGAGGTTAACAGCAACACAATCACATCATTTTCTTTTATGTTGGGTCACAGAAGAGAGACTTTTGAGAAGAAATTTTAATGAGAAGCGGGTAGTAGATTGGCAGACCAAACATAGGAAGAGCATTCTAGGAGAAGACTGAATCATAAAAAAAAGGCATGGAGTGAGACAAAAGAGCAGGGCATTAAGACCATCACTGATAGAGCAGCAGGGTTGCAATGTTTATACATGAATGTTAGGGAATTGTATAGATTAAAGGATTACTGCAATTACAACTACCAATCCTGGTACATATCTGCCTTCTTGTAAAGCACTTTCAGATCTACTGCTAAAAAGCACTACATAGGAGTGAGGTGTTGTTATTCTTAATCAGTAATGAACTACCAGAGCACTCCCAAAAAGATTACTGAATTCATCCTCAATGTACTTGTAATGTAGGGAAGTACCCTGTTTTATAGATGCTGGCTGAGGCATAGAGAAATTAAGTGACTTGTCCAAGGTCACATTGGAAATGGGTGACAGAGCAGAAAACTGAATCCAGAGCTCCTGCGTTCCAGGCCAATGTCTTATCCTCAAGACCATTCTTCTCATACTGTCCATCCCCCTGCTAGTGCAGAATAGTTCCCAACAGTGTATTTTCTAATGCTTTATTCTGACTAGTTGTAAAACAGTTCAGGCAATAAATGAGGTTTTTGTGTGTGCCAGATTTTCTATGACAAAGGCCAGTTTCAAAAATCTAAAGTGGGGACACAGAAACCGTGTTCAACAGAAACTTAACTGAATGTCAAATTTACACGTATGTAGTCGTTAATGAACAATATTGTAGATTTTCCCCCAGCAGACTGATAAATATAGCATAAATATAGCATGGTGGGATGTGAACATGACCTCTTTCTTCACCAAGAAGTCAGTTACAGCCTAGTGCACCAGGCCAGAATGGAGACAACAACATTTAATTTAAATCAAATCTATTGTAGCAGGTAGTAAAAAAACTACATTGTTCAAAAGGAATACTTTGACAAATTTACTTGTGGCACCTTAGAGACTAACAAATTAGTCTCTAAGGTGCCACAAGTACTCCTGTTCTTCTTTTTGCGGATACAGACTAACACGGCTGTTACTCTGAAATTTGACAAATTTGTTTCCTGTATGCATAGTAAAAAACAGCAGCTGTAAAAATATTGTTTGTGCCTCTAAATGGCTGTGGCTGGTGTACTGCATGGCTATATTAACTCCATGCACAACTATCAGATGGAAGCAGAAATAGATTCCATTTACTTCTGAAGTATGCAGTCGAATGTACTTACCATGTTAAAAACCTGAAGTAAAGCCTTTTTGTTCTTTTTAATTATTATTATTATTACTACCCACCATCTCTAAATTCACGCTGATTTGTTCTGACATCCCAAATTGAACAAACCTTTAAGGTCACTGTTTGGAAAGAACGCCATTACACTGTATCCATGCTATTCGGGGCAGTTATCTCCCTTTATGGCACACTTTTCAAAATGGTTTTTATACTCCAAGTAATCTTTAAAAACAGGCAGGTGTGCCCAATAATGAACCTCACTTACCCAAGTCCCTAGGCAACTGCTTGCTATTCCATTTGAGTTTTTTGATAACTATGACATCTGAGAATTGTGCATTCTGGAATGTCAAAGCAGCCAGCCTCAGACTGGAGGTTGCTAGGGATGTTAAAAACAAACCTCTCCCCACCACCCATTTGTGCAGAATGCCCGCTTAGGTTGTTTAATAAAAAACAATCAAACACATCTCTCCTAAATTAATGAACTCTACCCATTTCTTCTGCAGCTCACCCTTACAATGAATTATAGTATTGCTCCTCCAAAAAAGAGTTACAGGTATGTTGAGCTATACGTTTAAACTGAATCTTTTCTTACCATTTTACACAGTATTTCATATTACTGCATGCATGTTGTATGATCATGTAATAATACACCCTAACTTTCTGCATACACACAAGGGACAGAACTGAAGTAGCCATGGATGTTTTGTAACTGAGGGTAGAATTTAGTCCTGCAAAAGGAATTTAGTAACCTTTTGAAGCATAAAATTGAATAGAATCCAACTCACTCTGTCCACAATGGTGTTGACTGTGCAATGCTTACAGGTGTAAGAAGTAGCATAAGTTTACTGCCACTAATATAAAATTGATTGGACCCTTGTGTATTCATGACCATATTAGATAGTTTCTGTCCTCTTTCAGCTGCTCTTCTGACCATAGCAACATATTAAAGATAGCACTTATGTTGCACCTTTCAAATAAATGTAATCCTATTTACACAATCTGAATCAGGTATTTCAAAGGCTGTACATTCAAATAAGTATGTGAACTTTCAGAATACCAAAATGAAAAGTTATAAACCTATTCGAATGTTGAGCTGGAATCCTGGTTTGATATTAGTTATTGATCTTCAACAGCTAAGAAAAACCAGCAAATAAAACCCTATGTCCATCTGAATGTACAAGTCATCGTAACAGTATTTTTGTTTCTACATTCTATTTTCATAAATTATATTAGCAATTATGACTTGAGACAGAGTTCTTCCTGGGAGTTAACAGCTAAGATAAGAACTTCAGCTTCAGCATAGGCTTTCAACATCTCCAGTAGCCATTAAATGCTCTCCCTAGTCACTACTGTTTAATCATCAATCATCATCATCATCCTACACTATATTCAGACCAGAAAAGCTATTTCTAAACTACACATCTTCAAAATGTTGCTAAAGCACCAACTTATTGTGGATTATGGACATGCTAAATTAGGACACAGTCAACTTGAAATCTCAGTTTCAACGTGTTAATTTAAAGGTAATTTCAGGTACCAAACTTGCCCAATTACTACTGCCTATTTGTGGTTTAACAGTTTCTATTTTTTAAGAATAATTTTCTCTTCCCCTCTTGTGTGAAAACAGAAAGAAGTTTAATATCTGTACTTTCAGAGTTACCTCCACAAAAACTCACTAGAGCTTCAACATAAATAAGGAACAATCTTGTTTTAGAATTCAACCAAAGCTGAAATTCACCTTCTCAATCTCCACCTAGGAGGCTCTACACAATTTTGCTCTCACTACAGTCTCTGCTCATCTTCCCATTTTCCTCTTTCCTTCCCTATGCTTTTCACCATATAACTCCTTTTGTCTCATCTTCCTGCTCTGATTCATGTATTCTGCCCTTTACACCTGGAATAGTCTTCCCTTCCTCATCCACGAAGTCTCTCTTGCTCTCTCAAATCCCATGTTTTCAAGCAAGAATGCACCCTGTAGAATATACAGCCTCACGTCTTATGTGGCACATTAATGAACTGTTGCATTGGCCCTGGCTATGTGCAGTAAGGAACTTGGATATATGGGATACTGTTCCTCTGCCCTCCCAAGCCCCTTGCTGCAGTCCCATCCCATTGCCAATTTAAACTCAAAGACTTGGGGGCACCAGTAGGATCAGAGAGCCTCACTCCTTTACAATTCAGGAGTGAAAAACTTAGAAGAGAAGGGTGGCAGGAAGGAGGCCTGAATATTTAGGGTTCTAGTCCACCCCCTCCCCCATAGGATTTCTAGCTTTCTTACTCTAGAGCTGAGCAAATGGACCAGATGAAAGTACTAAACTAAATTACAATGGAAAAGGAGCAGAGGTGGCAACTGCAGGAGCAGGAGGGAGAAAGAGCAGGAAACGCTTTCCTTGCCTTTCCCTGTTGAGTTTGGAGACTGGAATTCTGCCATTCCCCCTCTTCCTCTCACCTAGCAGGTGGCCTCTAGTGAATTATGTGAGGTTTGTAAAAAGCAACAAGAGAGTCCTGTGACGCCTTTAAGGCTAACAGATGTATTGGAGCATAAGCTTTCGTGGGTGAATGCCCACTTCGTCAGCTTATGCTCCAATACATCTGTTAGTCTTAAAGGTGCCACAGGAGACTGTTGCTTTTTACAGATCCAAACTAATACGGTTACCCCTCTGATATGTGAGGTTTGCGCCCTTACCAGTCACAAAACAGAATGATATATTGAATAAAAGCCTGAGAGCTTCAGAGTTCTAATTCCAGCTCTACCACTGATTCACTGCATGTTTTAAGCAAGTCACTTAACCTTTATCTTTCTAACTCAAATAGGAAAATACCACCTCAACACCACTGTGAGGTGGAAGACTGTTCTCAGAGCAAACATTAATCGTAATGGTTAAGGAAGTTCTAAGCAATAAGAAGTACAACTATGGTTACCACCTCTGAAATACAAAAAAACGGCCCCGCTCCCCCACAGCCACAAGGCAACTCAGTAACACTCGCCCCTTCAACATCAACTTATAGTATCTAGCAAGAAAACACACAGATAAGATTGATATAATTTTCTTACTTAAACTGTGGAAGTGGGAACACTGCAGCATCTTTAGCTGGACACAAACTTTTAACATTAGATATTCTAGTGTATTGTGATGATAATGCAAATCTTTAGTCCCACATAAAAAAACCTGTCAGATTAAATTATTTTTCTGGCAATTGGCAAATCCATAAAAAACCAGCCAGGCTGGTCGAATACCGACCAGGTGGCAACTCTAGTTGCAACACAATAGTTAAGGTTAATATGACCATTCCATTCGAAGTACCTCTTTTCAGTTATAACATCAAGTTTATACAAGTCTTTAGTTCAAATGCCCATTGGAATGAATTCTTTCCAGAAAAGAATAACCATAACTGTCAACATTGTGCAGTCTCTCCTCTCTTAAAAACGGAGTTGATGGTAATTCGGGTGGGGCAAGACTATTAATACGATGTTGAATTTGACAATTTAAATGCACAAGACAGGCAGGAAATTTAGAAGGTTCAAATAGCAAAGTTAAATTGTTAAGTTTTCTGATTTTTGTGCATTTAACTTTTCTACTTTAATATTGTATGCTTTTTTGCATTGAATATTAGATGTTTGCGATGGATATATCTAAACTTTTTCCATCAGAAATGTACCTCACGCAGGAATGTAAAGTATGGAGTCTTATTTTTAATCGGTTAGAAAGAATGCAAGTCTGTTATCTCCTCCACAAATTAGAACAGTAAACAAACAAAAAACAAAAACAAAAAACCCTCTGAATGAGAGTGGGGACAGATAATAAAATGCCAGAGAGCACTTGTCCTGGAGGTTACTACACTTATTTTATTGTTTAAGTTTCTGGCCCAATTTCAACCCCTGCTTTGCGTAACTGCTTTTAACATTTAAAAAAAAAAAATGTAAAATAGAGCATCCGATACACTGAAAAGTGACTAGTAAAAAGTAATTTTACCTGAAAATTGTTTTCTGTGACTCTGTTCCACCAAACCATATTGATGGGTACTCCTGTTTTACACCTGTCAGCCAGACAGCCAATAGCGTTCTTTGATTTTCGTGCCTTTGATCCCACCGGAACTATCCTCTCCTCCAGCATCCCCAGTCGATACTTCCTTGGCTACGAAAAAGAAGGAAAGAAACCAGGCCACTCCTAACATCCCTCAGTCTAGAACTAAGCTAAAATAGGTAGAACATCTCTGGATTGGTGGAATAGGAAACAATTTGCAAGTAAAATTTCTCTGAGACTGTTTCCCTTCAATCCCGACTACGAGGCTCTAACTAACAATGCCTTGGAAAGGAAAACAAAACAACTAAGGCAGAGGTAGAGTATCTGTAGGCAAACCGTTGCAACAGAAGTCAGCCACTGAAGTCTGTGCATACAGTTTGGTGAATTTCATAAAAATGAAAAATTGTGTTTTGCAAAACTCTTCCATTGACACTTCCCTATTTTTATCCAACAAAGCAGACACTGTTGTGACAGAACAAGTGTAGAGGTTTTACAGAGACACCCATGGTACCTTCCAACCTATATTCCTCTCTAGCACATACCTTCAACCACATCATGATACTGAACTCTGACACTTTCCTTGGGAAGGGTCAAAGGCTTCCATCAATCAACAGGAAATCAGCTTTATGAAAAAACATTCAAAGGCAAACCAAATATTTAAGTTTAAGGCTGCCACAGCTTTTTCTTGAAAAGCATGGGGCCTTAAAGGAAATTTCAAAACATAAGATAGTTTTGAAGCCATTTACAACAGAACTCATGGAACTATACAAAAGGTCTTCCATCTGTCCAAATTAATATTCAGAAGACTAATTCCAACTATCTTCCTAGATGAAGACAGACATGAAATACAATAATGGAAGAGTACGTGAAATGGACTCCAGTCACTCAAGAAAGCAAACCACACTTTTTAAAAAAAGCAAATATGCAAAAGGTGGTTGTGACTCAATAATAGAGACAACCCTAGTGCCCTGATTATGGAAAACCGGTAGATGGACTTTAAAGCATTTAATTTAATTTTTATGAAAAGAGCATTGGAAACTGAAGTCCTTTACTCAAAACAGGCAACGCACAAGGGCACTGCAAACTTCCCCATGAGGTTATACCAATGTATCCTAACCTAGAGAGCAAATACCAGCAGGGACAGTTCAGAGTTATTTAGAGCATGGCTTCTTTACTGCTGCTACAATCAACTGGGGACTAAATTTCCACACTTGAGTATGGGCTTTAATGCGGCTGCTTGGCCACTAGGATCTGGATTGAGACCAATTACTTAAATCTTACACTGGTCACTGAACAGTTCTAAAACAGCTTTCAGAAGACTTCCAGTTTGGGTAGGCTATTGCCTGAATGTGAAGAATGTTAGAAGTCTAGGATTTTGATAAGAACCTGCTGTAAACTTCCAAAATGATCAAAGAATGTTCTGCTACGGTAAAATCCTCATGACAATGAAAGGGAGGGAAAGAGCAGCTAAGCTTTTTTTTTTTTTTTTTTATTAAGAGTATTTTGCCCATATAGAATGAAGGATGTAAACTTTTCAGTAGTCTCCTCTCTAAAGCAGGCTTGTAGCAAGAGTCATTCTGCACTGAAATACCCAAATAGTTCTGAATACTGGTTACACAGAAATATGAAACAGTCTAGAATCAGACCAGCATGTCTGTTATACATGGTCCCATGTAATAACTCCACAGATAGTAGGAGATACTGCATGGATATGGATCAACTCTCCTGGGTTCCTGTTGTTACTTCCTTCTATATTTGTAATATGAACTCTTAAAACCCATGGCGAAAGTTTATCCTTATTTATAAAAAGTCTTCCTTTTGGGGTATCTACTGAACTAGGTATCAACTGGCAAATGTACGAAGGTTTTACTGCAATCATGTATAGAGCAAGATAAAAAACTAAAAACTTACTCACCATCATACAGAAACCTACTTAACTAGTCTCTCTAGGAAATTGAATGGCTTGTAACTGGACATGCATGGTAAAGATCGTTCCTTGCTAGACAAAATGAGAACTTCATTGGAGGAGATTCCCCCCATTCATGCAAAGCCACCAACACTGTAAGGTGAGTCTAACCAGACTTTCACAGAAGGCTGCAAAAGTAGCCTCTGTTTATGGGGGTTCACCTGACAACCTATGAGTCACACTAGCCAGTCTAAACTCCTACAGAACTCAATTAGCTTTTTGCTTGAATACTCAATTCCAGGATTTGGCCTCCTCACATTCATGACTCTGGCTTCTGAGAAAAATAGTTCAAGTTAACTAATAGTAGAAGATGAAGGATCCCAACTTTGACCTTTAAGTTATAAAGGTATAATGCTGCTTAAAGATCAAGTAATTTGAATCCTTGATGTACAAAAGGAGAGTAAGTGGCTTCTGCAATGTCTCTAGATGGTAATATATAAATTGTGTGATGACAGGACAAACACAGTCTCCCCAACATTTTGAGTACGAGTTCATTACAGTAAAGCTAATGATCAGTTGCCCATTTGGAAGACTGGGAAGAGCAACATGTCTGAATTTCTGGAAAGGTATACTCAATACATTTTATATGTGGGGTCTTTTGGGTGAGGCAAAAATTCTTCTCTGCATCAATGTTGAAATTTTACTGTATTTTTCATGATGGGTGTGTCTCAATGACCTTGACCAAACTAGCACCTTGCCCTTCACTGCTATATCAAGTACTATGCCCCAACCATCCACTCTCCTCATTGTTGAAGTTCACGTATGTTAACATAAAGCTTATGGATCCTTCAGAATGAAAGGTGATCTATAAATATAAATATTTTGAAAAGGAAAACTAAAACGAGAGAAACTGAGCCAAGCAGTTAAACCAGAGGGAGGCTGTTTCCTTTACAACTAGATTCAGATTCCAGAGCAGTACAGTGAAACTGAATTCAGGCTTTATGAGGGGTCACAACCAAAAACAACACACACAATGGCCAATTGTATGCAATACAGAACCCAGTCTGGACTGATCAGATACTTTTAAATTCATAGCCTTCCTAACAAGACTCAGGAATTAAAAGACATCTGCATGTAATAAATCTTAGATCTGACACTAGAGGTAAGTTTTTCAAAAGCACCTAAGTGACTTAACAGTCTATATCAGGGTTCTCAAACTGGGGGTTGGGACCCCTCAGGGGATCATGAGGTTATTACATAAGGGGTCGCAAGCTGCCAGCCTCCACCCCAAACCCCGCTCTGAATCCAGAATTTATAATGGTGTTAAATATATAAAAAAAGTGTTTTTATTTTATAAGGAGGGTTGCCACTCAGAGGCTTGCTATGTGAAAGGGGTCACCAGCACAAAAGTTTGAGAACCACTGGCCTATATCCAATTTTCAAAAATGACTTGGCTTGTCTACATGGTGAGTTATGCATGGCAGGCCAGGGTCTGAATCTACAGCGCACCAGCTTGCTGTGCAATAATTCACCCCATATAGGCACTTCAACAGCACAGTGGAAGTCCTGGAGTGTGGACTAGACCTTTACACATTCACTGCAGTTTAGCAATGTACACACAGTCAGCATGCAGCAAGATGATGTGTGGTAAATTCACACCCTGGCTTGCCATGCCATACAGACATGCCTGAGTCACTCAATTTTTTTTTACCCAAGATCCTGAACTTCTACAATGTAAGACAGACATGAAAGCCCTGTCAACATTTTAATAAAAAGAGTGGATATAAGTTTTGAGTAACTCGCATCTAAATATCCCAAGTTTACCCTCAAACTATTCCATCAACGAAAGCGCATCCAGGTCAGGATGTACAGACGAGTCTACAGGAAACTGGAAGAAAGGAAAAGGGAAAAAGGAATTTCTGTAGAGAGTTAGTAAGGTTAGTAAATCTACTGAGTAGTCAGGACAGAAACATCAAGATAGCAAGAATATGGCAATCTGTAATTTTATTTGCTACCACAGGTAGAGGATTATGCCTTGGATCGAAGGCAAGGACAAAGCAGCCACTCATTAAGCTTCTAGGAAAACAAGGTTACTTGAGAATGTCTTCTCTGGAAGACATGACATCCTATGAAGAGATGATTTAACCTGCCCAATAAAGCTCAAGAGCTGCTTGATGCAAGGGCAATTCCCTTGGATGAATATAAAGATGACTGAAAGAAAAACTCCGTAAGGAAAGAACTGCACAGCAACAGATTTTTGCATACCTTGACATCTGTATAATGTCTGTACATTTTAGGAAGGCAACCGACATTTAAATACTGACTTGCTTCTCAAGATTATTTAGTATCAGAGAGTTCCTACTAAGAAATGTCTTCACACCAAAATACTCTGACAGATGAGCAATCTTGAATCACCATGTGCTCTAGAAATGTTTCCTGATGCCAGCCCATCTGTTACTTGCTCCCCATTCATCCAATATAGAGTTCCAGAGAACTCTAGGAAGTCTATTAACTTGCCCATTTTATTCTGCTAGATGGACTGCCTGCTGTAATTTGAAACCTGTAGGATACAACATGAAACTTGGCTAGATTTATCCCTGAGAGACAAAGAAAAAAACCTCACAAGACCCAAGATGCAAGGCTTCCCTGTTCTAGTAACTTTCATTCAATGATAGAATTTGCATTATCTTCAAGCCTGAGGTTTTCAGTGTTGTCTACAGGATTTGAACACTGGGAATTAAGCCACCATATTCCATAGGTAATTTTGGAAAATCTAAGCATAACGTTTATTTCTGTATGGAAAGAGTTACTCATTTTCTGAAATGCATTTATTATACCACTGATAACAGCATTTTAGAGATATAATACACTACCTGTTCCCAGGATCTTACAATCGAATTCAGTCATGGAAACATTGGACTATGGTGGGTAGAGAAGATGGAGTACACAACAGTTATCAGTCAATAGAGAATACAGATTTTGGAACAGTATTGTATTTCAAGGAAAGTAGTTCAAATACGTATTTTTGTTTTACAGAGTTACTTTTGAAGGATTATTTTTATACAAACACCAGACTGGGAACAGATCATGCCTCAGAGATTGGGCAGAGATTAGTGGTGGAGAGCTACTCAAGAAGAATTTGAAGATACTGAGCCATGTTGTTAGTCTACTGGGACAGAACTAGCTTTTCCTATGTTGCCTCCTAAAAAGTGACCATTAAACACAAGGTGGCAACCCATAACCTGCTAGAGTACACACAAGCGCTCTGAACAACTCATTATCCCACAATCCATAAGCCACCTCTCCTTCCTTCCTCCTCCACTATGTTATTTTCATTCAATAAACCATGATGTGTTATCTGGACTAGAAGCACACACTTCAGATGAACAATACCAGTAACTAATATGTTCCACAGGGAGCTATAATTGAAGACTACTTAGTGGTAGAGTTGCTACAGAATGCACCATCCTCTTTGTCCTGCATGCCAACTATTAGGGGGATGTCTTCTCTAGCAGAGGCATGCAAAGGCGAAGGCTCAAACACTTCCAAAGGTACCAGACCTGGTACCATAAAGGCACCCCCAGCCCTTGTGTTTTTTTTATTTTTAACTTCTTACTCTTTTTTTCTGTCATGGAGCCCTAGCCTTTTCTGTAACTGCTTCCTTCACTTGCTCTCAACTGACCTTATATCTGCATTCCTGAGCTCTGGCTTAGTGTCACCTGATATAGCTCCGAGTTTCACAGAGATATTATGACCTTTGACCTGATTTCTCAGAGTTTCACAGAAATATTAGCTAAACCTGTCATACGCTCAGTCAGGAAGAGCTTAGTGGGTGAATTCTTATGGTCGACAATGATTTCCGCTATGAATATCTACAAGCACAAGAATGGTGCTCAAAATGCAAGCTACAACAGGCCTGTGAAAAAGATCAGAAAAGTGCAAGTGGTCTACATAGTTTCTTGTAAAGGGAGACGTTTGACCATGTTCCTGGTCAACAATCAGATGTTTCTGCTACTCACACTTCTGAATTGTCCTTAGCTAGTGAGGATGTTGATTTGGGTTTTTCAAGTTTGTCAAGTGCTGGAGTATCTGATTCTGGCACAGAGCTTGGCATTGAATTGTTGATCCCTGGAGTTTGAGTCTGGGACAGAAAGTTGCCTGTTGGTTGTTAGTGCAACAGTTATTGATGTGGATGCTGAAAATGGTTTGATTATTGAAAGCGTGTGGATGAATTTTGACTCTGACAAGGCAAATCTGGCTACTTAGCCACAAGTGACAGATTCTGTTCACTATTTTTTGGTAAAAAACAATCCTGTTAATTTAAAACAAGAAAGGCAACTATTAAAATGGTGATTCTTTTCTAATACTCCTAATGTTATGTTAATTGAGGTGATCTTCATTAATGTACAGTTAGATGCTTGTCTCCTTGTTCCATTTTACTTGTTTGCTTTTTCAGCTAAATTCCTCATCTTCCTTTGTGAACCATAAAACTGTGCACCCAATTTTTTTCACTATAGCAAGTGAGAATGCCAGCACGAACATTTGAAGGAATATATGGAGGCAAATCACTTGCTGAATGGAACTTGCAAAGCAGTTGGAAAAGGACTGCACAATTGAAAAAGGTATGCAAACCTGCTACAAGATGCAGAAGGGCATGTGGCACAATACTCTGTCATCTCTTGGATATCTGCAGTGTTGAGGTGAGAGATGTTAAACTTTGAGAGGTTCAAGGAAGAAATTAGTTTCTTGTAATGATAATTTTTTAGATTTACTGGAATTGCTTGCAAAGTATGGATAGTATGTTGCCAGATCATGTGAAAGCTATTAAAGCTGGTGCCACAAAGGTGATATACTGAAACTGAATTAAAAAATGAATTTTAGTAGGATCACAAGAAAAGTATGGCAGGCTATTTTTTACAAGATTAATAAACCTGATTACTTCTCTATTATGTTTTATTGCATTCCAGACCTCTCCTGAATGGAACAAATGTCTCAGGTGTGTATGTATGCTGGGGTTTTGAAAGAGAGCAAAAGGTTCTTGCGAATTTTATAGATTTAATTGATATCCACACCAAAACCAGGGAGGATATTATGGAAGTTCTTTAGAGGAGCTAAAAAAAACAACAACAAAAAAAAACACACCCAGTTTAGATCCAGCTGATTGAAGGGGACAAAGCAATGAGAACAGAGCTAACATGGCTGCAGCACACAAAGCTGTTCAAAATTGAATTCAGTGGGTAAATCAAAACGAGTGTTTCATCCCACATGTTACTCATTCACTGACTTGAAGAAACAGCTGCAATGATTGTTCCAAGTTGTTTTATTTTTCTGGAATTGTTCAAAGGATTGTATACTCTGTTTTCCATTTCTACTGGTGGTTGGGATATGTAGAAAAAGCATATCAGCATTACATTAAAATGTGAAATTACACAAGATGATCAGCATGGGTAGAGGCAATGCTTTAGACAAGATCAAAGCTTCAAACAATCTTATGCCAGTACTTAATTAAAAGCCGATAGCTTGCAAACAAACATTACACAGAGGTAGGGTGACCAGACGTCCCGATAAAATCGGGATCGTCCCGATTTTGAGCTGTTTGTCTTGACCGATCTCTGGTCGGGATGCAATTTTTGTCCTGATATTTTGCGCCAGCCTCTCTCTCTCGGCCAGCCAGCAGCACTCAGCATTTTTTTTTTTTGCCCTCCCCGCCGTGTCCCAATATTTTCTTCATCTCATCTGGTCACCCTACACAGAGGTTTTTGTTTTCTTGTTTTTGCTGAGATGCAGAATACCATCTGGTCAAAAATTAATGCTGTGAGCAAAAAATTTCAGAATTCAGATCTTGACATTAAAACAGCTAACCATTTACTTGGTGGCCTTCAAGATGCTTTAACAGAAGTATAGTCTCCTGGGTTTATTGCATGTAAGGAAGCTGTTGATTCACAGGCTGAAACATTAGGAATATCCACACAGGTCAAAGAGAAAATCTCAAAGGGGAAAATAATGCTAGGTGAACTTGCAAAGGATGAAAAGAAAGGTCATTAGATCTTGAAAGTTTTGAATGTAAGGTTTTCAACTACATTTTAGACACAATATTAACACAATTGGATGCTAGGATGCATAAGCATGAAATGGGAGAAATGTTTGCTTTCTTTTAAAAGACTAGTAACTGAAAAGTCTCAGCAGCGTCGACCTGAAGAGCCACACTCAAAATTTAGTAAGCAGCTATCCTTGTGGATTTAAACCCTGTGAATTTTGACAATGAAATTGAGCTCTCTGCCAGTTTTTGCAAGCAAATCTTCAAGGATGATCTGGAAACAAAAGCACCCATTGATCTATTTAGTTACATTCTAAAAAGATCTTTAGATGAGAATATCCCTAACAGAAATAGCACTGCATATATTTTACTGTCTTCTTTTAACTGTGGCAGCTAATCAAAGGAATTTCAGCAAGCTAAAATTAATCACTAAGAACATCTATGGGGCAGGAAAGGGTATCCAATCTGGCAATTATTTCTAGAGAGAACTCAGAAGCAAGGTGGACAGACTAGGATGAGTTAATGAGATTGCTTTAGAGAAGACTAAGTAAGGTCCCTTTGTAAGAGTATGTAATGGTGATTTTAGGGTGTGTTTTTGGTGGAAGAGAGGTGGAAGTGGGAGGCAGGGATGCCTATATTTGAGTCTGAGTCCAGAACATCCCTGGCACAGCACTGTTTCCTAATCTCTTTCAGGTGAAATCCAAGTTGCTGATATGGATCCATAAAACCTTATGTGGTTTGGATCCTAGTTCTAAGAGCTTTCTCTCCCTTCATGTTCCACGAACGCCATTCAAATCAATGAATGCACTCTTGCCTACCATCCCTATATTTGAACTTCTGAGGGCTGGAAACAGTGGTTTTCAACAATGGGTCCTAGGCACTGGAATTAACTGCCCTCAATAGGAAACCAGAAGAATTGCTTGACCTTCAGTCCATGGTTCAGAGCTCATCTGCTACAGAGGTGGAGTATGCTGACATTTACAATGTTGTCACTAGGGTTAAGACTGCATACAAGTTTCAATTCTAGCCCCTATTTTCATTTGCTCATAACATTCTCAAATTTTCACCTTTTGAGATGAAATTTTCACTAGCTGAAAATGACTTGGGGAAAGTGATCAAAAATGGTTGAGTTATTTGAGGGCAAGTGAAAAACAGTTCTTATATTATAAAAAATTCTTGATACTTGCAGTTTGGTACAGAAATAACCATCAATTGAGGGATGTGCCTTTGAGTATTGCATGAAAACTAGTTTTGATCTGAGTTACAAATGTGAACATTGCATGCTGCTGAAATAGGACATTTTGCATTTTGTTTTCATTCACAGCATAGGAACACAGCACAGGCAAGTGTTGGTTGGTTGATTAGTTGCACAGCAAAAAAGAGTCCCTACAGACCCTGCAAGCACCAACGGGGTAACAGAAGACTGCTGCACGTTTAGGTCAGTCTATGCTCAAAAGTTTAGTAACAGTTGTATCACTTCGAGGTGTGGTCTTGTTTGGGGTTTTTTTGGGGACATGCTATGCTGGCAAAAGCCTTACTGTAGATGCAGTGATACTGGCAAAAAAGTACCTTTTTGCTGGTCTTGCTGGCACAGCTGCATGAGCAAAACTTCTAAGTGTAGATAAAGCTTAAGATTTGAAGCAAAGAAGCATGCTTAGAAATGCACCTTGGGAACTCCATAGTTGAGGGAGGCAAAAAATGCATTCAGCTGTAAATTTCTTAAGTTTAAGGGCCTCTTATGATGTCTTACAGTGCATAGAACATATTATGGTGGTGTGTAACCAAACAGTTCCAGATAATGGAATTTATACATATAAGAAAGTAGAGTTTAGATGTCTAGGAAAGTGAAATTTGGGTTTTTCTTTTTAAAAACCCTAGGATATTATATATAAAAATATTGAAAAAAGTTAAAGATGCGTAATGAAGCACTCAAAATGCAGGGAATAATAAGGTTAAGGATTCATATGCAACCTTTACTCTACCCCTTATGCTCATGCATCACTATACAGTAGCTGTGTGATCACACTCTTCCTCAATAATGACGTTCTTCCTGACACTTTAGATATAAATGTAGGATCTTATATCATGTATGGAAGTCTAGAAGATCTTTCCCTCTTTATGTTTCATTACAGCCATATAAAGAGTTCATAGCAAGTCATTCTTACACAACACACTATCTATTAGACCTAACCTAGGTATAACAGAGAAATCTTGCAAATACACAACAGCTATGTAGATGTTCAGCAGAGTTAGCTTTGTAGTTAATTACCTCAGCCCTTGAATTGTAGCTATAGAAGACGGTGTGCCTGGTAGAAAAGATATGTAGCTGATGAGTGCTGACAAACCTATTAAATTATCCTTTTTCTAAGGTATGTCTCACAGAAAGACTAAGTCAATGAAATTACTCCAGTCATAAGATGTACTGAATTTATTTAGGTATAAATAACAAAACAAGCAATAAGATGTTTTTTTAAAATCACTAGTTAAGATAAGAGCTACAAGTTTGTTCTTTCAAATAGTTAGAGGAATAAGCATTTTACTCTGATGAACTTACACACCATCAATTTCTTAAACTTTCTATAAGTAAATGTAATTTTGAAATAGTTTAGCTTCATGATAAATGTAGGATGCCCACCTACCCATAAATCAAATTCAACCTGAACAAAAAAAGTATTTAAGAACACACCACACTTGCACAAAAATGAAGAAAATATCAAGTCAGATCTGTTAATTAGTAAATATCAATTCTGTGGAGCTCTATTGAACTGAAAACTGGATAACAGAGTTCCATAAAACTGTAAAAAGGAGACCAAATAGCATAGCAATCTTGATACCCGCCTTGTAGTGAATAAGTCAGTTTCTCAACAGTAAAGAAAAACTTTATTCTAACTCTTTCTGTAGGAGGTG
Organism: Trachemys scripta elegans; assembly: GCF_013100865.1. Taxonomy (NCBI): domain Eukaryota; kingdom Metazoa; phylum Chordata; order Testudines; family Emydidae; genus Trachemys; species Trachemys scripta. Next base: position 301,625,606 of record NC_048298.1, read on the forward strand.
TCCTACATGTAGTTCCCCATGTCTGTATACTGTAAAAAAGTTTCCACATTTGTGCAATAACCTTCTTTACAAAAACAAGCAAGTGATTACATAACTGTTTAATAACAGTTTATTATTGCAACAGTATGGTATAATTGCAGAATGTAAACTTCATGTTTGAAAGAAAAGTTTAGTCCAGTAATGATCTGAAGTCTTCTCTGTAGCCACAATCCTGAAAATTACGAGTGATGACACAAATGTGGGGTTGCTTAGTAATGAGTATTGATCTACCCCTAAATATGGTTTATGTACTGGATTTCTGAGATGGTGTATTAGAATGTCAGAGGGGAATAGACAGTTTCAACACACTCCCATGTGGTTAGATACAGTCATAAGACCAGTGACTGCAAACCATTAAGGCTGAATGGGTTTAACTGCCTGAACAACAGAACGTGGATGGGAACATTCTCCTACAGTGACTTTTTCCTCCTTCTGGTTCAGCCTTGCTAGCGGACTTGGGGAAGACATCACATCTTATCCCTGTAACAAAGAACATTGAGCAACATAATTGAGGTCAGAGGCACAGAGGGAAGGGGAGTTGACTTCCTACAAGAATGCTGAAGAAGTGCTCTGCGTAGCTCAAAAGCCTGTTTCTTTCACCAACAGAGGCTGGTCCAATAGAAGATATTACCTCATCCACCTTGCCTCTACAAGAATGCAAGTTGGTTCTGTTCTTTTCCTGTAACCAGGGTGGCCACACTCACATTCTCAGAATACTGGACATTCTGGTAGTTGTGGGAATGGAATTGGCCCGCCCCTGTCAGCATGCGAGGTGCACAGGAGCGCACTGCCCTGCCCCCACCAGTATGATCTGGAATGCACCATGTGAGAGAGATCAGGCCGGAAGAGTTGCACAGTGTGCTCTTCAAAACGGCATCCCCCTGTCAGATACTGGACAAAACCATGTCCAGTTTTGCCTCTGTTCGGTTCAAAACCAGATGAGTGGCCTCCCTGCATGTAACTCAAGAGGAAAACATCTTACTTAGCTTGCAGACAATCACAAGATTACAGGAGACTAAATATGCATGTAGGCTGTTTTGCAATCTTTATCTCTAAAGTTTGGATTTAAAGAAGTTGGTCAGTCTCACTGGTTACAGGTCCGTGAAATTTGCATAGTAATACGTGGTTGAATACAAGGGTATCCCAATCTAAGAGTGGAAGAACTGCAAAATTCCATCCCAAGACAGGGAAGGACAAGAGCCCTCAAACCTGGGGGAAGAGCAGGAGACTCAGACAAGAATGGGAACAGAGGTGCAGCTAGTCCTATAACCATGACAAGCATGTAGCAGCGGCAGTCAAAAAGGCTAACAATATGACATGAATCATCAAGAAAGTGATAAAGAAATAATACAGAAAATATCATAATGCCACTTATGAATCTGTGGTGCACGCACAGCATCAACACTGTCTAGTTGTGGTTGCCCTGTCTCAAAAAGGATACAGTGGAACTGGAAAAGGTTCAGGGAAGAGCAACAAAAATGACTAAGGGTATGGAACAGCTTCCATACAAGGAAAGACTAATGATTAGAGCTGCTCAGCTCAGAAAAGAGACTAGGGGGAAGTAATAGGTGTCCATAAAATCCTGAATGGTGAGGGAAAAAGGGACTAGAAGTGTTATTTACCCTTTCCCACAACAAAAACCTAAGGTCACCTGATAAAATTATTAGGCAGCAGGCTTAATACAAACAAGAGGAAACACTTCCCCACAACTCACAACTAACCTTGGAACTCATTGCCGTGGGATGTGGTGTTGGCCAAAAGTATAAGTGGATTAAAAAAAACACGTGCATAAAACTGGAACAATACAGTGAAGGAACAGATCCATGATGACAGTTAACTAAGGGTAAATATAAAAAAATTGAATTATAGAAGAAATGCTACTTTACTTATAGTATGTGATCTCAGACTACTGTAATATATACGCACAAGATAGCAGAGCTTGTTGAAACTTCACTTTTGAGTGCTTAATAGACTTTGTATGGAATTCTATTTAATTTCATATTAGTCAACTAATTTCTACAGTTATATGCCTACATCCTCTGCTTTATTGGGACCAGCACTTTGTAGCATTGAGTCGTTCAGTAGCAAGCACTCATCTGGGAATTCTCTCTCTCTCTCTCTCTCTCTTTTTTCATCTAAAAAATAAAACTCCTCACATTTTGTTCTGTGTCATGTAAACTCACTTCTTAATTTTTTTAGATGAAAAAAGATAAAGAGAATTCCCAGATGAGTGCTTGCTACTGAATGACTCAATGCTACAAAGTGCTGGCCCCAATAAAGCAGAGGATGTAGGCATATATTATTTTTAACCACATGACTAGTCCCATTTAAATACAACTGAAGTCACTGCTTCAAGTTAAGCATGTGCTTAAGTGTTTTGCTGGGTCAGAGCCAGAGTGTTCAGCACCCTGCAAGACTGAGCCAATAATGGTTTCAAGGCAGTGTACACATACTAGTGGAAGGCTGTATAGAACTTAGCAAGAACAAAAGGTGTCAAAAATACACTACTGCTGTCAGCAACTGTAGAAACATGGCATGAGCAGGACTAAAATGGAAATTAGGTCTGGTTCTGGGAGACAAATATTCCATAGGAAATTTGGAAAGGATTAGGCAAAGTTCAGCTCTTCATACAAAGAATACTCTGTGTAAAAGACTAGCTAAGCACCAAGTCTGGAAGATGCACCAAATTTGAATAAGAAGTTTGTTTCCGATGAATCTCAATCCAGATAACTTCTCCAATATCTTCCACTGTTCGGTCCAATTTGAAGAAAATCTTTTGTTTCTAACTTCTAGTCATCCAGGGCCAGTGAAGAGAGATTCTGAAGGACTAGAAGTCTCGTTATACAGCTTGTGGTATATGTAGAGAGATTAGTACAAGCAGCACAGAAACATCCCAAAAACATGGCCAAATGGAATCACAGGATGGTTCACTCATTCCAACCACTGTACCAACAGTTGTCATCACATCAACAATTATCACTACCGCAGGATATATCTACACGGC